>NC_140123.1:21296487-21798987 GCF_964035555.1 Netta rufina | reverse complement strand
TATTTCCCTTCTCACAGAGACAGCATCGAGTGGCCTGATGTGTAACTGAAATACATTGGACCATGCAAGGACATTTGGATTAAAATTAGAACAGAAGCAAAAGCCCCAGAATTAATGTTAATTTGTTCAATTCCAGACTGATGAGTTTATGAGAAGCGGAAGTGCAAAAGTTAGCAAAACTGCAGACGGCAGTTTCACAGTATAAACTCCCTCATCAATAATATGCTCCCAGAGCTTAATTTGAATTTTCCTTTTCTTAATTTCCTCTCATTTACCCTAATTATGTTGCCAGTGTGTTTGCCTAAGCAATTTTTCTCTATCAGTGGTGTTTACTCTCCTCAGATATCTACAGACTGTTTTCACTTCTGCCCACACACTGCGTTATATCTTCGACAAACCCTATTTATCTCCATGATTTCCCCGATAAGTCAGTCCCTCTGGTTTTCTCCCAGCTTTGTTGCTTTACTCTGGGCTCTGTCATCCCACCAAGACGGTGGTGTCGGACCCCAGAGTAGCCAAGCAGAAGCTCTGAAGGCACCGAGGACAACCCGCCTGGTGAGCCCACAGCCAGAGCAGCAATTTTCAGCCTGTGCTTAACTCTAAGCACATGAGTAATCCAACTTGCTTTACTCAGATTACACATGCCCTTAAAATAAAACCTTGCTCAGCTGCAGAGCTGGAGTGGGACCAGAGTGTTCTGCCTATTCTGCATCGAGACCATGTAAAAAGTTTTTTTTTTTTTTCACCATTTTTTCCATAATGCATCATGTGAGTGGCGTTCCAAGTGTGTTTCCTTGCAGACATTTGTCTGATTTGTTGCCCACTGTCACTCCCATGTCTGCAGGTGTGTTCTCATATCTCTGCTTCTCCGTCCTACAGACATTCGGGGTTTATGTGGATTCCCAGAACTTGCTGACATTCTTCCAAGCCAAGCAGCATTTTTGTCATCTTCCATCCATTTAAAAAAGAGCAATTGGAAAACTGTGGGGAGGTGCAGATAGCTTTGGCAGTGAGCTTTCTCTGACAAAGCATGACTTAGGGTAGGAACATCGGTGAAGAGCTCCCAGCAGCTAGTAGGAAGCTGGAAAGTGTAGGGCTGGTTTCACAAGGGAGTCCTGCAGTGTCATTGGAATATTTTGTGCAGTCTCCAAGACTTTTTTCCAGCTGCTGAGGAAGCCCTCATGTCTTTCCCCCACACAGCTTCTCCAGTGTCTATGCAGACATCAGTCCTCTCCTGTTTAGCCCACAGAGACATTCACAGGACCTCTTTTTCTCCTATACTTAGACATTTGTTGTTGTAAAGCGTGTAAAAAACAAGCTCTGGCACAACATCAATCACAGTTCAATAGCGCAGTGATAACGAGGAAGGCCTGCACGCATGCCTGCCTACCTGAGCCACAGTCCTGTAGAAACCTCATTTCCTTAGCAAACTGGGCTGAAAAGAGACGTGTTTGGGGAAACAAGGAGCTACCCAAGATAACTGATGAGCTGTAGAGCTCTACCATGCTAATCACATTCAGGTTCATTTCAGCTAAACAGCTCTGAAAAAATCAGGGAGATCTGAGGTACTGAGTGCCATAAGGACTGATCTGCTCTCTTTAGATGTCCAAGCATGGACTGAAGGAGTGTGACATTCGTTCTTCAGATTTATGGCTTATGGCTTAAATTTATGACTGCAACAAAGAGCTAAGACTCTCCACTTCTGGTGGTACAGCACTGGTAAGGCAGACAGATCTTGGAACCAAGTGTGAGGGGAGTAAAGAAGGATGGACTCCATTGATGCAATTTATGTGTGAACAGGACGTGTCCAGGGCATCTCCTCTTGAGGGCAAGAGGCACAGCACAGTTTGCATCTGCTTGGCTAACCTCAATTTACCTACAACTAAGTTATGGATCTGTCATCTGTTGGGTCTATACATCCATTGGGTCTACTTGGAGTCCTTGGTTTACGTTGTCCTTGGTTGTTGGTCCTTGTTCTATGCTGTCCTGGGTCCTTGGTCTGTGGTCTACGCTGTCCCTGGACTGTACATAGACATTTGCTGTGTAGACAGGTTGCTGCCAAGGTCCAAAACCACACAGGGAATGTGCTGATGCTGCATCTCATCAGGACAGCTGCAGGCCAGTGGTCAAAGCTCATCTGTCCCTGGCTAGTTTATTTGCATAGATGTAGCTGGAGACCAAAAGGATGCCCAGAAGGAGATGGGCTGTGCTGGAAAGTGTATGGTGGAGGTGAGAGAGGTAAATCCAGGCCATAGGTGGAGTCACAAGTCCAGACACCATCCCATGCATTTCATTTGAGCTGCTGACCTTTGAAGAGTGATCAGGAGACACCAGGCTGGGAGGAGCAGGCAGGGTGGAGGAGGGATGACTGTACTCAGTAGGGCCGGATGGAGCTGCCATGCACATGGGGACTGTAAGGGCAATTTATTTAAGAAAAGCCATCCTCGTGCTCAGAGCCCAAACTCTCAAATTTCATCTTAGGCAAGCCACCCCCACAGCACTGTACATACCTTACATATTTTTTTCCCTCAAGGAAGTGTTTTGTGATGATTAATGAATGGTGAAGGTCAACTTCTGGGTCTTCAGCTTGCACTGGACTCCAAAGAAAACAAAATCTGGAAGAGTTCCAACTAAAAGTGTCATAACAAATGCATCCAGTTTACTTTATTTGTGATGATGTTCACAATGGACTTACTAAGTCCATTCTTTAAATAAACAGAACTTGAGACTGTTTGTGAAACGCTGGGATTTTCTGTCTTAAAACATCTGCTGCCTATTTCTTAAGGGCCATTTAGATGAAGCTAGAGCATGTCCAGATCTGTATCGATTTCCTGAAAATTGCTTAAACATCCTTCAAAAATGCAGAAATCTGCGCCTTTACCACCTGAGGAAAACCTAAGGCTGAACCAAATGAGACTGGGTAGCCTCTAGCTGGGAGAAATTCAATAAATCTACCCTGCACATGAACTGTGTTGGTATGTGAGGCTGGAAAGGTCGCTGGCAGGAGACAGAGAAGTTGATGGTAAACCTACATAAGTCCAACGAATAGTGCTTGTTGTTGCATAAAGCACCACGGCTATTTCAGCAGCGTGTGTTTAATAATGACGTGTCCATTGAATAAACAACTGGGCTCTATCTTCCTCCTCAACTGTGTTGCTCTGGACAGGAATTTCCTGGTAATAGTCTGCCCCATTAGGTGGGCAATAATTGATATCCTTCAAGAATCTTCTTTGTCATGCCATGTATGAAGAAGTACTAGTAACATCTGCAGGATAACTTATCCATGAGATGTGATCCTTGTCAAATATCTCTGTGAAGTTTGATGTCTCACTCCAGTTTGCTTAAGCCACACCATAGTGACTTGAAGGATGAAGCTAACATTGTAAGAACCTCCACTGAACCTTCACTAAGCTGCTGTCATGTGGGATATAGATCTCCCATCCCATTTATTTATACTATTACTTTTCCAGAAGAAAACAAAGGTCCAGTGGCTCCAAGTACTTGCTGGAAACATGGCTAGACTTCATGAGTACCTGCCTTTAGCACCTGTTAGAGATACCATGATATAACCTGTGTCTCTTTTGCTGATTTTTGCTTTTTTTTTTTTTTTCACAACATGGAAAGAGCCCATAAAAGGTTGTGAGTCTTGGATTAAAGCTGTACTAGGCTATCATTTCCCTCTCGCAGAACTAGCACACCTCATTGGAGACTAATCCCTCTAGAGACCTGGGGAAAAGAAGAAACAAGCACCAGTTATAAAGTCTGGCTTGCAAGAGAGGCTTGAGAAACACACTTAAGGACTTTAATAAGGCCACAATTGGGAAAAGCCTTCCCAACCACTCTTTTGTGGCCTTAAATGATAACCACATGATCCCAGCAATGAATAACCACCCAGGTGGTGAGTCTTTAGGATGTCTGACTTTAAACAGCCTCCATAGTCCACAGAGCCTCATAGCTGCTCACATCTGTGCCCACCACACGCAATGTGTTATGTACATGACATGTGTGCAGAGGGTAAACTGATACCCAGATTGTTTTATATTTAGCTGGAGAAATAACTGAACATTATCACAGCCCCTTAAGGATCATCTTAATTATTGCAAACACACAGATTCGGAGCACCTGGAATCTAAAGTGCCTCTTTGTACTTAGCAGTTTTGATTTCGATTCCACAGTTTCTTTGGCGTTATCCTGCACTTAGCCACTTAATTGAGACACTTCAGACTTCTTCCTTGCAATGTCAAAAGAAACAGCTGTGTGCCAAACTCTCTTATTCCTGCAGATGAATAGGATTTGTTGCTTGATCAGCCAGCTAGCCTCATATATAAGACAGTAACATCTCGTTTTATTCTGGCGACTGACAGCACATACCTTTCTTCCTAACTAGCGTTGTCTCCATAGTCACCAAACTGGCAAAAGGTGCACACTGCATGCCCTCACTGCTGCTGAGCTGTGCCAGAGTGTAGGTACCTTGACCTCAGGGCATCACTCCAAACACTTCATATCTTGGAAACAGCTGCAGTAACTTGCACATGCGTCTTGAAAGAGCATCAGGCTGTATCCTTCATTGTCTGGATTTGTTACTAATGAAAACGCACTGATTGTACTGGAGTTTCTTTTCTCTAGTTCTTGTGTGGCTGACAGGGACGCTAAATCTGGGCTACAAATCATGACAGCATGCTTGATTGTTTGTATTAAATAACTATATGAAGCTGCAGCAGGGGAGGTTCAGGCTGGATATTCAGGAAAGGTTCTGCACCCAGAGGGTGGTCGCGCACTGGGACAGGCTCCCCAGGGCAGTGGTCATGGCCTCAAGCCTGCTGGAGTTCAAGAAGTGTTTGGACACATCTCTCAGACACGTGGTTTGGTTTTTGGGTGGTCCTGTGTGGAGCCAGGAGCTGGACTCCATGATCCTTATGGGTCCCTTCCAACTCAGGATATTCTGTGATTCTGTGATGCCTCTGAGCCCTGATGGATGTTTCCTTCTGCTATTCAGGAAGGTTATTGAATTCTTCTCCAAAACATCTGACTATTCTTAATTCTAGGAAAAGGGCCTCTGCCTCATGTAGGCACAAACTAGCAATTCCCATTCTCCTCTTCACAGAGTGCATGGCAGGGGGAAGGGGAAATTTGGCAGAAGCACATCTCTTGCAGAGAGCTAAAAGTTGCTGTGATCCAAAATATGCCACCTGGAGAAAACCTTCCTTGTCAGAGCCTCAGAAAGAGAGGCAAGGGTTCTTACCTGGATTAATCTCATTTTAGCTTAAATTAGAGGGGCCCTAAAGCAACTTGTGTGTGAGCTGCCGGCTACCAGGTAAGAGGGATTGCTGTGTCACCCAGGGGTCACTGGAAGAGAGAAAAATCCTTTGTTTGAGGGACTTCAGCAGGCTGCTGGCTGGGAGCCTCGTGTCTTCCTGGCAGCAGCAACTGATGGTTGATGTGACTTCTGCCTCACCTGCAAAAAGAAAATAGTAGTCCTGTCTTGGAATTTTTTTTTCTTTTTCTTCTGTGTCAGAAGCTGTGGTGAAGAGCAGAACAAAAGTCAGGAAACCTGAGTCCTTTCATCTCCCAGATGCAAAGCGATGGCTCTTCTTTTACTGTGTGGACCAATGCAAGGTGGGCGATCCTGGGTAGGGTTTAGCTCGTGGCCTCAATCCCTGGCTGACATTGCCCAATCACATCTGTGACAAAGTGCACAACACTGTTCGGGATAGCTAAAAAGGTGAGAAAACAGGCTGGCACAAGAGCTGACCCTACAAAAAAAAATCTCAAAAAAAAAAAAAAAATCTCAAAAGAAAATGAAATTTAATGTCTCGATAATAAAATCAAGGTTTTTATCAGCTCATCTGGATTTATGGGGTAGGAAGCGTTTGCTCTGCTCTGATTCAGTTAAATAATGATCTGTACCAGCTGCCGCAAACTGGGTGATTTCACCTCTTTGATTCATTTTTGCCAACGCAATCTGCAGCCAGCATCCTTCTCCTGTGCAGGGCGATCTTCAGCAAGGTCCTTACCCCTGTGGGGGAGCTCACTTGGACACAATATCTCTTTTGAAGATTTCTGTCCTGCTCCATTCGTCCCAGTCACTCAGCTGATGGATGGCCACCTCTTTCAGGAGCGACACGTACTTCCCCGAGGCGTCTTTCACCCACGGAGATGTTCCATCACGTGTAGACAACGCTCCTCCTTGCTCCTGCAGAGAAAACCCCTTAGAGGAAGGTCTGTACTGGCAGATACCGAGTTCCCTGGATGCAGAGGAGGCAGAGCAGCCACAGGCAGAGGTCATTTCAATTTGCTAGGTAGGCTCAGCCATCCAGGCAGGACAATGGCATTACTGCCGTCACGACCTGTCTATTTCAGGCCTTTGTGCCCAGGTCCCTGTGACATGTACCACGAGTAAATGTTGTACTTTGGAGACATTCCTGCCAAATTTCCTGACACCGAAGTGTTTGGAAGGGTCACTGGTGATTTCTTACTGTGTTTTCTGCTTAGGAGTTGGGATGTCTTTCGTAAACCTTCGGAGAGAAGAAAGATAGCAGTAAATAGCTTCAGGTTCTGGCCTCCTTTTGTTCTTGATTTTAACAGCTTCTGTCCTAATTATAATCATTTGCCATGTGATTTTAAAGCAATTATGAATTGACTGTAATGCATGCAGATTACCAATCTCTTTGTCATGCACAAAATTCATTCACTCTGCCAGCAATTTCAGACACTGAACTTCAGCTTGTGACTCACAGCTTTGCGTAAATGATTCTACAGTAAAACCTGTGAAGTAGTAAAGCTTCGATAAACATTTTTCTTTAACAGATTCTTCAGTGTTATTACTCCTTATAAGGACTCTTTGCCAGCAGAAAAGAAAACACTCCCACACAAACATGGGCAATTTAACTGGAAACCTTTTATGAGGTAGGTGATTGTTTTATACCTGAGCAGATATTTATTGCAAATTACTCTTAGCTACAGCAAAAAATTCATGTAGGCAGAGAGGCAACAGGGAGCTGAGAGCAAAACCTTTCCAGGTTCTTTGTCCAGGAGTCACTGGGTCACCTCCTCAGGTGCTGTGTGTGAATCGATGCAGGTCTAGGAGCAGTGGCTGGAGGATGCAGCCCAGAAGAGGCTGTCAAACACAGAACATTCCTTAAAAATTAGAGGGCCCTCCAAAAACCACAGGCTGTTAATGAACCCAGCCAAGTCATCTAAAACAATCAATGGTTTTACTTTGCAAGCAGAATTGTCTGATGAAATAATGGAAAGCTTCATGGATATCTGGATGTCATTCCCCAAAGTAGGTCAGCTTGACAAGATCACTCAAAACAATTGCTGACAAGATTGCTACCATCTCCTGTTAGCCTGTTCAATATACCAGCACTGGTACAATCACCCTCCAGTGTCAGGGAAGCACCAGATCCATCATCTACCTAAAAATGTCGTTCATCTGGAATTTAGGGACATCCAGGAGCCTGATCAATGTCCAACTCGGTGGCCATCCATCCAAACCAAGAGGAACTGATAGATTGGTGAAATGTATATTACAGCTGCTGGCACTACCAGGATTGGGAAATAACCCCCAAGCTATTGTTTGCCTTTAAAGTTATGCCATGCACTTCAAGTGGCAGCATTAGACCGGGAACTTGGGCAGGCTTTGTCACTGCCTACCCAATACTGCTTTCAGCACAGTTATGGTGACAGATTTACCACAGTTTCAGAAAACATTGGGAATGAGCACTTGTTCATGAGCCATATTATGGCTCTTCTGCAGCAGAAACTGGCTTCTAGCAAGCGTGTGCTAATTAAAACAAACACTTCAATGCAGCCCATGGATGCAAACACCCTCAGTGATTCATGTGGACAAACGAGAATGCAAGCAGAAAAGGAGCTTCACCAAGACCAGCCCCACTGACCAGAATGCCTAATACCCAGCCCTAAACCAACTGTGTTTCCGTGTATTCTATACTTTTGAAAGCTGGGCTGCCTTTTATTTGTTTGCTTTTCTGTTTTGCCTTTGTTGATATCAGCCTCAGCATCTGAGGCTTAATTCACATCAAAGCGGAGTCCTACTGGCTCCAGAGAGGGCCGAGCCAGGTCCACACTTGATGGGAACTCTTTATTTTATAGAGTGAGCGTGCAGCTGCCTCACAGACTCTGGAGTTGTTAGCAAACAATGAATTAGTTCTATTTTAGCTCCCCATAACAAATGCCTCACTGCAGTGCAGTAAGGGAAAGGAAACACAAGAGTCACTTGGGAGGGAACAACGGCACTGCAGAGAGAATGAAGCCTTCATTGCACAGTGGTCCAACAAAAACAGGACTCCATGGCTGCTGTAAAGGAACAGAAGCTCGGTAGTGTGCAGCCCTACAGTTGTATCTTTGGGTAATTATATAAGCTAAGACACCACAGGCTCCAACATGATTAATTGAAGGGGACCATTATGGGGACAAAGCGTAGGATGACCCTTGCTTTATAGATTTTGACCACGTAGGTCAAAAGATTCTTGCCTCTTCTTCTGCCAGGGGGCAGGGCAAGGGCTCAGTGGGGTACATGGCCGAGTGCTTGAGCCTAAAGGCAAAGAAGAAGAAGACCCAAGGGTGCTTCTCACAGCTCCTCTCACAGCAGGCTTCACCGAGGGTACACGACTGCACTGCGCCCCAGCTCGCCCTGAGCACAGACATGGGGCATGAGGAGGTGGCACTCTGGGACTTCTTTTGTCCTCTGACTTCCACACTTTTCCTTTGCATGACAGACACAAGTCAAACCCCAATGGTACTTACACTGAGGTGTGAGTGATTGCCCACCTCCAATCTGGATTTTCTCAATGAGCACTTCTCAAGAGAAACCTTCTGGAAGAGCTAGAAGGACCAGCCCTGAGCACTGTGGTCACCCAGAGCAGCTTGGCAGTGAGGCTAAGGTTCCATCTCCAGCTGTATTTAACCTCCTGAAATACTACTTTCCACAGTATTTATCAATATGGACAAAGCCAGGAAGATTTGGGATATTCAGTGCACAGACAGCTGGTCTATTCTCAAGCTACTGTATCCTTGGAAAACAAAAAGGGGGTTCATGATCACACATCCACTCATGATCCTGGAAACAGGACAGGGTTGAAAGCTCACAAATGAGTCAAGAAGTGCAAATGGGGGTGAGATTCTGAGCATAAAAGTTTGAGAACCAGTGAATCAGTCCTAAATAGGACTTAGCATGTTTCCTGGGCTGAAAGCAAACACAGTGCTCTGTAAGGAGATGTGTACAGCGTTTCCCATCCCTAACCCAGGAATATATTTTTATTAAGCTAAAGGCAACGTGAGTTTGTTCTTTCTCCATTGGGAAGGAAAAGCAAGATGAGAATCATTTGGTGGCAACTCTTTCTCTAAAATCTCTGGATGGAGCTTATGTAATGCTCATATAACATTTTATTCTGTTTAAGGGAAATTTTCCAGCAGCTGATTTAGTCATGCTCCACTGCCCAAAATGTGGAGCTGAAGATGACAAACCCAATTCAAACCCTGACTTCACCTTTAGAGCCTCAGACAGTACCTTGAATGTACTCCCTGGGAACCAGGAGTTGGAGAATTTTTGGAAAGCTGAGCTGCCAGCAGCCAGTAAGACCAGGATGAACATCTCTTCTGTGTGGAAAAAGCCTTCTTGCTTCTTTTTGTCTGCTTAGTTGTTTCTTTCTCTCTCTCTCTCTTTTTTTTTTTTTTTTTTTTTAATTCCATCCTTATAGTTATTAAAAGGAATGTAGGATGCTTTGCCCACCTCTGTGGCATACTTTGGATGACTAAGAAGCAGTCTGTAATTTTATGGCTTAAAAGATGAACAGGGAAGGGCAGAACTACTGTACTTAAAGCCGTAATTGTGTGTGAGTACTTGTAAATATCAAGGCCACCTTCGGGAACAACTGTGTAATGGCTCTTCTTGCTCTATTCCATTTGTCCAGTACAATATAATGGTTAAATCGATGTAAAGTGTCATGTATTTCTTTTTTCTACTCTCCCTGGGGCTATTCTTTTCAGTTATGTATGTTCAGCTTTGATCCCCAGAAAAATCAATAAAGATTCAGTTGTTCTCAAAAAAATCAAACTGAACCAAAATAACAACAACAACAAAAACCCACCAAGCTAAGCATTTAAAGCATTTTCTGTCATCTTGGTGTGGATTAAGTAATCCTTCTCTCCCTCAGGTTGCCACAGAGAGTGCCCTACTCAGCAAACTTTTGTAAAATGAGCAATAGCATGAAAACAGGCTTATACTTAAAGGTTTTTCTTGGTCTCATTCATAACCATAATCAGTGGTGTTTGTACTTGCGTTCTCATAAAAGAATCGTAAAGACTTTGCTGTTTCAGAAACACAAAGGCTGTTTTCACACACGCACACACACAAATAAAAAAAAATAAAAATAAAAATAAGTACCATGCTCTGACACTCTGTTTGTGCCAAACTCTGACTTTTCTGTTCACTTCTATGCACAGCTGTGAATACAGCAGAGGTGTGCATGATGCAGTCAGCCCCTGACTGCAAGACAACACAGCACACCTATCCGAGTGCATGTGGGAGTAATCTGAAAATAATAAAAAATGAGCAAGCACATTAAGCACAAACTGAAATTTATCTATGTCTATACAAAAATAAATCTTTGCAGAAGACAAAAATATATTTGCAATAAAGCCTTCATTTTGGAACATAGGTCTTCATGGTGGCTTTTGTCTCCTGTGCAACCTTCTGTGCTTTCTAAAGGTCAGATAGCACAGCTTGGCAAAATGATGCCTCACTTCTCAAGCAGCCTTAAGAAGTGGCAAGGTTTCATGCTCTGAGATATAATTCTGGTCTTATTACAGAGAGCAATTTTGGGAAATGATGAAATACCATCAGAGCGCATCTCTGCAAAGCATATCATGGCCTCCAGGATTAAAGGCGTTGCACCCGGAAGGTCTCAGCACTGCAGCCCAGGGGCCAGCTGCTCAGCTAAGCAACCGAAGCAATTCCCTACCATTTTGGAATGTACTTGGGTCTGATTTAAGCAACTCAAATCTCGGAGTTGACTGGATGTTGGAAAGGAAAAGCATCCACTTAGGAACATCAGCAGCTCAACAGATAGAAAGTAAAAGCTGTGAACAGTACCTTCCCCAGGGCCCCTTGATCCACTCCTTTAATTATTCTTCCCATGGGTTGTTTGGAGGTTTGGGAGGTTTTTCTTGGAAACAACATCAGACTGGGGCAGGTTGGACGATCCAGTTCTTCCAGTTACGTGAACTTCTTACAAGGAGGGAGGAAAGAAGCCAAATGTGGGTGTATCATCACACCGGCTGTGTTACTATGTATGCTATTTCCCAGGACATCTGTGATGGCACTGATCACACCCTCCATGACCCAGCACCCTTGGCTCCCAGGGCATTGAATGCTGTGCTGGTGTGGGGTACACCTGGGTCTGCTGGGAGGAAAAGAAAGTGTAGCACTGTTTCTGGAGGAAAAAAAAAAAATAAGTTTTGTTTATCTGCAGCTGCTTGACAAATAATGTCGTCAAGAGTCTGTTCTCTTGCTTTAAGTGGAAAATGTTTGTGTCAAGCATCTTCCCCAACGCATGTGTAAGGATGCAACACTGGGGGTGGAGAATGCCAGGAACTGGTACACCCCCATGGCTGTGGTCGCTGGTGCCATCATCAGCACTTGCTCTCGGCAGCAACTGAGTCAGCAGAGGACAGCAGAGAAGAGCTCCCGAACTGAAGAAGTTTTTCACCAAACTACTCATCACCTGTGATGTCCTTGCAGGGCTTCTGCAGCGGGCAGATGAGTGAAGAAATTAGGTGGGAGGTTAAGTGGTGTTTGCCTCTGCAGGGAAGCGATGGTGAAACAGCCCACGGCATCATTTCCCATCTTATCCCACTCTCTCTCCCAGCTTCACCATCTCAGTTGCGCAGCTGAGCATCAGCAGCCATGCTGCCAAAATCTTGTAGCACTTAAAAGCCACCACAATCCAGCTGCAACTTGAGTGGTGCCTACAAAGTAATCCACGGGAAGCTGGAAGTTAAACAAGCAAGTTACTCACATTCCCTCCTCATCTGACCAGCAGAAGTTTCTGGAGAGCAAAGCAAAGCAAACCAGGTGCTACTAACAGAAAGAGGAAAGTCTGGGCTCCAGGACATGCAACACAGCCCTGCCAAAACCAAGAAGCAGCTGTGTTTATCAGAGATGGCTCTGGAGGAGGGGGTCAAGTACACATTAGTTGGAGAAACTGTGTTTAAGTCTGCCTAATGCTCCTGAAGAAAAAAATAAACATCAGCCAGCACTTCAAGACTGTACTGGGAGGTGTGTGGGACCAGAGCAAGAAGGTCCAAGTGAAGCTGGCAATCCCCAAACCTCAGTGTCCCCAGCAGGTGTGATCATGTGAAGGATGGTGTAATCATTTCTCCCTTCCAGAAGGCTGCTGGATGCTGCACCTCCAGACACTTTCTCTCGGGAAGGGTGAGAAAGGGGTGACCTGAGGACAGAAGCATTGCCTTCCTACGTGGCTGGGTCATCCATCACACGTGTGGGCTGCTGCAGCAGAGACAATCCCAATTACCTGCTGACCCAGCAGCTCCAGACAGAAAAAAAACAAAACAAAACAAAACAAAACAAAACATCAGACTCCACAGCAAGCAACAAAACCACTACCCCAGTAGCTCACTGGGGAAGGACAGGAGGAGAGGGTGATGTCCTGCACCCCACCACAGGGACCAGGAGTTAGCTCTTGGCAGGCCTGGAGCCAATGTCTCTACTTGGTGAGGAGCTCAAGAGAAATCCTTGTGCATACGCAGACGTTTAACAGAGCAATAATTATGCACTAAGAAATACAGTATAGAGAAGCACTGCCAACATAATGCTTACAAGATGAGAATATTTATTCCTTACATGCTGGAAAAGAGAAAAACAAACAAACAAACAAAAACAGCCTGCATTTTTCAGAAGACCTTGCATCTTTCTCCTGTGCGTTTATGAGCTCAGCCTGATTCCCCACGTGCTTTGTGACTTTTGTGCTGGGTGTTAGCCTGGCACAGGCACATAAGGCTCAGAAAGGCTTTACTATTACTAATTTCTGGTGGGGATGGACCCTGCAGGCCATGGTGTAAGAGTTTCCCATGGGAAAACTCTTCCCATGGTGGAAGAGTTTTCCATGTTGTTCCCATGTCATTGATCACTGTGGTGCTCCTTAAGCTGGTTTTAGGAGACAGGAGTAATGCCCACCTTCCACCAAGCTAAGGCTCATGGCCACAAGGTTTCTGCTTCCTGCAGGTTTCCTTCCTCGGCTGCCTGTTCTGGCTGAGCACAATCCTCTGCCAGGTTTTGATTGATAGTGACAAGGGCCTGGTTCAAATTATGGATGTTGCTAGTAACAGCTTGCTCAAGCTTCCATGAACAACCCCAGGAAGATTGAACAAAGCTGTCCAAATCCCCAGTGAGCAACATTTCCTCTGAGCATAAGGGATGAATCAAGCATCTCAGTAATCCCAGAGGAGGAAAAGTCCAACAGGAAAACAAGCTGGATGATGAACAGTAACCAGCCGTTCCTTTCCCTGAGCACAGCAGCAGAGCAGGCTGAGGGGAGGCCTCATGGCGGCCTGCAGCTCCCTCACGAGGGGAGCGGAGGGGCAGGCGCTGAGCTCTGCTCTCTGGGGACAGCGACAGGACCCGAGGGAACGGCATGGAGCTGGGACAGGGGAGGGTCAGGCTGGGGGTTAGGGAAAGGGTCTGCACCCAGAGGGTGCTCGGGCACTGGGACAGGCTCCCCAGGGCAGTGGTCACGGCACCGAGCCTGCTGGAGTTTAAAAAGTGTTTGGACAATGCTCTCAGACACATGGTTTTGGGGTGGTACTGCGTGGTGCCTGGAGTTGGACTTGATAATCCTTGTGGGTCCCTTCTAGCTCAGGACACCAGATGATTTTGTGGTTTTCAACTGCAGCTCTCTTCCTTGTGAGCAAAGGTGCAGGGTGGCTGACCAGGATTCTAACTTCATGCAGCAGTTGCCTTTTTTTTTTTTTTTTAACTTTAAAATATAGCTATTTTTTAACAGAAAGACTCCTAATACAATACAACATAAACTGGACATACTTCAGTCCCACCCAGTGGTGTTTTCCATGCAGTTCCTGCTCCCCACCAACTATCCCAGGGCACTCTGCCTCCAGCTTCTGCTTGGAGCTCCCAGGAGGGTCCTCTCAGGAGCCTCAATCCCCAGGACTTTGTGAGCCAAAGACTTCTGCTTCCTACACTTTCCCCATGGACTGGCCATTTTCTTCAAATGCAGAAAAGCTGCAGAAGGGATAAATCACCACGAGCCATTCTCCCTCCTTTTGAATTCTGTCTTCACATCAGCGGGATAATTTAAAAATCATATGATATGAAAAATATGATTTGGAGCTCAAGGGTGCCTTTTCATTCTCTGGACCTTGAGGTCACATTAGATCATAGCCCATCACTTTTCTTTTCAAGCTTGAAGGCTAGAAACGTTCTGTGAATGGCAGCAGAGATTCAGCTCTAGCAGCCAAGGTTTTTAAGTCAAAGTCACACCAAGGGACTTACTCTGTGAACACAAAAATGCATAACATTTAGAAATAATTTAGAAAAAATGAATATGAAAAGAAGTCTAGCTTGCCTTTGTGAAGAGTTTGTGTTAAGGAAAGCCACATATTCTCAAGGGCAGGCAGCAATAGCTACACAAATCTATTTTTATTATTTAGGCAGGAGAAACACTGTGAGTGTCTGTCTGCCAGCAATAAATCTTCTCTCAGTCTACCTGCTGGTAGATAGATTGTACAGATCTAACGGTCAGGGACAGAAAGTAAAAAACATAAGTCTTCCACCTTTCTTTTCACTTCAGGCAATCTTTCCGTATGTTTCTGCATGTCCTGAAGTTTACCAGTTTCAAATGTTGTTTAAGTGCTGTACACTATTACAGCAGTTGTGTAGCAGGTCCTTAACTTCCCTGCTTGAGTGCATGCTGTTATATATACAGTATTCACCCTATAAAAGAAACATCATCTTTCCTTTCCCTCACCATTTGTAGTGTGCAGAACATCATCCCAAAATGAGATCCCACCTTGCGTGCAGTTTTTTATCAAATCTGGAGTATTCACTGGGAAATAAAATCAAACAAGGAACACCTAGAGATTAATACTTCTATAAACTACTGTAGAAGAGCTGTGGAGCTGCAGGTTGCAGAAATTCAACAAATACATTGGTCTTGATAAGAGATATGGAGGGTTCATTTTGCTTTTATCACCTCTGCCCTGAGTTAACTTGGGCAGATGCTATTGCCACGTGTGTGACTCAAGGTGGCAGAGAGCATCTAGATCTTCGGCTGCTAAACCTAAACTGCAGGAGGGCTCAGAAAAGGCAGTAGTGCTGTGTTCATGCCAGCTTGTTTATAGTTCTCCACGAGCACTTCAGACCTGGGCTGCTCTTGTAAATCTGATTAGATGTCACTGTTTTTCCCGGAGGAGCATCAGCTGAAGTGAAGAGCTGCTGAGTGCTGCTGCTTTCCGGGAAGAGAAGGATGGAAGTGCAGGTGGGGGCAGCTCCTGCCCCTGTGAGGTGGCAGCCCTAGAAGGCACAAGGAGGCCCAAGGGCAGCTCTGTACATCAGGGTGGCTCACCCCGGAGCAGCTGCCCCCACAGTCTGGGAAAGGGTGCTGGAAAATGGGAGAGTTGGGAAGGACTTGGCCATGGAGAAAGGAGCTGAAAAGAGCAGAGACTCACAGGTGAACAATGTAGGCAGCACACAGAAGTCATAGAAAAACAGGCTTAGCAGGGCTCAGAAACTTGTCCAACTTTCTTTGCCACCAGCCTCAGAACAGCTACCCTTGCTGCCTTTTTTGGTATTTTATTATATTATTATATTGGTATATATCTCTAGACTATTCTTAAAATTCTGAAGGGTGAGATTTTATCTACTTCCTGGGCTCTTTTTCCATTGCCAAGTGTCCAGACTCTTAGGAAGTATTTTCAATTTCAGACTAAACCCCTGTGCTGCAGCTTAAATCCATTGCTCCTTGTCTTCTCTACAGCTTCTTCTACATGAGAAGGAGAGAAGACAAGTCCCACGGGGAGAAGCTGATCTAGGGAAATGCCCAAGGGCAGGATCTCAGATCTTAGATCCTCAGATCTAAGCCTGTGGCTCTCAAAAATGAGGTAGGATTTAGGCTGGCAGCTAAGCCCAGCTGAAGGTGTGGGAGGTTACCCAATAACAACCATGGCATGGGGCAAGGTGTGTGTGAAAATGAAAGCTCAGGAGTAAACTATCCACTCGTGCAGAAAGACCAGGAGTGTGCTTGTTGATACTAAGCAAGTGTCTTCTCAGTGAACTGAAATGCAAAACAAGAGCTTACAGCAAGTGGAAGCATGGTAAAGCAACAAAAAGGAGCATGCAAGCACTGTTTATTCATCCTGGGATGAAATCAGAAGGCCAAAGCCCAGCTGGAGCTAACCCTGGCTGAGGACAAAGAGAAACATGAAGGGATCTTCTAAATGCGTTAGCAGAAAGAAGCAATTTGGAGAAACTGTGGGTCTACTAATGAAAGGATGACTCAATGCACTGACAGACAATAAGCAAAAGACTAAAATATCCAATGCCTTTTTTGCATACATTTTCCTTGGCAAAGCCTACTCCTAGACCTTCACTTGTCCACAATGACTTGTGAAGGAGAGGGACAAACACCAGGAGGGGCAACAAATGAGGGTCTACCTAGAGAAGCTGTAAGTATTCAGATCCAGGTGACCAGATGGGATTCACCAGAGGGTGCTGATGTGACTGTACGGCTGCAGTCCATCACCAGAAAGTCACAGGGACAGCTCTGACAACTGGAAAGTCTCCCACTTTACAAAAACTGAGCAAATACGGGTTGGATGAATAAACTGTTAGCTGGACTGAAAATTAGCTGGATCATTAGGTCAAAGAACAGTAATCAATGTTGTGATGGGCCATCTGGCAGACAGTAATGAACAGAGGACCCCAGAGAAGGACACGGGAGCTGATATTGTTCAATATTTTCATCAGTCACCAAGCCGATGACACAAAGGACACTTTCATCTCATTTTCAGATAATAGATTAGAAGAGACAACTCCCATCTCCATTTGGCAGAGCTGGTAGAGCTTCTGACCAGAGGGACTTTGAGAAACTTGGGGTCTGGGTCAACAGAAAGTTGACCAATGGAGTTCAACATGAGCAGGGCAAAGTTCTGCAGTGGGGGCAGAGCAACGGATGGAAACGACCTGGAATTTAATAGGAGACTTTGGTGGGCTTTTACTGAGAGTCAGGGAAACCATATACTGGGTCTGCACAAGGACCAGTGTGGCTGGCAGACAGAGGGTAGTTATTACTCCCACTCTATCTCATGTCAGTGGGGATGCCCCAGGAGTAGTGTCCCATGCTGGCACCCCCACTTCAACAAGTCATTGAAAAACTGGAGAAAGTCTGCTGGAGTGCTGACAAGACAGTCAGGACCTAAAGATCCTGGGTGATGCGTTTGGTCAGTCTGGCAAAAAAGAAGCCTAGGAGAGGCCTAATGTCAGCCTTCAAAAGTTGACAAAATGGAGCCACGCTCTCCAAATCAATGGTAAGCTGTACAGCAAGACCTTGGTCTTCACTGGAATGATCAGGTTTGCCTATTTAGGGCCCAAAAGAGGGTCGTGGAGTGGACATCTGTGGTGGACCTCTGACCATACACTCCAGCTGACAGCTCTACCTTGGTTGGCCCCAACCAGCTCCCTCCAAACTAACACTGAGGCACTTCTCTGGGAACAACTCAATCCCACAGGTTGTCCCCAAAGGGCAGCATGAAGAAGATGATGTTAGGTTCCTCCCACAGGAAATTGAACAGGACACCATCAAACTTTGCACTCTGAAACACCTCCACACGCCTCATACCACACCTCCTGGCATGCATTGCTGAGGACTCTTCCAGTTGGCAGCACAGGCACAGCCTCAGGGATTTAGGATGGATGCTCAGAGCAAGCTGGTGGCTGAGTTGGCAGGATGGTGAAGACCAGGGAGGGCACAAATGGTGAAAGATGGAGCATGGTGTTACCTGCATGGGAGCTGCTTTCCTAAGAAGCTTTCATAATTATCGATTTCCTTTGCAGAAAGGTGGAGGGCAGCTTGGAAGCACTTGTCTGTGCAGCACAGCGTGGGTCCAGGTGGCAGAGAGCAGAAATGACCACACTTACATCTCCTCTGCTGTGTCTACATGGAGGTGAACACATGGAGGTTCTAGTTTCCTCCAGTGTTTTCCCCTTACCATGCAAGAGGATGATGCATGCAGCAAGACAGCTCATTGCCCAGGATAAAATGACTCAGTTCTGCTTCAGATCTTGCTTATATTTTACCAGCTTTGTATCCGAACATCTCATTAACAAAAGCAAATGGACTATAACATCTTCTAAGCAAGCTTGCTCAGAAATCCCTGAAACAATCAAAAGATGGGGAAAACAATTCATTGCATCTTATGCATGGATTCTTGGAATTTTAGATATATTAGGCAATACCCCTCTTTATTCACTCAAATTAGTCTAATTGCATGCATATTTATTGTCCACTGTTCCTTAGTATCCAAGCAAATCAAAGTAGGCTGCTTCACTACTGAGACAGCAATTTTGCATAAGAAATATGGACAGTTTTGCATCAGACTAATAATGCTGTTCCATTATTCAGAACCAGAGCTAAAATTAGCAAGCACCTCAACAACCAGATGCATATTTCATCTTCAAGGTACAAGCCTGAATTAGCACTGGCCTCTGCCTCCCACCAGTAGCCCTTAATTCCCAATGGGCTCTTCTATGCCAAGATCATTGACATGAGATAGACTCAGACTACCTTGTGTATTTGTATCCCTATTTAAACACCAAAGGGACTCCAGAAATCAGGCTCCATTTGCTGTGTGCCAGAAAGCTACGTAAAACTCCAAATCTGACTTTTTATATAGCTTTTTAAGGAGAAATCAGCCCTGTGCTGGTACCTGTTTAAAGGAAAAGGCAGCCAAACCCACCCACAGAACTGCACCTGCTCACGCCAGGAGCACCAGTCCTTTCTCAGAGCCACCCTTAAAATGATGCAGCCTCTTTCTCCCCAGGCTGGCCAAGTGATGGGGAGCCCCTAGCACAGAGCAGGTGCAGTATCTCAACCTCACACTCTAAATAAAAGCCAAAGCTTTTCATTTTGTTGTACAAAACCTACAAAACAGCCCTTTCGGAGCTCTTCTAATACACCATGGACAGATGGAAAAATCCCCTCTCGACCAATGCTGTGTTTTAAGCACCCTTAATCTGCGGGGACATTGCCACTTGTATGGGAGACTGGGCACTTTGACGGATGCAATATACCCAAATGAAACTCTTTTCTTTTTTTTTAGCCTCTGTACACTGGGGTGAGAGAAAGGGTAAAAAATCACAGTTCTGGAATAAAATCCTCCAATGTCCCTTCTGTCTGTGCTTCAGGTCTAAACCCAAGACCAGCCTTCAGAAACCTTTGGCCCTGCCACAGATTTGCCTCCTCATGGACAGGATACCAGGGGTGTCTGCAAAAAAACAGGGGCTGGGTGGGGACAAGTATTCACCCTGCTATAGATGAAGCTTGCCCAGAGGCTGTTATCAACCCCTGGGTCCTGGGCAGGACCCAGGGCTGACTCCAAAGGGCTGGCAGCCTGGTCTTTTCCTCCCTGCAGCTGAGTGCAGCCCCCCTGCTTTTACCCCATCCAGCATCTTCACATCTGTACAAATCATTTGCAACACCTCCTCAGCTGCTTTGGGTCCTAAGGGGCTGCTGATATGCTGCTGCTGCTGTTGCTGTGACTTCTCCATCATCCTTGTACTCCTTGGGCTCTTGCCAGTTCACCTCCTAGGTGAATCTGCCTACTGAGCATGGTTTGGATCAACCCTTGCTCCTAAAGCTCCTGGAAGGTTTTGGGGCTGAGAGCACTGTTTTGCTTGTTCTGAGATTTGTTTGCAGGAGGAGGAGGCGGTCTCAGCTGCAGGAAGGGTGCTCGTGGTTCACCAGCAAGTGGGGCTCAATCTCCCCTTCCCAGAGCTGTGCTCAGAAACACTATTTACTGATATTAGCTTACCATCCCAAGGAGGGGGGAGGAATTACTATGAAATGTTTACGAGGACCGACTGAAACCTGAGAGGAGGATGTTTTTAGTAATGGGAAAAGAGCCAAATACCTTGGAAGAGAGATATCCCAGCTTTAAGAATTAATTACCGCTTCCCAGTAATGCAGGCTGAACTATTCAATAAGCTTGCGCAATTTCCTGGGCAGATGCATTTTAATGGGAGTTTTGTGCACAGATCAACAGCGAAATAGGGTTCACCAAGCCCGGGCACACAGGCAGAGCCCTTCAGCCCTGTGCTTACCCAGCAAAGAGCAGAGGATGCTGTGGGGTCTGAAGCAGAGCATTCACAGCATCTCACAGCTTGAGGGCCTCTGGGCAAGGATTTCTCTTGTGGATGGTTACTGTCAGTCCAGGAAAGAAAGCACAGATAGCAAACCAAGGGTGATCCTAAACACCACAGCTGTAACATCTCTGGAGCTCTGTAATTATTGTGCAAACTTTGCTATGTTGCCTTTCAGTTGTAAATGAAGTCAGTGAAATGGGTGCTTTTTATATCCTAAGTTTTCTTTTGGAAGAAAATATAGGGTGTAAATGGTCGTGCCACACAACGTACACTGGCCTAGCAAGTGTAGGTTATGTATTTAAACATCTGATCCTGCTTCTTTTAGTCAAGAGCATCAAGCAATGAATGGATTAGGAAAGCCTAATAAACCGGTTATCTCAGTTTTTTCAATAAAAATGAATTGATTTCTTGATTTCTTCTTATCTTAGATGTGTGGAAACAGAACTGTTGACGAGCAAGGCTGAGAACCAGAGGGATTTTTCTGGGAAGTCTGAATTGTCACAAATTACCCAAAACTGAAGCTGAGCTGCTGTTTTGTGAGCCATGCTCCAATTCATAACAAGCTTTTGGGGGCTGTCACTGCGGAGGTTTCTCTGTCAGACAGCTCTTTGGAGGGTTGTGTGGTACCTTGGGGCTCTGAGACAGCATCACCCCTGGTGATAGTACATTCTGAAACTGCTCAGACCTTCCTAAATAACCAACAAAAAAGCTACTGAAGTCCACCAGGACTAACGTTGTGTTATCAGAGGCCCGGGCACAGGATATGGATTTGTTTCTCGTTGTTCCTCCGCCCAGGATTAGTCAACCACAGCCAAAAGAGAGGAGGACATCCATGAAACCTCCTGAAGAAGATATTCCTAGCTCTACCTAGGGACCTGTGGCTCCTGAACAGAATCGCACGGAGCTGGTTGATGGCAGCAGCTATTGTAAAATTCATGAAGTCTTAAGGCATCGCTGGGTGATTTCATTTCTGGGAGATAACTAGACAAAATAGCCCAGCGGGGGGGGGAGATGCTGATGTAGTAGCAGCCATAATAGTGTGTGATGCCACAACGCGTTCCCGCTCCCGAAAACCCACTCATCCTTCTTGTCAGGGAAAATTGCTCTGATTCTGTTCCACAGCGGAGGTGGTGGGAGGAAGGAGGCAGATTCATACTTCCCTCTGATCGTGGAGAAAAGGCCAAGCTGAGCCCTGCCATGCTCCTGAAGGGGCCACCCCCTGCCCAAGCTGCCCCCAGCGCCATCCCCAGCTCCTGCTTCACTAGGACAGCGGGCACCAGGGCTCAATGCTGGGTGTATTTTCTGGACATGGACAAGCTGATCACCTTTAGCAGCTCGCTCAGTGAAACCCTGTACTGGGTGCTCAAGGGGGGAATCAAACTTCATCATTTCCAGCCACAGTTTCAAAAGTAACCAACACCCTAGCACTGTGTTTTTTTGTTTGTTTTTTTGTTTGTTTGTTTGTTTTCCTGGAAAACAGTTTGTTTTCCCCATCTTCAGAATAGTGAAATGCTGCCTAAATACCCCAGTTGTGATTTTGTGATTTTTTTAATTCCCCTTCAAATTTCCCCATGAATTTGTGTCCCCTGAAGTTGGTTTCGAGCTCACTACGAAGGCATCCATCCCCATTAACCAAGTGCCCCCACTCCTCTCAAGCCCCCATCCCAGAGTTGTGGACCTGGCAGAGCACTTCTCAGGCTGAAGAAAAATATTTTCAGTGCATTTCAACCACTAACATCCCTTGTCCAGGCTGTCACCATGCTCTGGCACTTCCAGTAATTAACTCAAGAGGTTTGAGCCCAATTCGCGGCCCTGCTTTGGGTCTGCCCATGTAGATCTTGAGCTGCATCCCTCCTGCTCTCCGTAGTGGAGTCAGGTTGGAGCAGGGACAGCAAGCCATTACTCCACTTCCACGTTTTCTGCTCAGCGTGGAGCAGAGCTTTATTTTTACCAGCACAACGCACGCACTTCGGAGGCAGATCTGAAGTGCAAAACCCACGTTCTGTGCTTAGACAGCCAGCAAACATTAATAAAAAATAAAAATAAAAATAAATAAATACATAAAAATCACTCGGGTAGGGTGGGAGAGCTGACGTAAAAGAGGAGGAAAAAGTCTGACCCGCTTCCAACTGGCTACAGAATCGCCCTGGGGAAGAGGGAGATATGATTCCTCATAAATGCAGCTATTTTCTCTAAGGGAACCCACGCATCAGTCCCTCCTAGCACACGGCTCCGCAGAAAGCAGCAGCAATCCCCCACGCAGCTCAGCCGCGGATTGCTCAGCACTTTGTCCCACGGTGATGTGCAGCAGAGGCTCAGCCCTCCCGTTAGGGACAGAGCTCTAGAAATCCGAAATCAGAGCTCACTGCTAACAGCTCGTCAGCTTTCGGGTGGGGACAGGTGCAAGCAAAGCAGCAGTCACTGAAGGAGGAAAGAGATCCTATTATAAGCAGTACTCTTACAGGCAATTCTCTCTTTTCACGTTTAATAAGGCTGTTTTTTCTTTTTTTTTTTTTTTTTTCCCCCTTCCATATAAAGCTTTCCAACAAGGGCTTTCCAAACATTTTATAAAGGCAGGTTACATCATCATCATCATTTTACAAGCAGGAAACTGACGCCCAATAAAAAAAAGTCATTTCAGCAGAATAAAACAGCAAATCCCAGCCCAAAACAGAAAGAAAAAAAAAAAAAAAAGAAAAGAAAAAAAAATAGAATCAAAATCTGCTGGCAAAAATCCCCTTCTCCAACCACATCTACTCAGTTGCTATGCAGCATTTTTTTTTTTTTGAAAAATAACATAACCCTACGAGACCAAACAAAAGGGAACAACATAGAAACTGCAAGCTTCAACACACTTACTTCCATACTTTTGGCATTAGTACAAAAATAAAGATTTGTGGTTTTATTCGTTCACTAGTTTACAAAAATAAAGAGTCTATGGGGTCGCCCCGGAGGCTTTACTTGACTTTGGAAGACAAAGCCTGTTTGAAACGTCTCTTTAGGTCCTGCATGTTGGGGGATCGGGGCCGGGGGATGATGGATGCCCGCCGCCTGTCCGCGCCGCCGGCGTGCTGCAGCTTGCTGACCTCCTTGCAGAGGTACTGGAACACGTCGCAGACACCCTGGGAGTTCTCGCTGGTGGAGATCTCCAAAAACAAGCTGCCCAGGTCGCTGGCCAGCTGCAGTCCCTCCTTGGCCTGCACTTGCCGGGCGTGGAGGAGGTCGGCTTTGTTCCCCACCACGATGATGGGGGTCCTGGCGTCCGGGTGGAGCTGGCGGATGTGCTGATGGAGGGCTCGGACCGCCTGGTAGCTGCCGTAGTCCGTGATGGAGTAGACCACGAGGAAGCCCTCTGCCCACTTCACGCACCTCGACAGCGAGTCCAGCACCTGCACGCGGTCCCCCTGCACCTGCGGCACGACAGAGCCAAGGCTTTGACATCGTCCTGAGAGGTCTGAGCTCTGTCCTAGGGGACCGAGCCTGCCTGATTCCCTTTTAGGAAACACAGGCTCCAAAGCTGAGCCCTCAAGCGGCAGAGAAATGATCTAATTTAAGGAAGCGAGGCACCGCTCGGGGCATCCCATGCTCAGCTGGACAGCAGCGTGCCCAGCTCCCCAACCCAGGGCTTTTTATTTTTTTAGGAAAAAGGGCTGAAAGCTAACCCCACCAGAACCACGAGCTCATGCTCCTGCAGAACTCACAGTTTTTGACCCAAACCTTATTTCAAAGCGAAACCCGCCTCCTGTTTAGCTACCCGCTGCCGCCAGGATTTGGGGCGGCTCCGGAGCGAGCCGCCGAGATTTTTTTCCCCCCTCCGGTTCCCAGGGTTTTGGGGCGGGGGGCGGCGGGGCCGTACCTGGAGGCAACCCGGCGTGTCCTGGATCTGCACGGCGACGTGCTCGCCATCCAGGCGCACCAGGCGGGAGTAGAGGCTGCCGGTGTTGGGCTCGTAGTCGCCGATGAAGCGCTTGGTCAGGAAGCGCACGATGAGAGCTGGAAGAGAGGGGCTCGTTAGGACGGACGGAGGGACAAAAGGGGATAAAGGGGGACAGGGAAGGGACAGGAGGGGACATCCCGGAGCGGAGCAGCCCCGGAGAGAGCACTCACCGCTCTTGCCGACGCCTCGGGCGCCCAGCACTGCCAGCCGCACCTCGCCGCCCGGCGGCCCCGGGGCGCACTCGGCGATGGGCGCCAGCAAGAAGGGCTGCGACATGCTCGGCAGGCGCATGGAGGGGCTCGGCTGGGCTCGGCTCGGCTCAGCCCGGCTCGGCTCGGCCTCAGCCACCGCCTTTTAAAGGCTCCGGCGGCGGCTCCGTGCGCGGCACCGCCCCGGCTGCAGCGCCCGGCCCCCGGCAGCCGCTCCGCGCCTCCCCCGTCCCTCCATCGGCCCCTTCCCCAAAGGCTCCCGGCTCTCTGGGACAAGCTGGGGGACCCCACGGCACCGCCCCGGGCAGGTTTAGGGGGTTGTGGTTAGGTTTGGGGTGCAGCATCACCCCGCGGGATGGGTCATCCCTGCAGCCGGGGATGGAGAGGGGAAAGAAGGGGAATGATTTGGGGTTGGATCCCGGGTCTGCAGCTGGGTGCATGAAAGAAGGGGAATGATTTGGGGTTGGATCTCGTGGCTGCAGCTGGATATATCCCTCTACAGCCAGTGTAGAAAGCCAAGTTTACAGGTCAAGCCCCGGCCAGCCCCGAAACCAAAGTGCTCTGTCAGCCCCCAGTGTGTGGATTAAGCCCTTTGCTTTTTTGGAGTGGAGGCAACTTGAAAAGGGAAAGGATCGCACAGCCCGGCAGGTAAACTAGCCCCAAGCCTGCTAAAGGCTGGGTGCACGTTCACATCTCCGTGCAACCGGTTGCCTTGGCTCCTGCAGAATTGCTCATGCAGTGTGCTGCATCTCCAGCACGTGAGTGTTTACAAGTGGAATAATTCATTTAGGGGATGCTTTGGTTTTATTATTATCCGGGAGGTAACACGAGGCAGCAGGAAACAACACGGAGGTGGCAGCAAGGGAGCCGGCTGGTGCCAAGGGAGGTGCTGTAGGCTCCCCATTTTTCCACAAGTGCCCTTTGTACGCTGGGCACTGCAAATTTCCATCCCCTTTCACAGAAGCACACAGGATATTAGGGATTGGAAGGGACCTTGAAAAATCACCTAATCATGCCCCTTTCCAGCGGGGCACAGCTCTCAGCTCCACAGGATGACAAAAGATCATGTTTTTCTTTACTTTCTCTTGCCCTCCCTCCTGCTTTCTCCCCACGTCCAGGCAAAACCCAGGAACCGTGCCTGCTAAGCACTCCTTGGGAAACCTCCAGTGACACGAAACATCAGGAGGAGGGCACTAGAACATCACCAGCTCCGCTCCACCACAGCAAAAGCGTCCCCAGGGTAAGAAACCCTGGCACCACAGACCACAAGGATGGGCGGAACAGCACCCACTTCCCAGGGGCACGGCCCCACAGAGGGCAGGGGACCGACCGCCCCCCAAAGTTGTGCCCCACCTGAGTTCTCCCCCTTGTGCCCCATAAATCCCGGAGTTTTTCTACCCGATGGAGATGCCACATGGCTCTTCAGCCAGCTGCACATGATTCACAGCAGGTAACACCCTCAGCTAAGGCTGTGGAGGAAGCGCTGTGTATTATTTGTGTTACTGCGGTGCCCAAGAGCCCCTACAGGAACAACGAGGCAATTTTTCCCCTCAGAAGCCGATTGCCTCTAAAATCTCTACACCAACACTCCCTGTCATGCCGCTTTTCCTTTTGTAAACAAGATTTTCTTCCATCGCTAAAAGCTTTTGGTTTCCAAAGGTTCACGCTATTGTCATCCGCTCCCATTGTCATGCGCCGCTCATCCCTGGCCTTGTGCACAAACAGGGGCTATTTTTAAACGTTTCTTTATAAAAGAGCTATCAGAGCACATTCAGCATGCCCTTGAGAGAGCGGCATGAAAACGAGTCCAGGCAGATGACTGCCAGGTGCTGGGAGCTGTGAAAGCAGCGAGCATTGAAACGCCACCCCCAAAATGAAACTTCCCATAACAAGGGAAGTTTGCGTCCCCTGCACCCCTGAATCACGAGGATCTGTACAAACGAGCCCAGTTTAGTCCTGTCCTTTCTCCCCACACCAAAAATTTTGGGAACCACTGCACCTTGTGGTCTCTTGGCATCCTCTGGGCCAGCTGGGACACAGGAGACAGCTCAGCCCTCACCTCTGAATTAGGCTCCCTGAATGGAGACCAAGCACTGCGTGGAAGTGCCTACAAGCACTCCACTCTCTACATGTTGTACAGGGGCAGTGGCTCTGATGTGTAACACCCACCTACAGTAAGCTGAAGGGGAGATCTTGCAACTCCAGACACAAGCAGATGTGCCTCACCCTCCCAGAGAGGCACGCTGAACTCAGCGGTCGCTCCCCTCCCCAGCAGTTTGCAGTTTGTGTGCACACTGAAAATGATTTTCTTGGATCAAGGAGGCACGTCAGTTCAGGAGCTGGTTTCATGACAGCCAGTTTTCACCAGCTGCTCAACTCGCAGATCTCCCTCTTTTGTCAGGACCGCGCAAAAACAGGGCAGCTAAACACATGCTAAGCAACTCCAACAGCAGATAGGGGTCTGCGAGTACCCGAGCTGTGCTTCTCCAAACCTGAGATCATCGGGAAACCACCGCTGCACTGACAGCGACTAAAAGGCAGCACCTATAAACCAGGGAAGGTTAAACCTTTGTCAGTTTGTGCTTCTTCCAAAGATTGGAAGAAACATAGAGACTCTTGCCACACAAACCCAACCTCATTTTCAGTCAGTTCTGGGAACCCAGACCGAGGAAATCATCCCCTCCCTCCCCTCCCAGCCCACGCAGATTCCAAACACGCATTTAGAGCATCTACCCTCCGCCGAGTGACCTTGGAAGGACAGGGGCAAAGTGGAAAACTCGCAATGCACAGGGTCTGCAGAAGCACAGCTCTCAAATGAGACCTCTGCATGCTGCCTGCTCCTGTTATCCCAAATTGCTGAGGAAGTTCCAGAAGTTGAAAGCTACCCACTGCTTCATTCGTGCTTGTTAAACTTTTCATCACAGTGCTAGTTGATCCACTTGCATCTTGACAGGGATGCACAAAATAAATGCAGAGCCAAGGTAACTTAGACAAGCAGGCATAAGAGAAATGGATGGAAATTGATGAAAAGGTCAGCACCGAAGATCACACCCACTAAAGCCTCCCACTTAACTCCTTCAGATGTGAAGCCTAATGGAAAGTGCTTATCCTGCTAGACAAATATTTATTTTAAATTGCTGTTCACAGGCCAAGTAAGCTGATAAAGATCTAAGGTTAGAATATACCTCAAACTGCTCCAAGAAAAACGCAGATGATTGTAAGAGCTGAGTGCATGAATCAGTAAAAGTTAGGACAGACTCATCAGCTCTGTTTCGGGTGATAGTGGCGCCCTCCATGCCTAACCCACCGTGTCAAAACAGCAAAACACCCTTCATCAGTCTGCTAAGAGGTAGGAGTTCCACCTCCTGCAAGGCAAGTGTTAGGCTAAACATGCATCAATCCCAATTTCTAAGCAGATTGTATGCAGCTTGAAGCACCTGAGAAGATAAAAATAAACCTCATCTCTCCATTTATTACTCCCCCTCAAAAAAGAGTTGTCCTACAAGTGACTGTTCAGTCATTTTCAATGATTGACACCTACAAAGTGCTTGAGATCACCAGCTTCTCTGGTATTTCACCTCTACACATTAGTTTTACATCATTTACTTGAGGTAGCTACGCAGTGCCTTACATCAGACTTCGGAAGGTAAAAGATAATCCAGAACTATCACCAAGCTACATTAGAGTTCATGCATTTTCAAGGCTAAGCACGTTGCCTTCAGCAGATTCTTCAGCAAGCTTCAAACAAAATTTACAAAACCAGCCTTGGTTAGCACACAGTTGACTGTTCTTCTGCTCAAACACTGGGCAACTAGCACCAGGGTTTTGTGAAGCATTACTGAAGTTAATTGGATGAGAGAAATGCGTTAGGACATGCAGACAGACGCTTAGATCCAACAGATAGGTAATAAACATAAAAAATCCAAGTGCTGAACTATGCCAGCCCATTAAATAAAGAACAAGTGACAAAGGCACGGTTTTGACATAAAAGCGTTGTTACTAAACTACTCTTTTCTAAGAATGCTTATTGGCCTGGGGATGCTCTAAGAATCCCTTTACACATTACAGTGATGAAACAAAAAGGCCTGCCCACGGCCTTATTTTTTTCCAAGTTATTTTCAAAAACCATTTTCTTCAAGTGACACTTAGCTCTTGATATATGCTCTCAGTTTGCCAGTGAAATATTTGATGTCCTCTCTTATTACCCCACTAGGTAATCAAAGGATGATCACCATTGAGCATTAGCAACTTTCAGCGTCCCTAAAATTTATGGTCTGTCAGTGACTAAACTGACCAGCAAAAGCTGCCAGTCATTTAAATGACCAATTATCAAGTAAAGCAAGTTAAATAAACTTCATTAAGAAAAGCTTTCTAAAGAATCTGTTCAAAAAGTACTTAAATGAATCAGCCACAATCGCATACACTTGTCCAAAAACAGATCTTTAATTTAATCTTTTCAAAATGTTCATTATGCCATGAATTCATAGGGAATTGGCTCCAGCAGCTCTGGATCCTTCCCGTTAGTTCTCACGAAGTGCGCTTCCCTTGGTGGAGCAGGCTGTAAACGAAAAGAGAAAGAACTTGTAACACGAACTCAGATGTAGCCTTACACAAAATTAATTGTGACACTTAATGCATTGCTATATAAACATCACTGCAATTTTATCATTCCTTGTCTCTTTAAAATTTGTTTCAAAGATTAGCTGTAAAAAAAAAAAAAAAAAAAAAAACACATCTGCTAGAAAATTTACTTGGCTTCCACTGCTGAATGAAGAAAACTACACTTCATCCTCTGCAATTTACTAATCTAAGTTAACAAGAAGTGATGCAGCCTGGGGTTCTAGAAGAAACAGCTGTTACTTTCTCTAGAAGTCATTCTTAAAGGGTTTTAACAGATTAGCAACCCTCTACAGTACTCTCTGAACAGGAAGCATCTGGCCCTTTGTTCACAGCCAAGGACATCATTTTCATCCAGGAACAGTGCACGTCTGTTCAGGCACCAAATATTACAGCTGAGATGCAGACACGCTGCATGCTGTCACTCTACCCTAAATGATGAAAAAGAAAGAACCTCCTACAAAAAGAACACAAACTAAGTGAGGCTGGTAGCAGACACCTGCAACACAATTTGCAACAGACCTGGATTTTTCAGAGTACTGTAAGCATCTTCATTAATGTTTTTTTAACAAATAAATTCAGTTTGCAGCATTATGTTTTGTTGTTTTGGAAGAGAATAATGTTTTAGTCAACTGAATCAACAGTGCATCAACTACAATAAAAATATTACCTGGCGTTTCAGTTGAACCCAAATGCCTTTTTCCTTTGCTTCCTTTTTCTTCTTCTCATTCTCCTTCACCCGCTGCAGGAAGCTGTCTCTGCTCTTGGAATGCTTAATATGTTCAATACGCACATTAATTCTCTTGGCAAGAATCTTACCCCTAAGAAAAGAAATCAGGTTTTAATCTCCTGCACTTGCAAAAAGGCCATTTCAAGGCCAGCGTTATGACATTTCCACACGTAACTCCATGAGCTCAATTAGAGATCAGTTTTCTCTAAGTGGCAATCACTCAGAATACATTGCTGCAGATGCAAATCGGCGTTAATTTATGTAACTGAAAGCTTATTAATATATAACAATATGCTGATAATTCAGCCTTAAATTGCTGGAGAATAAATTATTTTAACCTTAACCTTGGAGCATACAGACAAGTAACTACCACCACTGTACTTTAGCCTCATTTCTGGAAAAAAGAAGTATCTTTTTCTAACTAAATTGTACAAAAAGATGAATAAACCTTAAAAATAGTACTTTAAAAAGCCTTCAATATAAATGTGCAAGTCAGCTGAAAATCCCCATTAGGTAATGTCACTACGTGCTGCTGAGAAGAATAACGAACTGTTTCCTCTGACAGGATCCAAGCCAAACGACCATCATTTGCTTGGGTTTTAAAAGGAAACGTACTTTACCCACCTTGAATGACCAATCAAGACAAAACAATGTCTAACTGGCAAAGTGAAAGGAGGGTGCCACTGCAGATCAACTTCCCCCAGCACAAACTTTAGATGCTTGGAATTTCATTACTTACTTCACCTTCTTGTTAACAATAACGCCCACAGCGTGCTGCGTGACATTATATACCCTTCCAGTCTTGCCATGGTAACACTTGTGGGGCATACCTTGTTGAACAGTACCCATACCCTGTTAAAGAGGTAAAATGAGAATCAAGCCTCAACTTTAGCTTTAAAACACTCAAGCAATGTCGAGGTTTTTCTGTTCAGAAGTCAATTCAAGCACAAATACCATGTTACTCGAGATTGATTTAAAAACACTCCTGTTTTGTTCATACCTTAGAATTTCTAACCACACATTTTGTATCTGAAGACTACTAAATTCTTCTACGACCATTCTGGTGCTTTCAGCGTCGGTGAAATAATTCGATCACTTTGTCTTTAGCAAGCAATCACAGGAGACAATCATCATCAAGCTCCAGAATGTCACGAAGCAATAATTCCTAAACGCTACAGTTCTCCAGGAGTTTTTAAAAAAAATAAAAAATTACACTTCAACCTCTGAGTTATGAAAACTCAGCACTTCAAATTGAAATTAAAGGATTCAACAGAGTAGGAATTCTTAGTGAAATGCTCAAATTTAATACAATTTCATGTTGAAAGTATGGATGATTTCAAGTGACAAGTCCTAGAAAAAAATGATTTATGGGAAATGATGCTGCATAAACCATGCAGCATGAACTATGGCTCTTCTGAGTAGCAGGTGCAGATCAGGCGAAACAGCATCTACTAGAATGACACGTGGGGTTCCTGTGAGCTAGCAGGCACAACGCAGCAACCCAAGTATTAGATATTGCGTGCCTCACTCACTTTTTTCCAGCTGAGCACACAGTAACAGAGCACAGCCTAATGTAGATCACAAAGTACGTGATGCTGAAGCATTAATACTGCCTCAGTAGCATTGTTATTCCAGTACTGCTCCAACAGAAGCCGCTACTTGTGTTGACACATGAGTAACAGAAAGACTACCACAAAAAACAGAAATGGAAGTGGTAACACTGCTTCAGGTATTTGTGCTTTTTGTTGTTTGTTTTTGATGTTAATTATACTGCTTTGTAGAAAGTACCTTGATATCAACTATGTCGCCCTTCTTGTAGATGCGCATGTATGTAGCCAGAGGAACAACTCCTGTTGGGAGACACAAATATGGACGCTATGAAGCTCCCAATTTCACACACATATAAAAAGGTGGGGCGGGAGGGCAGGAGACACAGACCACGCATTTCGTAACATCTGATTTAAAAACTCAAATTCAAAATTAATTAAATAACAAAAAAAAAAACATTTTAAAGTAATTACCTCTTCACTTCCCAAAATAAAGAAAAAAGTGAAGAAAACTACGATTTTAATCTCATCCCTAATGCAGAAGCTGAAAAAGCGTTACAACTGTTTATGATCTCACTGTGAATACAGCTGCTATCACTTATCACTTAGAAGCAAGAAACCGTACATTTTAACTAAGTATGACTTTTAATGTATCTTCTTCACTTTCAAGCAATGCAGAAATAGTACCGTTACCACTGTCCAGCACTCAAAAGAGTAATAAATAACCTTTAAGACTACAAGTTTACTTGTGTATCTTTCTGTGGGTTTTGGCCCAAGTTGCCAGATACCCATCCTTTGATGTAAGCTGGTATATCCGTACTACCTAGGGACTGCTGAAAGCCAACGGGTCAGTAGTTTAGCGCAGTTTTTCTCCCCACAGCACGTACTTACCATGTTTGCGGAACGGCCTTGAGAACATATAACGTGTTCCCCTCCTCTTTCCCTTTGTGTTCGTCATTTTGGATGATTACTGCAAAAATGAATGAAGGCTGTTCAGAACTACTGGTTCACTAAAAAATTGACTAATGATGTTTTCAGGAGTTTTAGAAAAAGAATGCCTTCAAGCCTTCAGAATGATGCCATTTCCAAAAGGCAGGGTCAGACCAAACAAGGTTATTAGACACTAACACAAAACAAATATAATATTTATATAGAGCAATCACACAGCTGAGGTAACATGGGATGATAGCAAATCACCACCTGCACCTTCTATCTTCTCAAAGCAATGTCTGCTATGAGAGAGGGCCAAGTGGCTCAGGTGCTGAAACCCTTCAATGATGGAGGCAGGCTGATGAACAGCCAGTTTGGAGGCCTGACACCTCGTAACACAGAAGTTTTTCCTTACATCTAGTTATAACCTCTCTCATTTGGCCTTATGACAGACATCTCTCCTGTCACGTGCCCCTAATCTGGCACCAGGCCCCATCTTCTTGGTAACAGCTGTTAAGTGCCCCCAAAACTGCTTCTTGGCCCTGAATGCTGAAGCCCAGTTCTCTCAGCCTCTCCTCACAGGGTTTGCCAAAAACCAAGACCTCTACTCCCTAAATTATGAGATAACTGCAAATACTATTATTACAGATGATAAATTTAACCAGCCTATTCCTTCTTCTCTGATTTTAGCGATGCTTTTTAACTTCATCTCCAGCCTCTTCCCACAGACGCCCCTCAGCCCCGGCCCTTCACACTACACACTCAGCACCCACATTAGCGCACCCCATGTCCTACTGGACGAGACCTACACTGTAAAACTACCCCAAACCCTCCTTCTTTTATTCCTTTATTATCTCTTTCCCTCAGCAGCCTCCCGGCGCGGCGCGGCCTACCCCTCCACCCACCACCCCACGCCGCAACCTCCAACCCACGGCCTCTCCACTCCCCCCCTCACCCCCCAACCCCTTCAAGGCCCTTCCTACAGCCCCCCAGCCCTCTAGCGGAGCCTCCCGGCCGCTCCCCGGCGGCACCTGACGGGCGCTGTGGGCCCGGCGCCGCTCCCCGCGTGTGCCCACAAAATGGCGGCGCGGCCCGAAAGGAAGGGGGCCGGCGCCGCGGCCGTGCTTAAATAGGGGGCCTCGCCGGGGCTGCCCGCGGCGCGCCTGACGGAAAGAGACAGGCGGGAGAATAGCCACCCTCCCGCCCGCCTGAGGGAGGAAAATGGCGGCCGGGGGAGGGAGCCTGAGGGAAAGGGAGGCGGGAGGGGGTGAGGGGAATGGCGGTGGGGGGAGCTCTGAGGTGAACGGGGAGGGTGTGGGGGGTTCTGAGCGCCCCGGGTAGGGCTTTTGTTAGCTTGAAATACAGCTCCTTAACGAATAGCTTCTGTTAATTTGGAATATAGTGGTCAAAAGTTGTTTCACGGCGTTAAATAAAGTGTTTTGCGTTAGTTTCCAGCGCTGCAAGCCTTCTGGTACTGTGTGTCAGTCGCAGGTGCCAGGATTAAGGTCCTGGGCAAGAAGATCCAGTGTGAGGAACAAACCAGCAGGATTCTTCAGCCATCAGAAGTAAAGAGGCTGCTCAGGTTCGTTTATATGTACATACTATTAAATGCTATAATGTCTAATTTCTGTGATTTATTTTTTTTCCCACACAGATAACGTGCAAATCCTGAACAAAGAGCCTCTGTACGGCCACAGGTTGCATCAGCAGTGTGGTGCCCGCAAATGAAGCGGGCTGGTGGGCAGCTTCCCGAGCTGGCAGCGTGACTCATGGTGTTTGTGCAGCGTGGATGTCGGAGCAGACAGGAATTACAATGGGAAGCGGGCTGTAGGCAGGAGTGAGTCAAAAGAGAGCCTCCCTCCCTTGGTCCAAACACGCAGGGACAGTTCAAAACTTGTTTCAGCTATAAGTTTGCCCTACTGCAGGAATTCTTGTTTCGAGTGAAAGAAGCACTTATTTAATTTGGGGGAGGGATGATTACTTAAAGCGATATATAAAAACATATTTGATCCTCTGACTAACTTCACAGTTACTCTAATGTTGTTTTGCAAGGCTTAGGCCTAAGTCCTTTCTGTCATCAGTTTAAAGCTAGCTTAATATCTATGGATGATAAGAATGGATTTGGAGGATTAAATGTGCTATCAGGTTCTACCTGCAAAACTAGCTGGCTGACATGTTTTGACAGATAAAGGCCTTGTCTATACACAAAATCTCTTTTATTGTTATATTTAGAAAAAATTGTATTCCGGTTCTGTACCATGACAACTAGAATTCACAGCACTTGGTATCTATGCAGTGGAAATCTGTATTGTTTAATATACCTTCAGCCTAGGTGCTATGGATCTTTTCCAAGCTTGAGGTAGTTATGAGCCTGAACAGCTCCTAAGTGGAGAAGCACATTGGCAAGAGAGACAGAGACTTCAGGAAAGACATCAAGCAAAGTGAAGACAGGAAGCCAAATCCTAAAAGACACTATTAAATAAAGGAAGATAGATATTTTCAGTGAGCTGAACTCTCTACTCTTGGCAATGATAAAGGGTAAATTACATAAAGGGTAATTTTTTTCTCCACATCAAGCAGGAAAGAATGGGGAAGAAAATCCACATGTTGAAACTTATTTCAACATACAGGGCAGGTAAATATAATTCAAAAGGGAGCACTAACTGCGAACTTAATTGAACTCTGCTTACTTTGGGGCCAAGTAAGACATTCAAGATTTGCTACATTTTTTTTCCGAATAAATTGCACAATAGGTTTATTTGAAATTTCACTGATGTTCTCATTTGTAAAATTCAGCTTGGTGAACACATTTCCAGGATTCTTAATTAACTCAATATTTCAAAGAAACCACTGTGTTTCAGAATTTATCATAGAATCATTCACTGGCCATGCTGTCTGGGTTTGATCCAGAAGTCTGTCGTATCTACCAACACTCTACACGCAGTTTCACAAAACTGTTGCCTACTGAGCACTCAGACTGCGGAGCATTTATAAGCGCCTCACAAAATAATAAATAATATTTTTCGTCTCCAGCAAATAAAGCTGCACAAGGTGTTTGGTGAGTTCTGGTCTGGAAACCAGAGCTAGCAGGCAAGCAGATGTAGGGGAGATACAGCTCTGTATTCCACATTGCAGGTGCTCCCCTTACTGCCATGCTTCATCCCCTCAAAAACTCAGGCTAAACTGCTCTTCCTTGGTGAAACTGCAATTGTAGGATTCTGATTCCAATTTATCCTACACTGTATAGAAAAAAAAGCCTGTTCTACTTCAGAAACACCACCCTCAAGATTGGAGTGAACATGCTAAGCTACACCCAGCTTAGCATGAAGATCTAAAATCCCATGAAGAACTAAAAACCCACGAAGAACTAAAAACCCAGTCTCAGGCTGGTGCTCCACCCATTAACGTACCCTGGAAATATTTCTACACTGTGGTAGACCCAATTTCCATCCTAGTCCTTCTGGCTTGGAGGTGGAACAAATCTGAAAGTTGCTAGGGAGAGCATGTTGAAAAGTAGGGCCCATTGGAAGTGAGAGAAGTGGGGACTAGATAAACATCACTTTGTTTTTTTAGTGTTGAAAACATACCAGAAAAACATTTCCAGTCATTGAGTTCCCAGAGTCAGGATTCTGATATCTTCTTTGGGAGAGTCCCATTTTGTTTCTGACACTTCTCTGCAGCATCTGTCTGGACAACAGCTCTCTCTACAGAATAAATGAGCTATGACGATTCTGCACATGGGGTTGTCAGGAATTCTTCACTGAGTTTCTAATGCGCAGTGGGATCTGTCTTGTTCTTAAGCTCAGAGGACCAAATGATATACACACAGATCTGGAGTGTGACATTCCATTTATGTTAGGTTATTCAGCAGGGGTGCAGAAGGAATTTAAATTAATGAGAGTTTGTAAATTGCTTTGAGGTGAAAAGAAATACATTCCCCTTCAGTAGGGTGTAGGTTTTCCTGTGTCTCACATTCATTACACGTTCATTATGTGGGGGAAAAAAAACAAACAAACAAAAAAACCACCACTGACTATGACTGGAGCAAAATTTTAACAGAAATAACTGAGATTAGGTGTCAAATAAAGACGATTGAAATTTGCAGTTCCTCTCATGATAGCACTGCAATACCGAGAGTCTAAATGGGAAAGATTAAAACAAGATTATGAAGTTGACTGGTTACCCCATAGCAGGCTTCCATCCATACTGCATTTACCCTGTGCCATTGATTAAAAAGTTACTATCCAAAGTTACGTGCCACCACTGAAGCTGATCGTGTTGTTCCATTGTTCGCTCTTTCCAAAATGATCCTCTTACGTTGCAAAGTCATACTTCTGTCCCCTTTTCACAGGTCTCTAGCCTCCCAATGATTCTGGTTCTACCAGCCTGGTTATTTCTGGTAGTTGGTCCAACTCCTCATCCACAAAACCCACTCTGTAAATATGAAAAGTCAGAGCTTTAAGTGAGTAAAATTTGCATCAGAGCAAGCAATCGCTTTGCAAGAAGATGACTACAGACAAACTCCTTGAGTGGGCTCACTGTGGAATTGCTTAAGTGCCAGTGCAGGTGCGGTAACTGAGCTGCATCACCAGTAAGGCATTTCATGGAGAGGGGAATGCAGAATAGTGACAATATGCTTCTAGAACATTGGAAAGGCAAAAAAAAAATAATAATATGCAGAACAAAAATAATGATGGGGTCAGCACATCACACATCGGTGGAAGTTTTCTGTATGCTGCTGTTATTTGTGCATTAATTGCTGCTTCAAAGTGTTACTAGATACAGCTAGACTGATACTGAAGCCAAGCAAATGCCCTTTTTCCACCATTATCTCTTGATTGCCACATAAAATCTGAAATACTGAACAAATTCTGTCATTCAGCTGCTTATTTGAATAACATGGCATTCTGCTTGTATATGCGAGTACCGCATTATTGGCCATTAGGAATCATTAGGAACGTACAAAGAGCCTGTCGTGTAACTGAGACCAGCTTCTCACGGGCACCAAACAATACAATCCATTTGTCAAACTTCCCGTTTATGAAACATCATTTCAAAAGCAATTAGCATCCTTTCCTCCCTCACTAATGGAGTGGCTTCTCAGGAAACTGGTTTCATTAATACTTTTTTTTTTTCCCTCAGACTTCTTGTAAGTGCCACTAATTTTTTTGAGGTCACCTGTCTCTGTGTAACCTCCTCTGAGTCCAACCCATCTAACCTGGAACAAACAACTCCTCATATTGTTAGCATCAGATTTGCTATATATATATATATTTGGAGTAAAGATGATTAGTCACTCATTGGCTAGCAGAGATGATAATTTCAGATCCTTTTAACTCCTTTGCTGTAGAGGAACTGAACTGCTGTGAGCAGCAAATCTGCATAATATGGAGATTTCTGTTGGCATCCTGTTTTGATAATGTATATATTATATACATATATTTAAATCTCATTTTTCACAGTCCCCCTTAAGCCCTTCCCTATCTTTCTGGGGAGTTACTGACTACAGTTTAAGAAGTGAGGGGCTTGATATTTTTTAGGAGCATACTGTTATTTTCTGTTCATTTGTTTACAGCTGAACTTTTGTGTACTTTTAGCTGGAAGATCAATTATGTTTGCTCTGTTTCTTTTTCTGTAATTATTTACACAGAAGAGTGATACCCACTTTACACCTTTGTTTTACTAAGCCTCATAATCCAGGCTCTTGGGGATTCCAAACACACAGCAAGCGCTATATATTTGCTCCCGTTCCTACACATTGCTCTTGTGTATCAGTGATCAGAGCTGTACACAACAGTCCCAGTGACCTTATTTATAATATGCTGATTAGTTCTGAGACATTTCTTCTTATTACAGAATATGATCACAATTCATGAAATACAAAGGTCATTGGGTTATTTTTTTCCCTGGCAATAAATGTTTCAGTGATTGTCCTTGACTTGCTAGCTGGGAGCTAGGGGACACTTTTTTAATCTAACCCTCATGCAGTAGCAGGCCTCTTGGTGGTTTCAGTGGCACAAAGTCAGTTCTTAAGTAGTGATGATTTTTCTCAGATAAAACTCTTGGTGTCTTTAAAGAATTTATGTCTATAAGGAATAAACAGACATGGACAGAATTGGCCATTAATCGCTTTAAAATAGATTGGCCAAAATAAGTACACTAGGAAAAATTGCAGGCTGGCATGGGCCAGACAGTTTACATTTTGCTTATCTGATTTCTAGCATGTGACTATTTTATTCACTATAAAGTATAATTTTAACAGAAGCTCAGCCTGAGCTCTATGCCGGGTTGGCCATGCCAATTACTTTTTTTCAAGGCAAACTGACATTTGGAGGGCAAAGAGATTCAGCTTTACATAGACCTGAATATGAGCTTTGTTGCTGAAATGCTGGAGGTTGGAGACCACCTGATGGAACTGAACAGGTACAAGTCTGTGGGGCCCAATGCCGTGCATCCCAGGGTCCTGAGGGAACTGGTTGATGGAGCTGCTAAGCCTCTCTCCATCGTGTTTGAAAAGCCTTGGCAGTCAGGTGAAGTCCCTGGTGACGGGGAAAAGGGAAACATCACTCCCAGTTTTAAAAAGCTTTTTTAAAAGATCCTTATGGACAACAGCAATGTGCCCTTATTGCAGCTACATCCAGGGCACTAGTTGGCCAGCATGGCAAAGATTTATTTCTCACAGTTTTAGCACTTGTTAGAGCACATCTGGAGGACTGTTTTTAGTTCTGGGCTCCCCAGAACACAACGTAGACTTACAGAGCAAGCCCAGTGAAGAGCCACTGAGATGTTCATGGGGCTGAAGCACGTAAGAGAAGAAGCTGAGAGAGCTGGGTTTGGCAGCTAGCAGAGGAGAAGGCAAAGGGGGGATTTTCTCTCTGTTTTCCACTTCATCTGTAGAGAAGATGGAGCCAGAGAAGGATACGAGGCAATGGACACAAGTTAGAACATGGGAAAATTCCAATTCAAAATAATTAAAACATTTCTAATGTAAGGATGGTCAAAAACTCAACCAGGTTGCTCAGAGAGATGGTGGAATTTACGTCCTTGGAGCTATTTAAAACTCAACTGGACATGGTCTTGAGCAAACTGAGCTGGAGCAAATCTTAGCAGAGGATTGAATTAAAGACCTCTGTAGGTACCAGAGATTGTATTAATCTGTGATTCTGACTTCTCAACATCAGTAATGTAAAAATGTTGGTGGAATCATTCTCTGTTTCATAAGTACTCTACGAAATTACACTGGTTCACTGGCATCTGAGGTAGCCATTTTTATTTCTCTTTAATTGTTCTAATCAGAGCCATTAACATAATTGTCTTTGCTTATGAAATGGCAAAGAGTCTCGCTGGAAGGAAAGGGCTTCATAAAATATTGGTAGTTTTATTTCAAGAAAAGGAATGTTTTCTACTTAGCCTTAGCTGAATTCCAGTAAACACAAATTTAATTTTATTTTCAAATTCCACCAAATTAAATTTGCTTTGCTGTGTGAGTACATACGAAGTTGTACATGATTTTAACAGTGCTGCAAAATACACTTTTTAATAATGCATGAAGTAAGCAGAGTTATTGCAAACTCAAGTACTGAGCAGATTGCAACAGTCTTTCAGCAAACATCATTGTGTTTACTGCACTTGTACATATCTTCTGGATGCTAAAAGAAAATCCTGTTCTGCCTTCGTAGCCTCTTCTTGGAAGAAAAGAAGAATCAAATTCAGAAACCACAGGAGTAAAAAGCACACTGTGCTCTGCATGCAGGCGCTTCGCATGTGTTTATAATTCCAATTATATGCTCTTTCCTAGGACTTTGTTGGAATTTGTGCTCAGCAAGCTTCAGCCTTCACTGAGTGATTTGCTTTTTGCAGGCCAGCCTCCATTCTAAAACGTGAAATGGTCCTTAGCATTTGAAGTCTTACACATGACAGTTTCCTAAATCATTAACCTGAAGTCGATTCCTTGGTATCACAAGATACAGCTGCTTTAAAACAGTTGCATTTTAAAAAAAAATGCACGTGCTTTTATTTTCACTGTGTTTTGGACATGTTCAATGTTCTGCTCTCACATCTTTAGGTTTTCTAGCTTACTGAGCTAGAAACTTGTTGTAAGAAGCAAAAGGTGATTTTCTCAAGTAATCCTCATCTCCTGACCCCGGGAACTGGAGTTGGAAGGGAGCTATCAAATTATCACAAGGCTTGTGATAACATAATGAGTTAGCTACGCTCTGACAACCCCTGTCCATGAGACAACAGCAGCTGCACCGAACAAATACGTACAGCCAAAAAAGAACAAAATAACGGCGAGTCAAGGAGAAGTGAAACTAGGAATTAGCAAGGGATAAACTTGACCAAGCTGTGACCAACCAAGGATAACATTGACTGACTTTCCCATATGTAAAATGGGAATCATAGCACAGATTTATGGATCAGAGTTGCAGTTAGGGATCAATTAATTAATATTTGTGACAACTATGGAATCCTTAATGGAATACATGTAAGTAAAATAGTAATGTGAGATAAATAGTATCTGTGCCCCTCTAAGGCAGCCAAAGCTTATCCATGCGAGAGGGACAGTGCAGGTGAAGGGACAAAAAAAGGCTAAGGAAATAGAGGTCAAATGGCAAGGAGAAGTGCTGCGGGGGGGGAAGATGAAATGAAAGCACGGGGGAAATAGAAGGAGGCAATGGGGTCATTTGGGACAAAGAGGTGATGCCTGGGTTATTGCAGTGTAAAGACACAGGGCACAAGCCCATATGAAATTGAGCTTTATTAGTTCTGCTGCACATGCAATAACCTGTGTACGTTCCTGTTTTCAGTTTGTAGAGAAAAGTAATTGTAAGTATAACCAGATGGGAGTATTTAACTGACCATCTGCAAGTACAGAGGGAAACTATGGGTTTTCCAGGGTATAAATCTTCCAAGAGAAGAAACCAAAATCATTCTACTTCTGTCTTGCTGACAAAGAGAGCATTGTTAGAGAACTGATTGCAACACGCACTTGAACAATAGCTTCAGATCAGCGGAAGCACAAAATATTGCTAACTGTGACATATGTTTCAATTAAAACAAAAATAATGAACCACCCATTAGTGTCATGAAAAACACAGGCTATTAACAGTAAACGTTCTTTAGCAATTTTATTATCTCCACAAAGCTGTATTGAGCATTTTTTCCACTTCTTATTGATCATTTTTTCCACTACGTAACTATCTGCCATATGCATGCTGCTTTACATACTCCTCCCCAGCTTCCTTTATATCTTGGTGCTGTAGAGAACCAAGTGGGGGAGGCTGAAATTACACAAAGGCTCCTTACCTGGAGGCTGCCTGTTGTCATATTGTGCGTCAATGTTGTTAGTACATGACAGCTAATCTTGCTTTTGGAGAAATGCTGCAAAGATCACAAAAATACTGTCTTGCTGACTGCAGTGGGAAGCTTTGCTTGGTGCTCTGGTAGGGAGCACACGCACCGAAGCAGCATCCTGTACTTCTCACCTCTGGCAATGGATTTTCCAAATTAGTTTTAGCGCACTTAGGAACTGTCACTGACTTCTGAGGTTTTCATTCTATGGAGAAACTGAAGTGAGTTGGTAACAATGGTTCCCCTGGTGCCTGTGTCAAGGATCAAATCCATTTAATTTTCTTTAAAAAAAAATCCATAAAAGAAAGTTTTTTTGATACAGTATTAAACAGCCTTATTTCTAGATATACTTGTGGCCCTATTTCTCCAAAGAATTCTGCAGAGGCCTCTGCAGATGCTCAGAACAATGTCAAAAAGCACACGGTTGCTGTTTCCATCCCTAGCTTGCGTACTTTCATATTGAGATCACAGAGACCCGAACTATACACATTTATCTTGCAGAATATGACATCTTTCAAAAACATTATCGCTGTATAAATGGACTCTTTTTCTAAGAATGACTGCATTACTCTCAGGCTCAGGCAGAACTCCACGTTCTTCAAGGAGTCTGGAGAATCAAAGTGTGATAACATTTTACAAATCTGCTGTTAATCTCAGCACAAATAAATGATTTTATTTTACAGCCTTGTTGGACACCTCTCTTCCTAATGTGTATTTTAAGTTCTGTTGGTGGAAATTCATATTCAGTTTGGCAGCATATTTTCTCTTTTATACTTTTAACTTTTTGGATGTTGGTAATCCTTTGCGTAATAAAAGGTTAACTGTTTGCCAGCTATATGTATGGCAAGATGCCAGTATCAGCTGAGCAGTAAAAAAATGCAGGTACCCAAGTATCTTTATCTGTGAACTCTGCAAGAAACAAATATTGCTCTCTGCATAAAAACAAAGCCACAATGACTGAGGAAAGCTTTGGTCTTCTGAAACTATCGTAAGGTATAAATCATTGTGAGCCAGTTTTACTCTGCCAGAGAATTCTCCTTCACCAGTGTTTTCTGTTTACAAAGTTGGTCTAATAATGATTACTTCTCATTACTTCTCTGTAAAATGTTCCAGGATTTACCAATGAAAAGTGTAAGGAACAAAATAATATTTGTCTTTAGTACAAGTATAGTTTTCATAATTTTCCATAGTTAGTATAGTTTTCTGTGATAATTTATTAATAATTTGTTTATGATTGAACTATTTATTTTGAAACTATGAATAAAATGTATCGCCTCACCTGTTTTAACTATTTGCCTGGATCCTTCCATATTCACTTGGCCAGCCATCACCCCTCAGTCACGGCTCCCAGAGAGCACATTCAGCTGCTCTGAAAATAATTATTTTTGAAAATGTACCAACAACATAGTTTACAAAGATTAGTCTACTAATCCAGATATTTAACTTTCTGTCGGTGAATACGAGATATTTTGATACGACTTTTAAAATATATTTCCTGTTTGTCTCTGCTGTTCCCAAGAAGGATCCAATTTCACTCACATAATGGGTTAAGATTCCAGTTCTGCATAATTTGCATTCAGCTTCAGGTTTTCTTGGACTCGTGACATAAAAGTTGAGGAAAAATTTCTTTCATGTCTCACTCCACTACCTCGTAGCACAAACCTTGTAACACCTGTTGCCCACGAGGTAAGGTGTATTGCCAGAGCAGGGCTGCTTACTCTGCCACGAGGATGGTGGATGACCTTCACTGGGTTATGTGTCAGTAAAAATCCAGACGGTGAATTTAGATGATCTTTTTGCAAGGACTAGAACCCCGTGCTATCATGTCTGGATCTAAAATTACGTTTCCAGGACAAGTAAAGAGGTTTATACAGAAAGCAAGCTTTTCTGGCCTCAGAGCTGACTGCTGTGAGCAGGAGGTTGGATGAGAGACTTCCAGAGGTCCCTTCCAACCCGAATTATCCTATGGTCCTGTTAGGTTATGATCCTGTGGTCATACTACACACTGCTCTGACAACAGACACAATACGTCTGCATTCAGACACTGCAGCCACAGTCTGGCTGCTCGGTGGTTTGACTGGTTAGCAGACAGGGCGAGCAGATTCATGGGACCAATCCTGCCATCAGCCAACAGGAACAAAAACCTGACGTGCCCCAGCCTCGGCAGAACCACCTGCAGTTGCAGATAGACGATACGGGAACAAACATACCCGTGTACCATGCCTACTCCTCAATTTTTCAAGCCAACCTACACACACACCCTAGAGTAAGCTGGGCTCCTGCCAAGCCATGAGTTACGAAACAAGGAGAGGCACGGGGTGAGCAGCAGCAGTTCATACCTGCCATGTTTTCTCTTCACTCCTCTATATATTTGGATTGTAAATTCTTCAGAGGATTGAACAGATTTTCTCTCTCTGTCTTATATAGGGACTGATAAAGAGCTCTGGCCTCTGAGTTGTGTCTCCAGGTGTCATGGTAATTTGAATATTATATAATAACAACAACCACCATGCAGTGTGATAGATTTTAAGGGCAGGGAACTAATTCTATCTACTCAACTAATACATTTCTGTGAGAAAAGCACCTATTCTTCAGCTGAAACCCTTAGGAGATGCTGAAAGCAGCAGTTCTCTCAGCAGCATATCCCAACCATTAATGTCACCATCCACTCTTAAAAAGTGTGTAATTTCTAATTCTAATTTGCTTGATTTACAGATATTTTTTTCTTGTTACGCCTCTCACTGTGCAAGATTAAAGATCTCTGTGGTCACCTCCCAGTCTTCTTTTTGATAAGGCAGGCAGTAAGATCGTGTCCTTTAAGTCTCCCCACATCAAGAATTTTCTCTGGCCTCAAACAACCTCTCAGCATTCTTTCGACAACAAGGAGACCAGATGCTGGTGCAGAATTACCACAAGAATCTCACCAATGCCATATGCAGAGACAAAACAACATCTCTTGCTGCTTGCCACGTCCCTGGTTATACTGCCAAAGACTCCCCTATTTATCTACGCTGTAACATTGGACTGGAAACTAATTTTTGTTGTAAATTCAGTCACTGCTCTCCATAACACAGCTCATCTCCACAGGTATGACCTGCTCACTGTATTTTTGAGTAACTCTACTTGTGCCTACCTTTGAATGGAATAAATTTACCAAGCAATACAGATCTTACGATAACCTCGACCTTAACTTAATTTTCCATTTAGCCACTCCTTTTCCTCAGAGCACACCAGCTTTGCATTCCCATAGCTGAAAATCCTAATACATCTATCTGTTTTCCTCAGGATTAGCACGGACCATCCTTGTGCTCTCCTGAGAAACTTCACCCTTCAGACCTGCTGCCCAGTGGATGCCACCTTCCAGTTTCTTGAATAACCTGAAGCCTGTTCTCCTAAAGCATAGTGTCTGCAGTCTGTTGCTCTCCTTCAAGATCATGAACACCACTCCTGGCCAAGGCTTTGAAGACCAAGCCACCGATTGCCACATCCCCTGGTTCCTCCTTGCTGAAGTGGCAGATCCACCTGTGGCTGGCCCATCCACTACCAATAAATCATCCCCGACGCCCTTCCGAAATCATGACTGTGATGTGTTGTGCTTGTAGCAGATGTCAGGTGGGCTGAAATCCCCCCTAAAACCTGGGGTCTGTGATCAGAGACTTCCAAAAATCCTTTAAAGAAGGCTTAATTTGCCTACTGAGGTAATCTTGAACTCCCACCACGCCACCCCTGCAGAGCTCTGGTTTCCCAGGCTGTAGGCGTTCGTGCACATACCCTTGGGGTGGGTGGCCCCTCACACCCTGTTTCATCGTTCCTGTGGTCTCTCTTATTCCCAGCATGTTGCACCATTTTCTTACCACCCGTGATCACCATTTCTTCTCTTCCCCATGTGTCACAGCCTCCCTCCCACTGTCCCCAGCTGAAAATTCTCCTGTCCAGGCTGGCTGGCAAAGATGCCCTTGTCTCACTTTGTCAGGTGGATCTTGTCTCTCCCCGGAGATACAAGATACAGCTGATATCTCCTCTCAGACAGGGTTAGTTACCATCCTGATCTACACACATTACATCAACTCTGTAGTTCTTCTCAAAGCTCTGCCTTCTCAAGTATGCACACACACACAATCTTAAGTCTACCCTACCCAAACCAGTCAAAATAATGGAATATTTAACTTTAAATCCCAATTGTGACAATTAAGCGATAATGTCCAATCATTTCTTCACATTTTAATAGGCAGTGACAGTGTTTCAGTATTCAGCTTTCTACAGCCCGTACGGTTCCACTCGGTGCCACTTTATTGGCTGCAAACTGAATTATCTCCCAGATAATCTTGTAGAATTCTGCAATAGTGCAATCACATTTTGCATTCTTGCTCCGGGGAGACAGCATCCTGCCATACAGTCCTCGTGTCCTTCTTTGAATACTTTGTCCACTCCACGTTATACAGGACTCTCTTTTGTAGAGAGCCTAATACTGTAAAAGAGTCTTATTAAATATGGATCTTGCAGCTTTGTATTTCAATAGATGAATTGCTGGGTATCTGATGGCTTGGCGTGTCTAGCTGGTCAAATACATGTATCTTCCCTTGGTCTTTTTGCTCATGGGTGGCCAATCCACTTCTTTTGTTTTTATTTCTCATCCCCTTGATGCTGTCCTCCCCCATTGTTTCTGTGGCAACAGTTTCTGAATGTAGTCATCCAGGAGGTATTCATTTTCTCAAATACTGTACTTATGAAATACACACTTCTGGACCATGTCTATTATATAAAAGAAATGCTTGAGCATATCTCAGGTTTCAATAAATAGCTCAGATAGAAACCTTTTAAAAGACATAAATAATATGTTTCACATGAAGGAAAACTTAATCTTTCTTTCCATTCATTTAGTTGCTACAAAATGTTTACTTCTGAAAACCACGGAATCACAGATGTATCATAATTTAAATTTATAGTTATTAAAATATCTTTTTTTTCAGTGATGTCTTTATGATCTAGGTCCTATTAAATAGTATCATTAATAATAATGCATCCCAATCTGCTATATGTTTCCCAAATGTGAAAAAAGCCAGGGTGAAACATAGCTAATTTTAGGCCTCCTTAATGCAGATATGAACATCTTGGACTAGTCATCCAGATTTCCGTTGTAGTCCTCAGACAAACAGGCACATCTAGGAGATGATTCACCTCGTTCCCAAGCAGACACCTTAAGCAGTTGATATAAATGCCTGTTCTACAGGTCAACTTCATTTTGGAGACGTCTGAAACTAGGTTGGGCAAATCTCAGATTCAACGAAGGCAAAGAGCTGTTAATCTAGAGGCTGATTAAGAAAAGGAGAGAGGATCCCAAATGTCTGTCTTTTGTGCTTGACTCTCCCCACCCCTCATCCCATGAGGGACCCTTTAGTAATGGCTTTGACAAACAGCTGCTGCTTGGAAGCAGAAGCCACTCCAAAGTTAACCTGCAATTATAGTGATGTTGATAGGAGAGAGGAGTTTCCTTAGCTCAATTTTCAGTTTGCTTTTGCTGCTTAGCTGGGATTTGTGCCTAATTCCATTCTCCCCATGCCACAAGGTAACCACTTCTTTTCAGCACCCGCACTAAGGAAGCTGCTCGCTCGTCCTCACTCCCCTCAGTTCTCTTCCTCCCTGTTTCCTCCCCATGTTGAGTCCATTCCTCAGCAGATAGAAGCCAATTCAGCCAATAAAATGAAATGGAGCCTTAGCAATGTAGGATGTGGCTGTGAACTTCACCACAAAAAAAAAATAAGAGAGAAAGAAAAAAAGAAAAAAATAAACAAAAAATAAAAGAGAACCTAAGAGGCAGGCACATTTCATCACCAAAAAAAAAAAAAAAAAAAAAAAAAAAAGAAAGAGAGAGAAGGAAGCTGAACCCAAGGGGTGGGAAAGTGACATGGCTCCACACAAACCTCTCCATTCTGCACAGCAACCCCTAGAATTGCACCCAGCAACCCCTAAAATTGAAACCTATGGGCACAGACGAAAAAAATAAATAAAAAAGGGGGTTGAAACATTAAGAAATGCAGCGCCTGGAGCGCTGCGAGCAGCCGCCGAGCGCCCTCACACCCACCCCGCGCCCACCACCGCCATCTTGGCGGGCGACGGCCCCAAGCGCCTCGCCCCCCTTTTCTCCCCTCTGCGCATGCGTGCCCGGCGGCTCCCGAGAGGGGGCGTGGCCAGGGCGGAGGGGCGTGGCCTGCTCGGCGGCGGGGCGGGGCGGGGCCGCGCGAGCGAGCGTGCGCGCGTGCGTGTGCGGCCGCGCGCCCTCGGCCGCCGTTGGGGCCGTTGGGGCCGTTGGGGCCGTGCGCGTCCCCGCGGCGGGCGGGGGGGGCGCGGGCTGCCCGGCCCCGCTGCCTTCATCCTCCTTTTTCTCCTCTTCCTCCTCCTCCTCCTCCTCCTCCCTCTGCCCGGCCCGGCCCGGCCCGGCTCGGCTCGGAGCTGTGATTGGGCAGAAGATGGCGCTGGGCGGATGGAAATCCTAATGACAGTCTCCAAAATCGCCTCCATCTGTACCATGGTGAGAGCCGGGGCTGGGGCTGGGGCTGGGACTGGGGCTGGGACAGGGATTGGGACTGGGACTGGGACTAGGATTGGGGCTGGGATTAAGGCTGGGATTGGGTCAGTGTTTGGGATTGGGATTGGGGCTGTGTTTGGGGTTGGGATTGGGATTGGGATTGGGGCTGTGTTTGGGGTTGGGCTGCCTTTGGGGAGCAGCTTGACCCCCCAGACGTACCAAAAACAGGGATGGGGGAGCCCCAGGACGCTGCCTCAGGTGGCTTTGTGTGGCTTCCCTCTGCTGGTCCCCATCCCTCAGAGCACTGTGATCGTGCTGTGGGGTGGCGAGAGGCTGTTGGCAGGTGGGTGTTGTGCTGGGGACCTGGAGGAGTGGTGGCATCCCACACATTGGGGTGTCACTGGGGCATCGCTCCGGGTCCCGATAGCAGGCTTGCTTCTTCGTGGCTCTCTTGCAGAGGTGGTGAGGCTCCCCTGGAGTTCCTTTGTAACGAGGGGTGGGGAGCTCTGTAGGCTGCCCGATGAGGGAATGCTGGATTTAGGGAAGGAAACATCCCTTAGTCAGTAGAAGGCACCGCAAGTCATAGAAGAGATGTGTCAGCAGGTCAAGATTTATCTTGCACTGGGCTCTTTTCTAACTCTTCCATGGACAGATCAAAATCCTTGTTCCCAAATGTGTTTCCACGGGGGTAGAGATGGCTTAGGGGAAAAACACTCTCTGTGTGTCCTCCCGTTTGTTAATTTGCTGAATGGGGATTGTAATGTATCATTGTGTCAAGGAGTGGGAAATGCTGATGCGTGCAGAACTGGAAACTGATTTATGATTTTCATAAATCTTATGGCAAAGAGTCTTTAATATCTCCAACAGGCAATTTGGAGTTGGCCTCTGAGAATTAGGAATGAGTGGCCATAAGCCCGTGGGGTGGGGTTGCTCAGGTGGGTGCTGATCAGCTGGAGTAATGGTGTTGGTGACCTGGGAGATCACATCTTTTCATTTGGACTCTTAGGGCCAGACGTCCTGACCTCATGAGCTGTCCACCAAGATCTTAGGACCAAATGTAGGACCAGGAGTTTCCATTTTCTAAAGCACTTACATTTCAGGTTAAGACTGTCGAGGAGCCAAAGTGATCCTTGAGCTAGGACAGTCTGGTTGTAGTGCAGTTGTAGCTAACTCATTTTTTACCTACAGTTGATCACTGCCTGTTGTGTCAGCATGGGTTCAGTGCTGGTCCCCTCATTTAGGTCCGGTACGGGACAATGCTTCTCTGCTTATCACAGTGTGGAAGTTGTAGGTCTGGATGGGCCAAGTAGCTAGTTACAGATTATTCTGTGTATCTGTGGTTATTAGAAATTATATGTCACTGGCATGCAGGTCAATACCTAAACAAGGCTTTCAACTAAAAATTTTATGATTAACTAAAGCGTCTATACCCGTGAAGCTGAAATTCTGATGTCAATTATATATTCTGTGTCCTGTCGTAATCGTGTGCACTGAAGTGGATAAACTGTGGGCATAAGATTTTTCCTGCACCTTTCTGATGCTTAAGCTTTAATAGTGAGACTCGTGGTAGCTAGAATAGGATGTAAAAGTTTGGCACTAATTTATATAGCATTGTGCTTATAAATATTTCAGTAAAGATAGTGAGAAGAAGCGCTTGATATTTACTTTGGAGTTGTCCAGAATGACTCCTTTAATTTTCAGTCATACAGTAATCATGCTTAAGCATTAATTTTTCAAAAGCAAAAAGGAATATAAATGCTGAGCAATACTTTTCTTTTCCTGGCAATCCTTAGTTGTGTCTACCCACCGTCTGATACGCTCTCAGCAGCTTCCTGAAAATTCTCACAATTTTCCTGCCCTTTGCCCATGCCTCTTAAAAGAATTCTCAGGCTGTTGTTTCCCGTCTTGGATTCGGATAGTACAAAACCAGTAACAGGTAATTTTTGCCAAGAGACAGTTGGTACTTACACAAACCTAACACATACGTACACCTGCAGTCTGGAGCAATGTTGAAGAAGCTCTTCCATCTCAGTCCCACATTTTATGGCTTCTTTCTTTTTTTTTTTTGCACCCAAATTAGTTTCGCTTCCGCTCACTCACTAATATTCAATGCATTTTACCCTTGTTGTTCAAGCTCTGAATACTGGAAAATAATAAACCAGGTTTTCCAGCACTGCCAGGTTGTGTAGATACAGCGAAGAGTGATCACGTCCAGGATTTTTACTCTGTTAGCCACAGTGCCTTCGGAGATGATCTTGCAGGAGCACGTTCTGTGTACAAAGGGGACTTTTTTTCCTTCATTAGTTTGTTATCTATACTCCAGTGTTCATATCAATTATGCCAGAGCTCTTCCCGTAGTGCTGTTTTCTGCTGTTCTACCCCTTTGGTCTTCTCTCTATCACAGCTCTTGTGGTGTAATACGTCTTAATTACATGGCTGGAGACTGTGGAAGAGCACTGGAAAACACCTTTGCTCCTGGTTTAGTCACTGGTCTTGTTGCAAAGTGGATGAGGTTATAAGGTGGGCTTTGTTGTTGGTTTTGATGTCTTTGCAGTAGAAGTAGAACCTGGCCTTTCACCCTCATCCACACGTTGACCTGCAATCAAAGTCTTACCTGACTGAATGATATTGGGTTTTTAATGCATTTCTGGGAAGTGGTAAAATAACCTACGTTAACTGCAGCAAGATGAGCCCTGAGCTATACTCGCCATAAAATAAAGGTTGAATCTAGTTCTTCTGACTTTTGCTTTTGCTGTCTAGAGTCCAGCAAGCACTTACCAGTGGGTGGAAGGTATCAAGCCTTGTAGTGGCTGGTAAGGAGAGGACAGAAGTTACCTCTGTAGTTTGAAAGGTGTCAGTCTCAGACAGAGAGAAGGAAGTTAGGATAGTAGTAGCACTTGTTTTTCTGTGTTTCTTCTAGAAACTGGTTGATTATGTTAGCATGACCTGAAAAAGCTTAATGAAATTTACAAACTATGCTAATCTGTAAACCGTAGTGCTAGACACGAAAAGATTTTGCTTAATGTTTCAGGTATTTGTCTAAACGCTCCTTCTCTATCTGCTAGATTAACATTTTATTTACAGGGTCAGTGTACTTGGCCACTGGATGTCCTAAGCAATCAACTAAAAGCCCAAAAACTGACATCAAACACATACTTTGTAGGAAATCTGACTTCTATAATGTAATAGTGTGTTCTGTGTGAGGAGTTTGCGCGTCTTACAGTCTGAATTCTCGTTTTTAGGTTTGTTTTTGAAAGCAGTAAGGGGAATCCCAGTGAATGCCTGGCTGTTGGCCTTTGCCTGCCTGCCTTATTATCCCACCAGTACCCTCGCGCCCATTTCAGTCCCATTTGACAAGGAAGAAGAGGTCTCAGAGATACCTGAGCTCGTACACGCATGTGGGGAAAGGCTGCTTAGGGGAACAGCCCCTGCCAGCGCCCCGCTGAGGGAAGGCCGCAGTGCAGCCTACCTCAGATGTCATGGTGGAGAGGCTTTATAAAACCCTTAATTGCAGCTTATAGTTAACTCTGAGGTAGGTGTATGTACACAGGCTTCATTACTGCTCAAGGAGCTGTTTGTTTACAATAGGCATTTCAAGCCTGATTGTGAAATCCGCACTTAATGTAAATTGATGTTTGCCAGAGCTTGCAGTCAGCTAGAAATGGCTGTCCCGTACTCACTGCGGCTCCTTCGCTTTGCACCGTCTCCTCTGAAACACAAATTACAATACTTCAACAGTAATTGATGATCAGTTTAAGAGATTCCACAGAAAAGTGTGAGGAGGACTCATGCTGGAAGAAGCAAGTAGCAGCAAGGAAGGAAGCTTCAAAGAGAGGAGGTGATCGGAAGGAAAGCAGTGGGTGAGAGGGCTAAAGTGAAGTAGTGCAGAGGAATTAGCAGCGCTGTGGAGTTCCTTATCCGGCTGTCTGCCCTGCTTATGTAGCAGGGCTGGCAAGAAACAACATGAAGAACATGTGCTGCCTCCCAGCCGCTCTGCTGCTCTCTGGCACCGTGGCCTGGACCTGCCTCGATCAGCAGGCTGGAGCGCTCAGGCACTGGTTTTGTTGCAGGCACATTCATTTTTGGAGAAGTGTGTGTTAGACAGTTAGGTTAAGAGCTTAAACTGCTGCAGGGAGGTTCACCCATGGGTTGGATTTCTAATTGGGAGAGCTTTTCTTGATGAATATGACACTAAGACTCAAGCCGTGGTTGTGGCATTTGTCATCATCATTCTTGTAGATGTAACGTTACTGTGAAGTAATAAAAGTCTACACATTTGCTCTTTAAAACACTGTCTTTACGGTTCATTTTAATACACCAATTAATTTAGACAAAATTGACTCTAAATACTTAGAAAAAAAACGTCAAATATGAGACATGAAGAAAAAAGTACTGAAGTTGTGTAGCTATAAAGCAGTATTTGTCCCAGCACGGAGGATTACTTAGTTTGCATATTACATAGCTGGATAATTTCAATTATATAAATGTTTCTTTGTCTTTTTACTTGTATGCAAACATACATTCATTTTGTACATTCTAAGCATGAAGAAACGATAAAATACAAACTTGGACTCTCATCTTTCCAACAGTGAGAATTTTTAGCTGTGTCAGTGGGACCAACTGATCCCATTACTACATAAAGCTTGATTATTCAGATTGGTCTTTTAAGTAGTCTTTGTTACTTTTTAAACTAGCAAAACAACAATTAAGACTTAATGAAAGTCTTAATTTGCATTAAGCCTTGTAGGAATGATTCTGTTAAAATGTGGTAAAAGGCTTAATGCCCATGAATTGCCATTCTTTGTTATTCTCTCTCAAATCTTTTGAAGGAAAGAGGAAGATAAAAGGCCTGTATTGGGAGTAACTTTTGTATTCCTTGTTTAAGAAGTTTCATAAATTGAAGTGCTTTTAACAAAAGACATATTTCAAATAAAATCTATCTGATCTTTAAAAAACAGGACAACAAAAAAACAACCCTAGATAACTTTTGTAGTGTATAACCAGAATGTTTTATTAACATAAATGATGTACTAGCATAAATGCATTGAGGTGGTATATTAACATAAATATAACAGAACTGGAAAATATGTTTTTTACCATTTTTTTTTAATTCAAGATTTTTAATAAGTACATGAAAATAGGAAATTATGAAAGGAACTTTTTTTTTTATTAAACAGGAATTTATGTGGATTAAAAGAGTATTCAAAATACACTATAGTGTGAGTTAAGAAAATCTTTAGAGCAGATGTGTTACTGTATTTTTTTCCCTTCTTTATTTTGGGTGATAGGATTTGTTTGTTGGTTTGGTTTGGTTTAACAGGGGGATAATGCTTTTAACTACCTGGTCTTTATAGGCAGTGAAAGGTTCCTAAGGTCACTGTCAGATCCTCTTTTAAATACATCTCACAGACTTCCTGTCTTGTCCATGTATAATTCAACCTTTAACTAGAAGTCTACGAAGGTAATAGTGTTGGCCTTTTAGGATCCTGCTTAATAAGTGTCATAAGAGGTGTTGTATTGATACTAGCAAAAATCCATCTGATCGGAGGAACCTGTAGCAAAATCACCAGATACCATGAACAGCGTTATCCCGGGAATTTTTCTGGAATTATACAAGATAAATACGGCATTGGCAGTGTTTAATTTGTTGTGATATGATTTCCTTCTGCTTTGAGGGTTACAGTCAAAATCCATTTTTAAGTGTGGCAGCAACCTGGGAAAAATTGCAGCTTTCTGTGTTTTGAAGATTCATTCCATGAAAGAGCCGAGCCCAGAGCCTTAATTCTTAGATTCTCAGCTTCGTGTATGGGAGTATCTTAGGTTTGACTTCAGTGTTCAAAACAGAAGGAAGTATGACTGTCTGTCTGTCTGTCTGCCTGCTGTGAAGGAAAACATGTTGTGTGTGCCCAGTGAGGCTCAAAAAGACAGGTGTGGTAGACGTGATGAATGGGAAGTGAAGGTAATTCCGTGCTGTGCAATCATCTTCCTTGCCTGTGCAGGGATGTTTTACTATGGACTCAATTAGACTATTGAGTTAATACTATTGAGTATGATTAGAGTACATGGGACTATGTCTCAAACCAATTAATTAAGGAAAAAAATACTATTTGTAAGTATTTTAAAAGCATGAGCTGAAGCTATCCAATTAGATTATCAAGTTGTGTATTGCTAGAGCATGTTCTTCTGCAAATAAATTAACAACAAGCAGTACTGAAGCCCACTCAGCATATTTTGCTTCTTCCTGGGCCAGAAACAATATTATAAGAAATGTGTTTCCATTTTGGTTGCAGTTGAACAGACCGATATAAACTGATTTAATGTAGCTGTACTGTTTGCTTTTAGTCCTGACTAATATAAGAGATGGAAAAGTGTGATTTTACATATTCTAATAAAATCTGACTTGAAGAGTAGAATTTTGTATTTCTTCTAGCATAGAAGACTCCATCAGTCACCATGCATTAATTAGTTTAGACTAGGAAATTCTGTACAGCTGCAATAGTGACACAGACAAGGAAGCATCTTCTAATACAATACTCTTTCACTTGCCTACAGCTAAGTCAAGTTGGAAAATTTTGGCTTATATATACCTATGTAACGTGGTTAGTTATGTCAGTCACCTTTTGTCTTTGTTGTTCCTTGCTTCTTGGGTAAGGTAGAAAGCATTGTGGGCAAAGATCTAGCATAGAGTGTATGTGAAGGGAGAAAGACATCTTCAGAATGTTGACAACAAATGTAAGTTCTGAGGTAAGAAATTTCTTTTAAAAGTTAAATCATTGGTTTTACTCAGGAAACTTAAAACTCGGTAAATCTAAAGAATAAAACTATTACAGCAAACTACTAAGAAGATGACCCACCACGTTACCAACTGATGTTTATTCTAGAAAGGGATAGATCAGCATCCCCCCTCCCTCTAAGACTGACACCAGTGTAATCTCCAAAGCACATTAGGCTGGTTGTGAGTCAATCTTTGTAAGAGAAGAGCTGTCTGCTAGGCTGGGTGATAACAACAGGGTAGGACACTTGAAAACTGGTCGTGTTTGCCTGCTCACTGACATGTTTTTAGACAGTACTTCAGTGCAGGGTAGATATTTATTTTTTTTTCTTCAGACAAGTGCTGAGTGCCTTCACATTAGTATTTCAGTGTGCACTTCTGAACTGATTCCTCCAGGCATCTGAATTTTACCATACTTTGGTTTACATCTTGAAGTCATCTTACTGTGCACAAATTAAATTCCTTCTGGTGGAAACTAAATCAAGCAGCATAGTTCAGCCACAGCTGAGTGTTCAGTCACACAGCCAGTCTAAAACCAATCTGGCAAAAAACATCTGAAACTCAACTAGTGTGTATGTCAGATCATAAACACCCACTGATGTGCTTTCCAGATCTGCTGCTGTAAGCTTATCCATATGTTAGCTGTTAGAATTAGTGCATCTGAGACCCACTGCTTGCGGTACCACAGTAGTGTGACCTCTGGGGCAGTGAGAGAAGGCAATGATAAAAGTGGAAATACTTAGCAATGTTATTGCTTTAGCAAGTTTAAAAAAAAAAAAAAGAAAAAAAGAAAGGGAACCCATCTTATAACTGCATGTTAGATTTTTTTTCCTTTCCTGTTGAAATGCTCAATGTTATGAAATTTTTGTTTTTGTCTGTTTTAGAACTTCTAGAGAACCTATATCTGTAAAACTTGAAAATCAGGAGAATTAGCTGTACTTGATTAAAGATACTACATCCTTCCAGCACCAGTTGTACGGGTTGTTCAGTGAACCCCGAGAAGAAGAGAATCATTTTGGGATCTTCCCATATCCCAGTTAGATGGCAGAGGAAGAACTTTTATACTCTGCATCATACATCATAAACTGCAAGTCCATTAGTCCCAAGTCCAGTAAATCTGTCGTGGCTGATGTAAAAAGGTACAACTCCACTTCTGCTTTAAACCACTGCTGACCTCTTGTCCAAAATATCATATGGTACCATATTATTTGGTGGTGTCACAGTGCTTCCTCACTACATGTCCAGAGAAGCTGTGGGTGCCCCATCCCTGGAGGCGCTCAAGGCCAGGCTGGATGGGGCTTTGGGCAACCTGGTGTGGTGGGAGGTGTCCCTGCCCATGGCAGGGGGGTGGAACTGGGTGGGCTTTAAGGTCCCTTCCAACCCAAACCATTCTGTGATCTGTATTTGATATGTTATCAGCTGGGACTGATAATGTGTACTGTGATATTAAATGGGAAACCACTCAGAGTGAGGGTTAGTTAGGTTTTAAAATAGTTCTTACGTGCCAGATGTATTTATTTCAGCACGCTCTTCAAGCTCCTGCTGCATGCTGTGTCTGTCCTCCCCGCCTGCAGCCAGCACGCTGTGCACAGGATAAGTGATTACTGTGTGGGGAGGGATGACATCCTCTTATGATAGACAAAAAGAGGGCTGTAGAAGGAAGTCTTAGTAACTTGTGGGTTTTTATATTGGTATCAAACATCCGTGCTGGTTTGTACTGATAAAACATTCATAAACAACTGCATTCAAACAAAAGTAATGCCATGCTCTGAAACCATGTGAGTGCCTAAGCCTCGAATGAAACAGCCTTGAATAATCAGAAAACTGTACTGTTAGTATAGGCCTGTCGTAGCACATTTTACTTACTGACAAGTCGGGATCTTTATTGTGCTAGAAATCTAAATACAGTGGTCAGGTCTGTATGAAACAGAAACATCAAAGTTTATATCGTAATATTCTCCCTTCCAAAGATAGAATAGAGTAGCTACTCCACCCTAGCTTTGAAAAGAGAAAGAATTTCCTAAACCCCTTGAATTTATTTTTAATGAAGTAGAGATTTTAACAATAGGATAAAAAGGCCTTTCCTTTTTTTTTTTTCCTATTTATTTGTAAATAATATCCACCTTGCCAGAACTCATGGGTGTATTTCAATAATACTGCAACACCAAATATTCAGAAGCCATGAAGCGCTTTAATCTTAAATGAGGGTTTATACAACTTTTCCTTATCAAAAAACATCATTGTTTGAGAGCAGTTTTGAAATCCTAACTGATATTTTTAATGCAGTTTGTGATTTTGATTCAGTTTTATTGTTGTTATGTCCAGGGCCATTTGCTACATCTTTTGTGTAAAAACAAACAAACGAAAAGAACTAGTTGGGAAGGAGTTGCATTTGTTTTTAAGATTCTTTTACCTTATAGTATGTGCTATTTAAGATTCACTTAGGCTTGACTTTAGATTGAAATATCCATGCTTATGTGTTAGTTTGATAGAGGGCATATGTATGTTAATGTTTTATGCAACAAAGGGTTGGCTATATTTGCTTTTCACTAAAAGCAATCAGGGTGAGACCTCTAGAAAGTCAGTTATTTGTTCTCTGAATCTTCCAGAGCAGAGGTTTTTCTATCCCTAAATAAAAAATAACAATAATTTAAAAATCTCCTTCCTTTGAAATCCACTGTTTATTGCACCAGTTTAGTCTACAGCCATCAGCTGGAACCACAGAGTAACCAAAGTTACTTTCTCTGACTTCTCTTTGAGGATCAAAACCAACAAATGTGTTGGGCAAAGTCTGCAGCATTTCTAATGCACATCAAGGCTAGCTGTACTGTGCTATCTTTTAGTTTTACAAAAGTCAAGGTATTTAACAAAACAGTTTAAACATTTTATATTTTTCATTTTAAGTGGAACCATCCAGTCTGCTTCCTATGAACAACAATCTGCATTTCTTAACTTTGTGTGAGATACATTGCTTGAGTATGAGAATTATGCTTGTTGAGGGAAGCATCATTTGGCCTTTTATTATCTACTTTGTAATATTATATTAATGTGATTGCTATTAAAGAAGCTACACTCTGAAACTAATAAATACAGCACACCAACAATGTGATTGCATAAAAATACACAAAAATGATGTAGCTTACTTTGAGATGTTCTTGAACAGAACATATTTGGAAACATGTTATCTAGGGCATTTTGGATAATGTAGAAATAAAATTCTGGTGGTGAAAGGGTTTTAGGTTCTTCATCATAAGCATGTAAATATTATATTGTGGCACAGCTTCTTGCTGGGTGACCTGTCTGCTTTTAAGATCTGAGTTAAACAATTTTGTGGCCAATCTAAACATCCTGAGAGTGCAGATCAACAGAGAACTCAAAGGACTGATTTTCCTGCATTCATGAGTACTGTTATCCTGCCTATAAGCTTGTATTTGGATTAAGAAACAGGCTAATTAAACATGTTTTCTTAATTTGCCATGTATGATTATTGACCTGGATCACAAACTCCACTTCCTCTCCCCCTCTGGAGTACAAGCAGGAAGGTGTTTCATTCATTCTCTGTATTTAGTCTGTATTTATTTCTGTCTTCCTCTCTCCTGGTTAGAGGGATTGCTTCAGTATATGTAAATTCAGTAAAATCTGAGCCTTACAATCTGAGATCTGAAGTTGCAGGTTTGGTATAGAAAGGTCTACAGCTGCAACCAGTAATCTTGTGTGTGTACAAGCACAGATAAATTGAAGTAAATCAGTGATTGCCTGGGGGATACAAATCTTTGAACTAACTGTCCAGCATGCATATGTGAGAATCAGGATTGAAATATAATGTGAAATGCATAACTAAGGTCTGTACACATGATACAAAACACAGCTTGAACAATGGCTCTTTTCCCCAGATGTGTGCTGTGGTCAGACTCTTAATTGTGACTGTGTTTTTGATGTCTCTGATGTGTATGAGCTGCCACTCATGGCTGTAGTTGTTCATTTTACAATTTTCAGATCTGAGTCATTTATCCTTGTGAAAAAAAATCACTAGATTTTTTTTTCTCAACCAGATAAACTCCCTGTGGACACAGTTGCAACACTAACGTTTTTCTGCTTTTGATTTTTCTAGGGCGCCAATGCCTCAGCTTTGGAGAAAGAGATTGGTCCGGAACAATTTCCAGTTAATGAACACTATTTTGGTTTGGTTAATGTAAGTTTTAGTTCCTAACTCGATTGCTTTGAAATGCTGTGACTGGATTGTTAAATTGCAAGACTGTGACTGGGTCAATAATTAAAACATTGAAATATACAGACATTGAATATACACACTTACTGAAATGGATTTTAATTATCAGCGTATTTGTTGAAATAGGTTACTGAAATAATAGTTGAAATTGGGCTAGTTATTTAATATTTTATTTCATTTTACTTATTGTAAGATAGTTCTTAAACCACTTGCAGCTAAAATGTAGAAGTATTGAAAAATCTGTTTAGAATTATATAGCACGTAGTTGGTAATTTGCCAATCTAAGAGAATAAATACAGTAAAAGAAAAAAATCTGTGAAGCTGTTGAAAGTATCAAGCCTTCACATCTGCTGTTTTTATTGAGATGTTAAAAAAATATACTGAGCCCAAAGGGGAAAGCACGTGTGGAAAAACACACTGAATTGTTCAATTCATTTCTTAGTTTTCAGGAATAACTTAAAATTTAATTCCTGGTGTTACCCATGAAAAGTGTATCTTGTTTGAAGTTACATGGTTCTGCCTGAAATAAATTATTAATAGTTTTCTTTTGGGGGCTTTTTGAAAGTGTGTACTAAAACCAGGTGGATTTAGTAGTAAAACCAGGTGGATTTCATCTTCCTTTTTGTAATGAAACTAATTACTTGTAACGCTGTCCTGCTACTACAGCATATGTCTCTAGGTTCTTAGCACTGAGATGGTTTAGGAGTCTAAAATCCCGGCATCCACTGGGCAGTCATTAAATGTTCTTACTGATAAGCTGATTTAGATGCAGCTTAACTGCCATGGCTTAAATTAGTAATTTATTCCTTTCCTGTGGAAGTTGAATTTTCTTCAAAATGATGCTTTGCTTTTTATTTTATTTTTTTTCTGTAAAGATGAAATAGAAGAGTTTAGGTGTTACTACGTATTGTAGGGGGTACACTGTTCCCCATAAGATTTTGCTCAACCTGAAGAAGAGGAGGCTCAGGCGGATCTCATCCATGTCCCTAAATCCCTGAAGGGAGGGTGCAGAGAGGCCAGAGCCAGGCTCTGCTCAGTGGTTCCCAGTGCCAGGACAGGAGGCAATTTATATCTTGCGATGTCCTCTTAGTAATCTTAAACAGATATCTTAGATACTACCCACCCTTTCTCTCAAGAGTACAGCACTTCTAAAAGTTTGTCCCATGATCTATGGTAGTATGCAAAGGTCTTATGCTGTCTTGGCCATGTTGTAAAATAAAGTGTAAAAGTATTATTCTATTTTTTTGGAGGGGAACAATGGCTCAGCTTAAGCCTTTGTCTTCCACCTTGGTTATGTGTCTATATTAACTCTTCTTAAAATGACCCAAGTAGTCAGTAAACTAATGTGAGATCAACCTGCAGATCACATATTAGAAATTTCAGTTCTCTAACCACCTCAATTCAGATGTTAGGCTGGGTAACTATATGATGCTAATATATTTCCACTTTAAACGTGTGGAAAACAGGTGGCTCATGGGGTGTTTGATTCTGTAAGTGAAAGCTCTACATGGAAAATTCAGGTTACAGTTGAAAGAACAATACCATTCACTAAATCAGCAGGAAATATTTTAGGTAAGTGGTAAGATCAAAACGTTGGTAGCATGAAGTGCTGCCATTTGCATCCACTAAACTGAAGATCTTTGTGAACTATCTGTCAGAGGTAGCAACTCCTCTAAAAATGCCTGACATGAGCACTTTATTCAGTTAAATCTGATTGCCCGATTGGGGTCAAACCGTAGTGCATGTCAGACTTGCTGCTGATTCCTTCTCACTTCCTGTAGAGCCAAATGCTAAATACAAAGAAAAATAAAGTTCGCGTTCCTCGTGTGATCTGGAGGGACTGAACTCATAGGAATGACACTTAATAGCAGGTCAGAGAAAGTTTTCTTGCCTGAAGTGAGATTTTACGTAAGAGATTCAACAAGTATAGATTGCCTATGTAGACATGGCTCAAATAGATAAGCTAAACATTAATGCGGTATATGTATTATGGTATTTACCAAAGCTGTAGTCTCACCATTCCAAATGCAAATCTAGCTCGTTTTGTTTTGTTTTTCTTCTTTTTATTTTATTTTTTTTAAGGATAATTCCAGGCTTTATCAGGCAAACTGCTGATTTGCAGTCCTGTCTCATTCCTTTCTCCAACTCTGGCCAACCTTTGTCATGCTGCTGAAACTTTACAGCTTCCATAAAATCACAGAAGGGTTGAGGTTGGAAGAGACCTCTGGAGGTAACCTAATCCACCTCCCTGCTCAATCAGGCACACTATATCCCAGGCCCACGTCCAGGCAGCTTTTGGAGCTCCCCAAGGAGGAGACCCCACAGCCTCTCTGGGCAGCCTGTGCCAGGGCTCCGTCACCCGCCCAGCACAGCAGTGCTGCCTGGTGCTCAGAGGGAGCCTCCTGGGTGCCCGGCTGTGCCCATGGCCTCCTGTCCTGGCACTGGGCACCACTGAGCACAGCCTGGCTCCGGCCTCTCTGCACCCTCCCTTCAGGGGTTTAGGGACATGGAGGAGATCCCCCTGAGCCTCCTCTTCTCCAGGCTGAGCAGCCCCAGCTCTCCCAGCCTCTGCTCACAGCAGAGATTCTCTAGTCTGTTTATCATCTCCATGGTCTTACATTGGACTCTCTCCAGTAACTCTGTGTCTCTCCTGTACTGGGGGACCCAGAACTAGACACAGCACTCCAGGTGTGCATTCGTTGCTGCTGAATAAAGAGAAAGATCACCTCCCTTGACCTGTGGACAACACTTGTCCCAGTGCAGCCAGCACGTTGCTCCTTTGTCAGCTGAGTAAGCTGAAGGGGTAACAGCGAAGATTGTGCAGCTGTCAAAGGAAAGAAGAATGGGATCAGGAAGCAAGATTGGGATGGGCTATGAAAATAGCCTTTCTTACGTATGTACATCTTAAGGTGCTCCTCACAGAAACAAGGAGGCAAATAATAAACTACTTGAAAATATCAGTTAAGATAACTCCCCTGTATATAGCCTCTGTTAAGTGTCTCCAAAGGGACAGATGGAGGAGTGTCAGTGTCCTGTACATGCTGAAAGTTTAAGATAACAAATACCATCGTTGTATTTTCTTACATTTTCCTACTGTTACTCTGATGCAAACTACAAAGGCATTTGTTTTCCTACAGCTGTATTTTGAATAAACCAAGCTAAATACCCTTCTTGTTTTGAATAGCTGGATGGGTGCTCAGTGCTGTGCATTTTCCTATTTCAGAGTGGTGCTGGAGTGCTGACAGTAACACTACAAAACATACAGCTTATGGTTACAAACTTTTCATTGTAAAGAGATGTGCAATCATTGCTCTGTACAAGTATTGTGCTTCCGAGGCAACTGGCTTTTGTTAGCTGGAAAGTGAGGAGAGAAGGAGGGTGTCAGTTGACCAAGGTAGCAGGAGAGCTGAGTATGGAAGGAGGAGAATTAGAAAGTGATGTGTAATCTTGAGGCTTAAAAGGCCAAGATTGGCATTATTCAGTTGATGATGGGAGGATGAGAGGACTGCAGCAAGGTCTTGGCTGTTTTTGAAGTTAGAGCTGTGCTTTTGGGTTGGAGTCAAAGATGGAAAGTGAGGTGTAAAGTAATAATGATGGTAAGACCAGCATTTATTTGCTTAACAAAGTTTCCTATTTACTTAGTAGGGAAACCTCCCCACCTTTTCCCCATTTCCCTATCGGAAGCTTGTATTTTAAAAAAATACATCAGGTTTTGCAGCTATGGGGATTGATGCTTTACATAAAAAATAAACATGATCTAATAAAATTGTCTTCAGGCAGTTGTTTTCAAACTGTCTTCTTTTGCCTGCTGTCGTTTTGAATTTGGTTGGAGAAAACTGTATGAAATTGATCTGCTTGCTTGTAGTTCCAATCCATAGACGTGTAGGTTAACATACATTCACGTTGCATTTAATCTCCACAATTTTGTTCAGTGTTCCCTGTTGCTTCATATTTTGGTTGCCTCTCACTGCATGCTTGTCATTGTAATTAATTTTTAATCAAAGCATGCCTTCTTGAAATGGGAATGTTATGAAATTTCTAATTTACGACCTTTTCATCTTTTGACATCAGGTATAGAGGTTTTTAGCACTTCTTCCATTTGATTTAACTGGAACTTTTTAAACATTTTAATGTGTTTCTTTTGTATATTGCTATTTCTAATTTTAAAGTCATAAATAGCTAGCTTATAATATTAAATGATTTGACATAAGCTAATGCACGATTTCATCTGTTTCTATAAGGAAAAAATCCCTCTTTTCCTCTTAAATTCATTAACCTGTTTGAGTGCGGATTTGGGCCTCAGAGAAGCTAATGTAGCTCGTATTTTTTCCTTGGCTTAAAAAGTAAAATTAACAGATGTTATTTTCCTCACTTTTTGATATGGAGATCTTAAGACTTCTTCATGTCTTTTTAAAAAAATACACTTCTCCTTCTTTGAGTGAATCTTGGGTATTTAGGAAGCCATATTTCATTATTTTAAAAGCAAAACGAAACAACAACAAAAAAAAACATTTTCCTTCCCAGCTTTCTGATTAAATTGCATAGTGCTCTTGTTTGTCATTGTCTCAATTGGTAGAGGGCAGAAAACAGTTACTTCCCCATTACTCCTAAGATGTAAAAGCTTTTAGTGCTTTTTCTCTGTTGATGGAAGCTGCTCTTAATACCTCTAAATGGACTCTGTTTGCTGTGTAACAGTCTCCCCATCGCAATATAATTTGGTACCCGTATATGCTAATATTTTTATATAAAGCATAAAAACATTATTTTCACATTTTACAGGCTGTGCCTAGTAGGTATGTGCTTCAATTTGCAGGTTGAGTGACTGCAGCTGAAAGGTTGGATTACTTGCTGAGGGCTTTATAAAGAATTTTCTGACACTTTCAGTGTTAGATAATGGGCTTCACTGCAGGAGGGCAGCATAAAATGAGAGCGACTTTCACCACTGACAATTCATGATGCCTTCACAGAGGTGACGGGGAGGTTTGTCATGTTGGGGTGAGCTGGTGACAGTGTCAGTGATTGCAAGACTCAAAGGAAGCAGTGCCTAAGAGCTGGAAGGAATTCAGGGAAGAGGAAGAGAGAGAGCATCTTGGCACAAAGGGAGTTATGGATGCTCTTCAAGCTGACTCTGCTTACCCCACTTCAATTCAGTGGCCTGCCTCTTTCAGACTGCCCATGTCCAAATTGTGTGTCCTTTTCCTTCTAATCTCTGTTTGAAACTACCGCCTGTGACATAGCTTCAGATCCTCAACAAGCCACGTTTCAGTGTTTGAAGAAAACTGGAATGCCAATCCTGTCACCCTAAAATGAGAATTGAAAATACAGAAACAGGTTAAAGCAGTTATTTCTGACATTGATCACAAATAATAAGATTTGGAGAATCCAATTTCTGAAGTGTCTGAACAGCTCTCTTAATTTACAGCTGAGTTTCTTCACAGTACAAGGTCATGCTGTGCCTGTTCTTCGCTGTTGTGGCTAGATGGATAGATGCAATAGATAGATATTTTTACTTGGCCACGTTTTGGGAGCTGTGAAATTGGTGGTATTTGTTGCACGTTTTGACCCAAGTTAACGCAAAATATTATTAACTAATTACATTTACAGGTAGGACAAAATGGTATAGCATTGTTCAAATTTACATTTTTTTTTTTTTGCATTTACTTAGTGTCCTTGTTAATCCTTTGCACAACAGAAATATGCTTTAACATCGTAAAGTCAAGAATAAATGACTTGCAGAAAATTTGCCATGCTTATGAATTTTCTCATACTTCAGATTTAATTTTACCTGTCTATAGTAATACAATGCAAGCTAATAAATGTCTCTCTTCTTTTATAGTTTGGGAATACATGCTACTGCAACTCAGTTCTTCAGGCACTTTATTTCTGTCGCCCATTTCGAGACAAAGTCTTAGCATACAAGAGTCAACCAAGAAAAAAAGAGAACCTCCTTACATGCTTAGCTGATCTTTTCCACAGTATAGCCACCCAGAAGAAAAAAGTTGGAGTTATACCTCCCAAGAAATTTATAACAAGATTACGAAAAGAAAATGGTAACTTTTTTTTTTCTTGTGTAACAGCAAGTATGATTTGCTTCTGAAGTTGAAATAGTGGAATACCTACATATTTATTAGGGATAAAAAGTGTTCTTGGTGCTGTAGGGTAAAAATGAGGAGACCCTAGAATGAGGGTGTAACCATTTTGAGAGAATCCTCTTCTCTTTCTCTTTGTGTAGAACTTAAAGTATTGTCAAAGGCTGCTTCTAACTTGCCTGCTAATATTGCCTAAGAGTTGTAATTTTATCATCCAAATTCACTGCAATGCTTTTATTTTGTATTTAAAAGATCATTACCCTTTGAACGTAGAATTGAATGCCAAATTGAATGTATGGAGCAGACATTGAGACATCCCTGCAAGAATCTAGCTTAAATCCAGAGAATTTTTATATTCAGTTAGCATTTTTACAATTCCTAGCTTGACCTACTTTTTAAAGAATTAGTGCATTTTAAAATCAGTAAGTGTTTTTTATCTAATTTGTTTGCTGTAATAGATATCCCAAATTTTAAGAGATTGCCAGAGATTTTTAACATTTCTTGTTTCTTATCTGAAGAAAGAACTGTCTTAGCTAAGCAGAATAGAAAACAATCCCTAAGTTCTTCAGTAAGTGTACTTGAGTAAGTGTCCTTGTGTTTTTATGCATTTACAGAAATTATTCATTATTATTTCATTAGTTAATGAATGTTGACTGACTATGACAAATGGGGAGAATGGTTCAAATGTAAAGCAGAGCAAAACACACGAACCATTACATTCTTTATAGAAAGTATTATTTTAAAACCTTAATTATGTCATGACACTGAAATTCTACACAGGAGAAGGAACTGGAAGATATTCAGAGAGAAAAAATGTGAAAATTCAGCTCTTGTTGGCTTTTTGAGTCTCTTAATGATGAAGCTCTCACCTTTTCTACTGAATTAAATGGCTAAATTGTTGAGCAGTGACTTCATGGACTTTGTATATACTATTACAAGCTTATTGTACGCAATTTTGAGCTTTAGAGAAGGGTAGGATTAAGAAAGAATCAGATAGGTATGCAATACCAATCAAAATTCTGTTCCAGTCAGTATCCAGCTGTACCAGGGAGATGACTGAGAACATAAACTTGATGTATTCCACACTACAATGCTGCTATTCAATCTTTGTTTTCCAAGCCTGAATCCAACATACATATATTAATGACCTTAAAGCTTAACTGTCTGTGAAGCAGCAACTGCCTTGAAGCCACCTGAAGGAATACTGTTACGTTTACTTAAATTTCTTCTAACCATAAAATGAACAATGTTGTTAATTTACTGGCTGGGCAGATATCCCTGAGAGATCTGTGATGTATCATGGTGAGGAACCTCTGGAGTGTTTTACCTCAAGAGACTTGTAGCTCTTGTTCTGCCGTGATTTACTTGATTAAATAAAGATCTTGTAGGTGGTTAGATTCACAGTAGAACTTTTTCTTCTCAAAAATAGTGTAGGAGTTCATTAAATAGGCTACTTGATTCATATTCTTGGCTGCCCTGTTGCACTGTTTAACCAAATGATACAGATTAGCATCATATTCTTCCTAATTTGCTAATAACTCAGGATTTTTTTGGTGTGTTCGAAGTTTACTCCTGGATGGTATCAACGTGAATGATAGTGAATAACAGTAAAGCCTTGATGTAGTCCCTGTGTTCATTTCAAAACTTACTCATCACTGAGGATATTCTTCATTCATCTTTCCAATTCTAAGAACTATTCCTCTTGTTAAGGCCAGTCTCTTAGTGTTATCAAGAGCAAATTGAAAGTTACAGTTAACTGATGTGAATGCTAAAAAAACCCAAACATGTATGATATTAGCCAATAGCGTGGTTGTTAAACTGATAGGAAAATTTCCTTTGAAGAATTCCTGGTCGGAGAGAAGTATCTGTTAATAAATCTGGTTCAATGCCCTTTAGGTTTTCTTAGTCTGTAAGTGAGGATTTGTAGAAGCAGAGGATGTCTCAAGGTGGTATTTCAAGGGGCTACAATAAACTGTTTTCACGGTGGTACCAGTCTGAATGTAAACAAGATAATAGACTTGTAAGAGAGTTTAATCTGTAGTATTGCTATACATTGCAAGTATGTGCCGGCGAAACTATTTCCCATCAACTGAATTAATTCTATGATTGTTATGCTTAGAGATGTTGATAAACCAATGTGAACTGCAAAACATAGTGACTGTGTTTTTATCTGTCCAACAAGTCTGCCAGTAATAAAGTTGCTACATACACCAATCTCTAGAAGCAATATTCCAGATCTTAAAAGATAGATCTGTTTATTACTTCGAGTCCTAATAAAAAGCTTGTTTGTTCTTGCCTTGGGTAGATATTCAGGCTAATGTGACATGGCTCTTACAAATACTGCCTTAAAACGATCTGCAAAAACCAATGTTGTTTAAGAACTTGAGATACTGACATTTGAATCTTATTTTCATTGCTATTTCTGACAGCAAAGCATTTATGACAGAGCAATGGTGGCCTTAAACCCCTAAAAGTAAAAATCAATAAAGGAATGTTTTTAACATTTACTGTTCGTGTTCTTCTTTGATAGAATATATAAACAATGAAATATTTCCTGTCATAAGTTCTGAGTTCATTGTGAAAATATCAACATCTAATGGTGTTTGAGATGTCCTGTGTTATCCAACGCACTGACTTAAGTTTGTCTAAAACAGCATAGCCCCTGTAGGAGATCCAAACCATTAAAATCTGTAAAATTTCAGGTGCCACTATACGTACACCAATGTTTAGTTACCAGAATAGTGCTCTAGTTTTCTTGCAGAATGGTTCACTTTTCTGGTAATTCTGATCAGTTGAGATATTTATGTATATGTAAGCTGAGTTTCTCCCCACCCCCCTGCTATATTTTTGGCTTAATATGTGAAGTACTGATTTTAGTGTTTACTGTGAAATGATTCAAGACCTGAAACAAAGACTGATTTTGAAATTTCCATTTTTTAAAATCTTGTATGTAGTATAACACTAACCAATTTCTTGCTATTTTTAATCTTTTAGAGCTTTTTGATAACTACATGCAGCAGGATGCACATGAGTTCTTAAACTATCTATTAAATACAATTGCGGATATTTTGCAAGAGGAAAGAAAACAAGAGAAGCAAAATGGTCGCCTACCCAATGGCAACATTGATAATGAAAATAACAGCCCACCAGACCCAACCTGGGTTCATGAAATCTTTCAGGGAACATTAACAAATGAAACCAGATGTCTTACATGTGAAACTGTAAGTCTTTATTTACTTAATACATGAATGATGAAACAAAGTTCTGAAGCATGAAGAATTTATCTTAACAGACTAACAAATTAGTTTCTTTCTTTAGAAATTTTACATTTGTATGAGCATACTGTGGATGCCAGTTGGCACTGAGGCATTAGACTGGGATACTCAAAGACCATAAAATACAGGAAAAGTAATCTTTACTTAAATGTCTGTCCACGGGTATTTTGCTGCTACTCAACCCTGATAAATAAACTCCCTCTTTGAGTGAGCTATACCAAAATTTCTTTGAGAGTAGTTCTACAGTAAGAGAAAGAATATATTTCAGAGAAAAACTTGTAATTGAATTTTACCTCCTTGAGAAAGAGAAAAAACAGCACAATTTGAAAATTACAGTAATTTTGTCACGGTCTATGCCTTAGATATAGTAAAAAGCTAAATGACTGCATTTTTTTGTGTGGCTCTTCATACCTATTTTCTTTAATTACATAATGCATATATTTCAGCATGACATTGGAAAGGAGGAATTAGTCAGATTATATCTATATATTTCACATGTATTCTTTTTCGTCTTCTAGAAATCCCACCACTTTTTGATGTCAAAAAAAAAAAAAAGTTTACTAACGTCATATATAATGCAACTTCAGACTTCAGTAGAGCATGATATTTTGAGTAATTTAAGTGCTGATTTCCACTTACAATCTTTTCTTTTTTGGTACATTTCTCCTCCCTAGTTATTACCTCATGGCAACTGTCAATCACATTTCTATTAGTTTTTAAACTGTGTTGTGTTTTTTTCTTCCTGAAACATGAGTTTAGCTTATTCTAATGACCAATGTCATTACGCTTCCTCACTGTGGCATAGTGAATAATACCTGTCAGGATTTTGATTTAGGTATGGTCCTTAACACAATAAAAAAACGCTGATATGTTATTTACCAGCATTATTTTATTAGTTATCAGACCTATCACAATTTTGAGTTTTACTGATATTGTTTGGTTCTATTTATCTGTCGTTATTGCTGAACGAGATATGTCATGGCTGTTCACAGCTATGCCTCCTTGACTAATTGAATTTTAAAGAATATCTATCACAAGCCAATTTTTTTTTTTTAATACACATTGCTTTTTGTATACTAGGGCTTTTGTATTCTAACCCCTAACAATTGGGAAACTATTTTATCAGCTTCTGTCTACTCAGTGTATCAGCTTCTAATTAAAACACAATGACCTGAAAATCAGCACTTAGAAACACATTTACACGTATTAAATAGGTAATAGTACTGTGAATAGTATCTTATTTTCAAATATAGTGAGTATATAGGATTGGTTTAATGTTTATTGAAGTTGTTGGTATTTAGAGTCCTTCTGTTTTTAGAAAAATAACTTAAAATGTAACGAGTACTTGAATATAACTCATGTAGCAGATGACTTGAGATTTACATTGCATTAGTTTGCATACTTACCCAGCAATAAGGGATGATTTAGTGCTTATTAATGATAAGAAAATAACCTTAGAATTTTTATTATCATTTAAATGTAGAACTTCATGCATTTTTAAATACAAAATGCAATCTTTCTTCCATGTGAGAAGGAACATATTCTAAGATGCTCCTGAAAGCCAGCATGGAAAGATTTTACTGTATTTTTAATTGTCCTGATTATAGAGCTTCTTTCCAGGACACACTGTCTCATTAGCCCTCCTTTGATCTAAAAAGTTAACATACTATTTAAAGGTTTAACCTCAGTTTAAATATGGTCAGTGGAATATCAGAAACATAGATATGATTCTTTAACAAGGATTTGTGTCTTGGGTAAAGCTACACTAGAAACTAAATAAACTACAAAGCATATTGTAAGTTGTCTTTATATTCTTTTAATGTGATTTCCTGTCATGATGCATTCCCCCTTCCATGATAGAGATACGAAGTATGATTAAGTGAATTTTACAATTTTATTGTAGCTGATTGATAAAAATGTTCTAGAAGTTCATTGGTTTTGCAGAGTTTTCCTCAAGATTTCAGGAAAGAATATCAGTGAACCATACAATAATGGAATTGACAAAGGGGGAAATGATCTTGGATCAAAAGCATCAGACTGATACTGATAAGGGTTTTCTAGTTCAGTTGGTGGTCTTCTTGTTTTGGTATGATTCATCAACATAAAAAATTCTACTTTAGACTGAGGGAAGGCAGTAAGGAATAACTCAGTGGTCTCTCTACAGGAGTTGTATCGAAGACTTAACTATGTCCTACTTTCTCTTCCCTCCCCCACAACAAATCATGCCCTTTGTTTCAGCTTAATTTAAAAATAGTTTCTGTCTTAGCACACATGGGAGCTTACAGCTGCAAAAGATTTTTTGTCCACAAGCCGATTCACGTTGCTAGCAAAATTCCCAACTGAAAGAAATACAGATTCCTTGGGTGTCAGCCATCTGGGTTTTGTGTTCTGTGTGGCGTTGGCCATCAGACTACAGATGTGCAGTCTGAGTGGAGATTATGTCCATCATGTGAGAACAATGTGCCATGCATTTTCATCAGAATATTGGAACACTCCGGTACATCATTGTTCGGATGCATGTATTGTGCTAGGAGCACTCAAAAGGCTTTTTGAATACATCTGGGCTTTGCTCTGCAAGTGATGACCATGTCTGTTTCTAGGGTTGGTTTTCTTTCATTCTATAGATGATTGAGATACATAGCTTTGAAATGAGATTACTTTAGTCTAAGGATTTTAGTGATGTTTATTGGAAAATATAACCTCTAGAGAAGAAGAGACCGTGGTTAGAGTGTGAAATGATTTTTTTTTTCAGTAAAACTGTACACATAAATTAACTGTTCAAACACAACTGCATGAAAACATCTTAAAAATGAAGAATAGCATATTCTAAGTTATCAGCCTAGATGGAAAAAAAACACTTAGTTATTCTTTCAATAAAACCTGTAATGGTTCTTCATGATCCAAAGTGCACAATGACCAGCTAACCTGAGAGAGCTTCTTGAAGGCAGTATATCAATATTATCACTAACAATGGAAAAATTCCTTTTGCAAACTTCTGATTTCAGTACCTATTTCCTTTTCATCCAACTGTAATACATCCCTTTTTTCTTCCCCACTTGCCTCCCTGCCCTTACAGCTTCTGCTTGTGATAAAGCCACCTATGAAATTTTCATTCTTTCATGGAATTTTCTTTGATTAGACCAAGAAAGAAAGAAATATCTTAATTGCATGTCTGAATAACACTGATCACACAGCACCTTAATCCTAGCTGTCCTCACTGAAGACTGCAGCAGAATGTTTTCTAGAACTGATTTTTTTTCTGAGCCATTCTTAATTCCTAGGCTACAGTGATTTCCACCAGAGTTCTTAGTGTTCCAAACTCAAATTGGTAATTCTGAAAGTGGCTTGCAATGACATCTTTTGAAGAATTGTTATCTCCGTACACCTAAACTGCATTACAACTCTGAGAATGGGAAATGAGCAACGTGCTGAAGGTGCTGGTTGCTCTTTTTGCCTGCCCTAAAAACATCTTGGAAGTTTTCTGCATATATTCTGGAAGTCTAAACATTACACTTAAGCATTTGAATGTTGTTGTAGACGTGATACATACTGGCACAGTGGCATATTTTCTGTGTATGTATGCTTATTCTTGCAAAGATTATAGAATAGTGGGACAAATCTTTCTCCAGTCCTCTCATAGATATTTAGAGAAAGTTTTAACTTAATTTCATAAGTGTTTTTTTTTTTTTCTTTTGATTTGCCCAATTATGTTAATTTTCAGAAATAATTGTCTTGAACAGCTGTATTTATCTTTTTATTCTCCATGTCTGCTGCCCTTAGGAACTGTGTGCTTCTCATCTCTTGATAATCAGAGAAAAGCTTAAAATTTCTCTTAGGGAACACAAATCTCATATGTTTTAAAGATGACCTTAATTTGTTCTCTTGTAGATATTTAGCTCTAGCTGCTTTCAATCAAGAAATTGCAGCTGGGCACCTTTTCTGAAAGCACGCACTTTTGTATGTAGGAGCCATAAAAGGCAGTAGACATTCTCACCAGTGACACCAAGTATCTCTAGATACAAAGTGGAAACACTAGCAGACAAAAGCTAAGGTTGCAGTTTGCTGTTTCCTAAACATTTTAATAACACGGTTGATTCTCAGTCAGTCTCTTCCCTAACATAGAGTGCAACACCCCTGCCCCTCCTTCCCTGCGTGTCTCTTCTGAAGTGCTTGTAGACCTTTATTCCAGTGTTCCACTTGTGTGATTCATCCCACCGAGTTTCCATGATTGCAGTAAGGTCATAGTTTTCTAATTGCACCATGCTCGTTTCCCATGCTGTGTGCAGTGGTGTAGATGTTATCCACAGTTCTGCCTCTATCAGACTAAGTCCCAAGCTCTTGTTTACCAACAAATATGTCATCTGTTGCTTATGAATCTAGACAGGAGTCTTCAAAGCATTTCTGCTCTTTATTAGGAATGCTATGCTAGGCAAATACATATCTGTCAATAAGAGGAAATCATAGGGGAAGAGAAGAGGTGAGAGCATTATGTAGGAGAAAAATCCTAGTAATTATATTCTTTCAAAAAGTCTGAGGTGTAGAAGGAACCTGGAATTATTGTTGAGCTAAAATCACAGCATAATCACTGGCACTGTATACTTCCGTGGACACATACACGCTTCCTTCTTCTTCTTTCTGAACAAAATCAGAAACAGATCTCGCAAATCTCTAACATTTCCTAGACATTGCACTTGTAGCAATTTTTGAAAGCTATTACAAGGGCAATGATGCATTCTGTCAATAGAAAATGATGCTGAAAAAGAGGTAAATTAGTGTGACAGGTTTTAGCTGTAATCTGCCTGTCTTTTCTTCCTGCAGATAAGCAGCAAAGATGAAGACTTCTTAGACCTTTCAGTTGATGTGGAGCAGAATACTTCAATCACTCACTGTTTAAGGTAGATGCAAAAATATGAACTTCCATATTTTGTTTCTTTGTTTTTTTAACTATAAAAGCAGGAAGTAAAACTCATAGTCATTTTATGTAGCAAATTTTATTTTATGTAAACGTAATAAAATTATATTTCTGTTTATTTATGTATGTTTATATATATATTTCTGGTAAGAAACTAGTATCTATATAATTTTATCTTTTTTATTCAGGGGTTTCAGCAATACAGAAACTCTGTGCAGTGAATACAAATATTATTGTGAAGAATGTCGCAGTAAGCAAGAAGCACATAAAAGGTACATCAGATTCAGGGAAGGAAAAAAAAACACAAGTATTTCTTGAAAATACTATAATATTTCCTTTTCTGTGTGTATGAGGCATGAGGAGAAAGTTCTGTCTCTCTTAAATGTTTTCACACTTCTTCCATTTAAGAATAACCTGGTTACATTCCTCGTGCTTGAATTCATCGAGGCTACTTCCATGAGTAATGAGAATCCATGTAAAGTGTTTTGGGAGGCCTATTATTTATTTTAAGAATGACAAAAATAATGGTCTTAAGACCAAAGATAAGATAAAAAGACAAGCTAAAACAAACTACTAATAATTAGTAAAAATTCTGGGTAGTAATGAAAATTTACTGATTTCATGGGACTTCTTAAGCTTGTTTTTCTCTAAATAATTAAATGTTTTTTACGATTGCTGCAAGAGACAGTTTGATAGCACTTTTTTTACTGATTCAGTCTGAATGATGTTTGTAATAACACTTTTTGCTAACTGAGATTTTGATTAGCTGTGCTAAACATCTGCATGGCAGTGCTCCTGAAAAGCATCTGAAGTTCCATGGAAGCCTGTAGTTTATTTTGTGTAAAAACATTTCTTGTCTAATATTTCTTTTAGTCTTGTTTACACCTTTGAAAAAACTCTGATGTTGTGTACTGTGTATTTATTTATTACCTAAGAAAGTATTTGTCTGCTTATATGGATGAGCTTCAGGGATGGGAACACTGACATGCTCTACTGGTTATACCACTGATTCTGGTTGTTTGGTTTACCGTAGATTGAACACGTGGCTTTTGGCATATCTCATCTGCCAAGTTTGCTTTTACACATTGCATAAGCTTACTAATTGATGTGTATGAGAGGGTTGTGAAGCAAGGTCTGTCCTGTTGTTTTCTGTTGCCTTAGCTTTTTTTCTGTGTGGGAGGCAATGTGATCCCTGACCAATAATAAGATGTGTTGACATAAGCCTGTACTGTAGGCACTGATATATTGGCAAAACACAGCTTTTATTGTTTATACTTTACTCTTCATGTGGCCCTTAAGGTCAGTTTCACTGCAGTCATAATTTTCTTCCTTCTCTATATCATAAAGTTTATCCATGTTAGTGTCTGTTCAACTAGAAAAAGTGAATTTTTGGCCAGTGAAAGAGCTCCTATTGTCAAACACAACTGCATTTTAAAAAAGAGGACTTCCATTTTGAAAAAACTGGAGCAGAAATTATATCCATATCTCAGTAATATAACAAAAAGTAACTGTCCAGAAAAATAGTTGCTTCTGTCATCTTCCACCCCTTCAGCATTTTATTTCCTAGTTCCCTTGCAGGACAAAGAGAAAACTTGAGTCTAGCAGGTTTTTTCAGTTACTATCAAGTCTAAGTTTAATGAGAAAAGAAAAGGAAGGTGTGTTTTCAAGGTTTTTGTCCCCAGTCCCTTATCTTTTAGAAGAGGATTATGTTGTACAAACATACTTACTGACATTCTGAAAATACAGTCTTGGACACATCTGAAGCCTTCATTGAGCTGTATTGCTGAGACTTTTGAGCTACCTTTCAAGGCTAAAGTCTGACAAATTCTGCACAGTGCTAATCTAAGGTAATAAGCTGTGCCAAAAAGCACTGCACTCTAACTTGGTAGCTGTTTTTGTGGCAAATTTATTTTATTTTGTGGGCAAATTTATCGCTCAGAGGGTGGAAGTTTCTGTTTGTTGCCAGGCCAGCTATGTTTGGCTGATGAGGATTTGTAAGCACTGACATGAGATCTCAATACCTCAAACTAGGGAAGGGGGGCGGTGAGTCTTCAGTAAAACTAGGTTATCACTTTCTGGCTTTGACTTCAATAAAATGAAGCTGCAACATGTATACAAAATCATTGCGCTTAGAGCATAGCATTATCTTATTTTGGCAGCATCAGGTAGGCTGAATAACAGTGTGCTGTTTGTATCCCTTGGCAATGTTAAATGAACGGCTTGATAGGAAAACGTGGAGTGACAGAAATGTGACAAAGTGGTATTGCCTATTTTAAAATTCTTATTTAACTTGGCCAATTTATTGGGAAGTTCAACTGGCACAGGATCTCTGAAACAACATTGTTGCGATACCTCCAATGTATACCAAGTGAGGTATAGGATTTGCATTTGGGAACTCAGAAAAGCTCGAGGGAGGTATGTCTTAAAAATGAATTCTGTCCTACGTGGCCTTGTGGTGGTTTGATACTGGGAAGTAGCTAAGCGCCACCACAGCAGGCTCTGGTTCCCCCTCTTCAAAAGGACAGGGAGAGAAAATACAATGGAGAGTTTTGTGGGTTGGGTAAGAAGAGGGAGATCACTCACCAATTACTGTAACAGGCAAACTAGTAAGGGAGATTAATATTGTTTATTGCCTATCACTGGTAGACTAGAGCAGTGGGAACTAAAAGTGAACTAAAGACACCTTCCCACCATCCACCCTCTGCTAACTCTTCCCCCCAAGTGGTGCAGGGGAACAGGGAATGGGGGCTGCGGTCAGTCCAAGATGCTTCCTCTCTTCTCCCTCAGGGTCCCTCTCTGCCCCTGCTCCCCGTGGGGTCCCTCCCATGGATGCCGTCCTTCCCCAACTGAGCCTGCGGGGGCTGCCCACAGGCTGCAGCTCTTCAGGAACTGCTCCCACACGGCTCCGTCCATCCCCCAGGAGCAAACTGCTCCAGCACGGGTCCCCCACGGGTGGGGGCAGCTCCCCCCAGCCCCCCTGCTCCTGCGTGGGCTCCTCTCCACGGGCTGCAGCTCCGGCCCGGGGCCTGCTCCTGCGGGGGCTCTCCATGGGCTGCAGCCTCCTCCAGGCCACATCCACCTGCTCCACCGGGGGCTCCTCCACCCATGGGGGGGCTGCAGCGTGGAGATCTGCTCCATGTGGGACCCATGGGCTGCAGGGGGACAGCCTGCTCCACCAGGGGCCTCTCCATGGGCCACAGGGGAACTGCTGCTGCCTGCCTGGAGCACCTCCTGCCCTCCTGCTGCACTCACCTGGGGGCTGCAGGGCTGCTGCTCACTTCTCTCTTTCCCAGCTGCTGTAGCACAACAGATTTTCCCTGTCTTAAATCCACTCTCCCAGAGGCACAGCCAATATCGCTTATTGGTTTGGTTGTGGCCAGCAGTGGGCTCCTTTTGGAGTTGGCTGGAGGTGGCTCCTATATAATGTGGGGCAGCTCCTGGGCTCCTCAAAAAGGCCACCTCTGCAGCTCTCCCACTACCAAAACCTCGCTTCATAAACCTAATACAGGCCTTTATGTCTAAACTATTGTATGGGTTGTTCACGGGTCTTCATTTAGCTACTATTCTAAATAAATTTACAATTCTCTCAATTGTTAAAATCCACCTTTACTTTAGCAACAGGGGGGAAGTTCTGTATTATTAAGATGGCTGATAATCTTAGTATCTTTTTAATGCATGTAAATTTTTTTAAAGACCTCAGTAGATACATTTTCTGTTAGTCAATATCAGCTGAAGGATTTGGCTCAATATTGGAAATACTGCATTTTTATGTTTGTGTTTTTCAGGATGAAAGTAAAAAAGCTTCCTATGATTCTAGCTCTCCATTTGAAGAGATTTAAATACATGGATCAGCTGCATCGATACACAAAACTCTCTTATAGAGTAGTTTTTCCTTTAGAGCTTCGTTTATTTAACACCTCAGGAGATGCCACCAATCCTGACAGAATGTATGACCTTGTTGCTGTGGTAGTTCATTGTGGAAGGTAATAACAATATATTTTATGTAAGCGATTTTTGTGTAAGCTTAACTGTGTTTACAAAAACAAAACACCCAATACCACGTCATTAATAGCATTTAAAGATCTCTTAAAAGTTTATTAGCAAGGGAAGCATTGTAAAGAGATGCTACCAATCCTGGTAATATATGGCTTTGTTGCCATGACAGCTCATTGTGGAAAGTAGAAGCAGTATATTTCATAGGTTTATTTGTATGAGCCTATCTATGTCAAAAGAAAAAAAAAAAAAAACAAAACACCCCCTGTCATATAAGCAATAACTTTTAAGGATCATAGGATCATTTTAAAAAACAGAGAGGGGAAAGAATTTTAGAACAGATACTGCTTTATGAAGTGTTTTGTGTGTTTCTTACAGACTTTATCAGCATTTTCTGAAATATATGGTATGAGTTTTGTTGATTACTTTATTTCCTTGCTTTCAGAATGTGACTGTTAGACTTGTATTTGAATCATAGAATCATTAAGGTTGGAAAAGCCCTCCAAGATCATCTGGTCCAACCATACCCCTACCACCAATGACACCCACTAAACCATGTCCCTAAGCACCATATCCAACCTTTCGTAAAACACCCCCAGATATAAGAAAATTTGATCTTGCTGTTTTCCATAAATGTTCTTACGGTTTCAAGTCTTTAAATTAGGGCTGCTGTACAAACTACTTATTGACTAAATAAAAGCGCCAAAGTGGAAAAAGATGATTTAACATCTGGAATCAGAATAATTTATACTGTGAGGTCAACTACTTTAAGCAGGGCTAACTTTGACATTTGATTAGGTTGCTCAGGGCTGTACTCAGTTCAGTTTTATGACTAGGAATGGGGATTTTTACTGCCTCTTTGGGCAATTTGTTTCAGTCTATCAACATTCTCACTGTACTTTCTTTCCCCTTTATGTCACATCAGAATTTCCCTTTTCATGCTTTGTGACCATTGCCTCTCTTACCCCACCTGGTGCTGTAGTTCTCTGACAAATGCAGTAGCCTGCTGCTGGCCTTGCTCCAGTTTATCAGTCTCTCTGTTGCATTGACCAAGCAGTGTCTGGAATTCAATGTCCAATTTTGGGTCCCAGAGTGCAGAGTAGCAGGGAGTTATCACTCTAACAGTACAGCCCTACATATGCTCAGTCTTGGAAACATACCCATTCTCACAGCCATGTCAGGTTAGTTGTGTTTTACTTTGGGTTGTGTAATTTGGTACGCAAACATGTCCCTCATAGATGGCAGCCTTCCCTCCCTGATACAAACACACAAATTGTATGAGTGTCATTAGCAGGTTCAGGCAGTTCCAGAACTACTTTAAGTAGTTGTCCACTTTCAGTTTTAAGGTTCAGCTAGTTTGGAAAATGTATAATTTTCTTACTTGAAATCTGATTAATTAGTAAGACACTTTTACAGTTTTTTTTCCTGTCGTGGTTGTAGAGAAATTTCTCGTCTGCCACAAACAGAAGAGCTGTACATTAGAGCTGTTTTAGTTTAAATGGGAGGCTTTCCTTGCTTCTTCAAACTTCTAAACTGCCAGTTTCATTCAGTTTTTGTTTGCAGTCAAGCAAATGAAGAGATTCCTGATTGAGCCTGTAGATGAACAGTAGCTCTACGTGTTCTTCTTTATGAAGATCAGAACTGGTGTGGGATCTATCCTGTCCTTATGAAGCATCAGAATAATTTCTTGATTTCACTTCTCTGTCTCTCTTTTATTTCCCTTCATTTATATTTTCATGCCTGTGCTGCTTATTTCTCAGGTTATGTATAATCCTTTTTTTAGCACAATATTTAATACAGATAAGTGAGACATTGTTATGAAATTAATTTAAGTGGAAGAGGAAAAAAAACATGCAAGCAGAAATTGTGTTGGTACCCATCTCAATTACTGTTAAATACTGCTTTTCTACAAGAAAAAAAACAAAAAACAACATTTTAATGAAATGTGTTTATACATACATGTGTTATAGTTTGTGTTCTTTTTTTATTTTACAGTGGCCCTAACAGAGGACATTATATTGCAATAGTGAAAAGTCATGATTTTTGGTTGCTTTTTGATGATGATATTGTTGAGGTAAGCTTTGTGTGTACTCTGGACTTTATTCTCATACCAACCTGAGCACTTGCAGCCCTTGTTGTGTGCATGATTATTTAAAGTAAAAAGACTGATACGCTAATGAGAAGAGTTATTCAATCCCAATCTAAATGATCAATAACTGTGATCATCAAGGGGCAGAGATGCACCTTGCAATTTGACTGTACAGTAAGTTTAATTGCATTTTGTTTTGTATATTTCTGAAAAGAAGCTTCTTTGTTTATGGCCATTGTCTTTCACCTTTGTTTAGTAAGCTGATCCTGTGGCCAGAGTATATGGCAAATAAAGGTACAGATAAATCAGTTTTATTGCAGTTCTTCTCTGAGAGTAAATAATTTTTTGGAGGAATGTATTTGTACATATTTTCTAAGAGGTTATAAATTATTGGAATGGATCAGTCTTGGTCATCTGTTTTGTACAATGTCCTGGATTGTTTCAGAAAAAGCTGCAACAAGCATCAAAGTAGACAAACTGTGAGTTCCTGAGTTTCAGCGTAAAATCTAGAAGTTAGTCCCTGAAACAGGAGTCTTTTGCTTCTGGTATTCTTGCTAGTATTAGCCATGCTTCCAGGAATTCGTGGTATTCAAACAAACAAAAAAATCCCTTCACCAGTTTTTGCTTTGTCAACTGTTTCATCAGTTATTTTTTATTCTTCATTGAGGAAAAGAGCAGAAACTGCTCATGTCTGTATTTTGTACTGTTTTAGGTTTTTTGCTTGTTCTGTCATCTTCCTTTTTTTTTTATGCCTACGCATGAACAGAAGTATGATTGTGCTGTCCATGTCCTTTATTAGATTTAATTAAGCCAGTACAATGAATAGTTTACATTTTTTGTTACATTATAAAAGTACTGTATAATTAAAAAGAAGAAAAATGAGTGAGACAGGTATTAGGCTTAGTGTGTTAATTGGCAGGACAAGTCACGGGTATTAAGGAGTCTTATCTCCAAGCCACGTTATGGATCGTTTTTCACACAGGAAATGACAGACATGGAAATACGCAGGGTTGCTGGGAAAGTAGAAGGATTGCCTCTGTGTCTTATCAAGATACACCATAAATTGAAATGTCTCAATAGGGTCAGAAGTTCAATTTCCTCCAAGGAAAAGAGAGGCCACTGTGGTAGATCTTGTATGATTTCACAAATATCAGGGACAATCTCTCCAATTCCAAACCAGTAACACCTGGCCCATGGTTAGTCAAGTTGGAATGACTTACTCCTTCCTGAGAGAGGTTTCATTTCAAATAATAGGAATGAGATTAAATAATGTCTGCCTAAGTGAAGGAAAGTTCATCTTTCCACCTTTTTGTTGTTTGTAGCATAATTATCCTTGGTTTAAAATACAGCAAGAGAGCTTGCTTTTAATTTCAATTTCTTTTGTATAAAAAGCGATGACAAGAAAACCAGACTATACTCATTTCAAAAATGTCTGGTTTTGGCAGACACTTCAAGTCTTTCCCCAAAAATCTTGGAGATATAGGAGATATAGGAGACTTTCCAGGCTGGCAGGATGACAGGCAAACTTTGTATGAAAAACTAAGAAAAAGTCAGCCTTCATTCTTTGCCTTCTCACTGTTCTCATCTGCAGTTGACTGGCTTACACTGCTTAGAGTGAGAAATGATGTCTTGTACATATGTTCTTCATTGTGAATTCGAAGTCTTAGTGGGATATTGTTATCCTTAAAGCTTTTCTGTGTGAAATTTGCACAAACAATGCACCTTGGGTTACACTCATAGGTTCACTTAATCCTTAAAATTGCACACACATACATACATAAACATATGTATACTCTACCATCTGTGCAGTTGATGACAGACTGAAAACATAGCAACTTTAAGAATTATTGGGATTTGATTATTTTATTTAATATGTGAAAGTTATTTTTGTTTGAGAACATATTTTAGAGCGGTACGTAATGTGATGTGTATGTTATGCAAGGTAATCTCACGTTAAAATTTTGGATTTTCACATGCAGAAAATTGATGCACAAGCTATTGAAGAATTCTACGGGTTGACATCAGACATCTCAAAGAACTCTGAGTCTGGTTACATCCTCTTCTATCAGTCTCGGGATTGAGGGGGAACTGTAGCGAAGAGAGATTGTTATGCCTCGCATCTCTATCTTGGAATGGAGCAAGCACTGAAGAAAAGCAGGAAGCTCCGGGGGCGGTAGCACAGTTTGCACACAACTAAGCAAAGAGTTTGGGATTTTTAAAACCTTCATATCATTACCATTTTATTTGCTCAGGTATCACGCTGACTACATGTCTTCACTGCATCCCGTAAGCAAAAAAGAGATACCAACCGCTCTTGCAGGAGCTTTCCATTAGGTAATGCTGTTTCTGTGGTCCTAATTCAAAGCCCGTTAAGCTCACTGGAGAACCTTACATGGACTTCAGTGGAATTTGAGTCAGGTTCTAACCGCACTGCCAGGTTGGTGCAATAAGAGCATTAGAAATCTGTATTTTATACAGACTTCGCATATAAAAAGTAAAGGACTCTTTGTGAACTTAGTTTCCTGTGCTTAAGTTTGAAAGAATGAGGCTGGGAGGGTTAACATGTAAGGAAGAAGATATATCTGGGCCCAATTGCCTTCTTGATGGTAGTAGTTTAACTGAAGATGTAAACTGGTGTCAGGGAGGCAAGTATGTTTTGCTTCTCTGAAGAAGCTTACGTTATTTATAATGTATGATCGGGAACAATCAGTCAAGATTATGGCTTTTAATCTCCGTATGGGGAAAGGTTTGGTTTGTAATAGTTTATTTTTATTTATAAATTATTGTAACTTAGGATCTTGTGTACTGACTGTCCTTTATTCTAACAAGTATTGAGAATTTTATATATTAATTTGAATTAAAACTATGTTAAAATGTTAAAGAAGAGCCAATATAAATTCTAAAAACAGTGTCTACAATGTCTTAAAAAGATTAGTAACATAGGAGAGAGATTTCCTTCTGGAAGAACTGGTATCTAAGTGAGGTACTTGATTTAATTAAACTAGAATATCATCTTTCCATTAATGGATGAAAAAAGTGAACAAATATTACACAGAAGACTTTTAAGAATGCATATCAAAAGAAAACGATGGTGCAGCGGTGGTATACCAGTCTTTATAGTTCTTTAATCATTTATTAATATCTTGTACTCTAAGCAAATTAGAATGATTTGGATCAAAGTAAGCTGTTTTCAGAATATCATTCCCTTTCTTAAAAACAGATCGACTTATGTTACCAATAACATGGGTGACTGTCTCAAAAACCACTCAAGGTCTCAAGTATATTTTTTTCTAAGTAATTAAAAGAAATAAGCTTAAAATTCAGTGAGACTGAAGATACTGCATTCCTTTAAAAGTAGAATGAAAAGTAGGGTTTTTCACTGAAACCAGCTGTTTTACCCTGCTTTAGGTTTACGAAACAGCATTAAGAACTAACTCTTGACAAAACACCTGATCTGTAATAAATGTGAACTACTGTGATCTGACTGACATTCTTCCATTTAACAGTACTTTGTCTGACAGTAGCTGAATGTAATTTCTGGAAAGTCAGGGGATATATGTTCCAGATGATGGCAATCAGGTCTTGGATGTCCTTGTCACCCCTCTTCAGCTAGTGATTTTTACATTATTGTAGTTTTCTAAGGTTATTTTATTGATACTGTTACAACTTTTGAAAAGAATGTCTCCTGTCTGCTGCTATAACTGACTATTTACTTACCTGTATCTTTTAGCTCAGGAAATGACTTCACCTATTCGCTCAGTTGAACAAATCTTTAACAGGGTCACTAAATAAATTGGGCTATTTAGCAACTGTCATGCTGTAACAAATTGCTTTTGTAAAATGCAAAGTTTCTAAAGCCCTGGTTTGGCTAGAATTCTTTTGTATAAAATTATGTATCATGATTAAACTACCAGCACTGTAAAGTAAAGCTCAAATATTGTGGGAGATGCAGAAATAGGATTGGATTTTTCTTAAGGGATTCAAGTAATTTTAACACCTTTTTTCAGCTTTCAGTGGGAAAAGGGTTGAGGAGTGAGCCAGTTGGTTAATGGTGCATGTTAGAAGGATGAAGTCCTTTGCATACTAAAGGTACAGTATTGTAAAAGAACTGTCATGTTACTTTTTGCTAATGGACAATTTTTTGTTATTTTTCTTTCTTTTTTCTTTTCTTAGTGTAGTCAAAATCTGAGACTAGTTGCTAAATACTTTATACCCTAACAAAATTCAAAACATTTTCATTTTATTCACTGGTTTTATTCCTGCCACATATTTTTATAAGGCGCTGACTTTCATTTTATATAGGGTTTTTGAGATAGTATTCCAAATTATATATTTCATTTTACTTTTAGTGCAGCTGAAATAATCGGAAGTTCTCAATTAAACTATTATCAGAAACTGCAACTTCATAAAAAAAAAAAAAAAAGAAAAGAGGCAGGGAAGTGCAAAATATGACTGATTGGTATGTGAAGCATTATAGGATTATTTCTTGGCTGTAGTACAGAGGGGAGTATGGGAAAGTCGTCAGTTGTTGTAAATGGTGGAAATGATTTGCTGTGTACCTATGTAAATGTTAATTGGGACTGCAGTCCCCTATTTTGTATATTGGAGCAAAAAACTTCTATTAAATAAAGTATGTTCTCTAAAGGTAAGTACTGCATCCTTTGCAGAGCCCCAATGGTCAGTCTGCTGTCTTTTGTGTTTTTCAGTGTTTTCAAACCTAAAAAGTATCTGGAGCTTCCTGTATTAAGTTAACTGCCCTTAGCCATGGAGGGAGAAGCGTGTTTAAATATGGTGCATTTTATATCTCTGTTTGTTGTTACAAATATGGTTTGGTGGCAGTAATGTTTTTGGTGGTGCACTTACTTCTCTAAAACTAGTTTTTAAGTCAGTTGTTGATCTCTGAGGCAGAGAAGAGGGAAAGTTTTGAAATACCATTTTTTCTTGACTTCCATTTCCTCTGAAAATCTTTATGTTACTACAAAATGTGCATTCAAGTTACCTAATTGATTTCTTTGGTTGCCACTTTGTGGGAGGGGAAACAGAAAGAAAAATAGGAGTGCTTACAGTATTAGCATAAGAGAGAGACTGACCAAAGAACTGGAGTCCACCATCAGCAGAAAAAGGTGCATTACTTTAGTAAAAATCTCTTTTTGTTATCTATGTGTGATTTGGTATCACGTTAATTTTCACTTGGAGTATATGCCGCTGTTTGCAATGAATGTATGTACTTTTTACAAACAGATCATAAAGATCATACCCTGCCGTATTTGTAGTTGTGACAACCATACCACATCCATGGTCTTTCAGTGTACAGAAATTGTGACTTTAAGGTGTTCAGGTCCATGTATGGATGACTAAAATGAACTCTGTTGTGAGAAGTTACTCATAAATCAGGTTTAGGTGACGTTCAGATGCTAGCACATAGAGATGTGATGCCGTTTCAGATCTACTGCCATACCCAGAGACATCTGCGTAGGACTGGCAGATCTAACACAAGACCTGCAAAAGATCTGCATCCTTCTGGAGCAGCAGCTTAAGGCTGGACAGGACATCCCGGCTTGTTTCCCATGTCTTTGTCTCAGCATTTTCACAAGCACTGTTGCATATGCCCTCCTTGGTGCATATAAAGATGAAAGTTTCTATCACTTCGTTACTTTTCTGAGGCCTCTGGTTACTTTTTTAATTCCCTTATTAAAATGAAAAGAATTTTATGTTCTATTTGGTCCAGTCTTTCAGCTGTGGGTTTAAGATGATCAGTTATTATTAAGATTACCCTTTAAAAAGAAATGTTGTTATGTGAAATGTTCAATCTTCATTTAACAGAACTTCCTTAGCTTTATTTCTTATCTTTTCGCACAGAAATTTCCTATTGCCTGTACAAGAGAAATCTTACTATGGGTTAAATCTGTGGGTTGCAGCGTTACATTGCAAATGTTTATGTGACTTTTTTTCCAGAAGTTTAAATAATCCAGATGTGGTTTGTTTGCTCTCATAGAGTGGCTTTATAGTCTGAGTTGTTCACTCCCTCCCCCCATGTTTGTCTGGGTTGATCTCAAGATTGTATGTCTTTGAAATTCAGTCTTTGTCTTCCCTCTTGATAATATAATGTGCACATTTTATGGTTTCTGTCCTGTAAGGCTTCAAAAATCCTCTAACCTCTCACAGTGTAATGTGAGATGTATAATACATTTGTCTCTTTACATGCAAGCCTCCAAGTACTCAATTATTGCCAAAATTAATATTCTACATCATCTGTATTCAAGGGCTGTTCATTTTGCAGCAGCATTGCTGATCAGTTGTTATAACTGAACTATGCAGGTCAACTACCATGCAAACAAACACTGGCTTCATCTTTTTACTATGGAGATCTCTGAAATCTGTTGTTTCCCATTTTAATGATGGAGTCTGGTGAGGCAGAAATAAACTTTGTTTGGCTTATGTTCAAAAACATCTGCAAAATTGTCTGCCTTTTTCTTTTTTCTTTTTTTCTTTTAGTGAGTTAATTTTCAGGCTAACACTCAGAAATCTGTTATTATGGTCATTGAGTTCCTTTTGGGGGAGTTTGTATAAGTGTGTTTTGGATACGTAAGAAGGATTGTTTGCAGACATCATCAGCTTTGAAATGAACTAAAGGATATCTCCCAGTTTCTTCCCAAAAGTTCAAATGATTATATTCTTCCTTTCCCTCTAACAGCTTGTGATTGCTGCCTTCACAAGAGATTTTAAGGGTTCAGAAAAGGGCAGAGGTACTGCCTCCCTAGCTCTTTGTATAGAGCTTGTGCTGGCAGCATTAGGGAGCTTTAATTACAGAAGGATCATCAGTCATGCCCTTGATCTGCATTCCACAGGTTATGCAATTCAGGAGAGAGTATGCGGAGTGGAGATCTTACAGAGAAAATGGAGAAGTAACTTTGCAATTATTCCCTACAATACTAGATAGAAAAGCAACATTTCCTAAAAGGTAAAATATTAAATTTAATGAAGATCTCAGGTGCTGAGGGTGTATCCAAAACATCCAGCCATACTCTCGCCTTCTGTTGCTTTAATTAGTCATGCCTATATGTGTGTGCTTTGTTAAAATTTGTTAAATCTAAATTCAAAATTTTCTACTTGTACACATATTTGTGAGGTCGATATGACTACATTACTTAGTGCTCTTCCAGAAACACTTTATGTGTATGTTTCAGCTGAATGGAGTATAATCTTGCAGCGGTCTGATCCAGAAAGCATTTTCAGCTTTTCGCTAGGAGTATTTTTCATTTTTGTATTTCCTGTTACTGTTTTTAAGGTAGAAAAAAAAATAAAAATCTCAAGATCTCTAAATACTTTACTAGCATGCTATATTATTCAGTGATGCAATATCCACGAATGCCTAAAAGTCTCGCTGCTGTCAAGCGTTGACTCTTAAGAGTCTGAATGTCATCACGTCATAAAGCAATCATGTATCAGCTGCTTCGAGTGTGATTATTATGTTATTTCAACTCTCACTAAATGTTGCTTTATTGTAAAGGCTGTTTTAATCGTCTTGTTACGAGTTGTGCTAATGACATTCAACTCAAGTTATACTTCCATGTGAGCACATTTATTTGTGTTTCTAGGAACTGATTATCCTAACGTTATGTCAGTCGTCTCTCTGCATCTTTCATGTCAAGCAAGACTGCAGGTGCATAGATACAGGCAATGTCTGCTAAATTAGTGAACAGTATTTCAGAGATTAGATCAATATTTAAGATTTTTTTTTGCATTGAAAAGAGCTGGAGGTTTTTTGTCTTCTAATCCCTATGCATCTGTGGTGAAGGTTCTCCAACAGCAAAAATGATTTTTTGAAGTCATGGGGTTGAACAAATGTGACAACCGTGGTGTACCCCTTTCTTCCTATTTTTAAAAGCTGTGGAAGCAGTCCTTAACATTGTTACAGAACATGAAATATATCTGAAAATTGAAAGATATGCTTTTACAGAAGGTAGCTTCAAATTATTTTGAGATTGCTTGAGTTCAGTGTGGTGACATGGCCCTATTACATCAGGGATCTATCAGAATGAGCAACAGATCCATTAGGAGCTAGATACCAAGATTTCTTTGATACCTTACTCTATTTGGGAATCCCAGCGTATTCTAATAGGACAAAAATTTTACTGAGGGATATCTCTATCCATGGTATCATCTACCCGGACTTGTGCACAGCATTTGACCCTGTCCGGCATGATATCCTTGTCTCCTAATTGGAGAGGAATGGATTTGATGGATGGACCACTTGGTGGGTAAGGAGTTGGCTGGATGGCCACACTCAAACTGTTGCTGTCAACAGCTCAATGTCCAAGTGGAGATCAGTAATGAGTGGTGTTCCTCTGGGGTCAATAGTGGGACTGGCAATATTTAACATCTTTGTTGGTGGCACGGTGCGGTTTTACTTGGGTGGGCAGTGGAGCTCCACCTTAGTCATTCTCTCACTTCCCCTCCTTAAAGGGAAAGGGGAGAAAATACGATACAAAGGGCTCAAGGGTTGAGATAGGACAGGGAGATCGCTCAACAATTACTGTGACAAGCAAAAGAGACTCAGAGTAGGGAGAGAGTAAGATTTATTGCCTATTACTAACAAGCTAGAGAAGCGAGAAACAAAGCAAAGAAAAAAAAACACCTTCCCCCCATCTAACCTCTTCCCCCTGACCAGTGCAGGGGAATGGGGGCTGCGGTCAGTCCCTGGCGATTCGTCTCCACCACTCCTTCACGGTCCCTCTCTGCCCCTGCTCCCCGTGGGGTCCCTCCCATGGATGCCGTCCTTCCCGAACTGAGCCTGTGGGGGCTGCCCACAGGCTGCAGCTCTTCAGGAACTGCTCCCACACGGCTCCGTCCCACGGGCTCCATCCATCCCCCAGGAGCAAACTGCTCCAGCACGGGTCCCCCACGGGTGGGCGGCAGCTCTCCCCAGCCCCCCTGCTCCTGCGTGGGCTCCTCTCCACGGGCTGCAGCTCCGGCCCGGGGCCTGCTCCTGCGGGGGCTTTCCATGGGCCGCAGCCTCCTCCAGGCCACATCCACCTGCTCCACCGGGGGCTCCTCCACCCATGGGGGGGCTGCAGCATGGAGATCTGCTCCATGTGGGACCCATGGGCTGCAGGGGGACAGCCTGCTCCACCAGGGGCCTCTCCACGGGCCGCAGGGGAACTGCTGCTGCCTGCCTGGAGCACCTCCTGCTGTTGAGCTGCAGTTTTGTTTTTTTTTTTTTCCTTTATTAAATATGCTCTCACGGAGGCACAAACAACATTTCTTATAGGCCCGGCTCTGGCCAGCAGCAGGGCCTTTATCTAACATGGGGCAGCGTCTGGATTGTTAAGAGCGAGTCCAGAGGAGGGCCATGAGGATTATCAGAGGGCTGCAGCACCTCTCTTAACAAATCAGGCTGAGGGAGCTGGGGTTGTTCAGTCTGAAGGAGAGAAGGCTCTGGGGAGAGCAGCACCCTTACAGCAGCCTTCCAGTACCTAAAGGGGCCTACAGGAAAGCTGGGGAGGGACTGACTCCCTCAGGGTGTGCAGTGACAGGACAAGGGGGAATGGCTTTAAACAAAAAGACGGGAGGTTTGGACTATATTAGGAAGAAAATCTTGACTATGAGGGTGGTGAGGCCCTGGCACAGGCTGCCCAGAGAAGCTGTGGATGCCCCATCCCTGGAGGTGCTCAAGGCCAGGCTGGATGGGGCTTTGGGCAACCTGGTGTGGTGGGAGGTGTCCCTGCCCATGGCAGGGGGTTGGGACTGGGTGGGCTTTAAAGTCCCAATTCTATGATTCTATGATATTTCCAGAGCAGCTACCAAGAGCCTGCAGTAAATACTGGGAGAACAACTGCATCCAGCAGTTCTGGGCTTGCTAGGTCTACACAAGGCTTTGAGACTGCCTGTGGCTCCTCTGCGTTCCCTTGTTTTGGACAACAGGAACACCACATCGAAGACTACATTTTGATATTCACTCATATTTCTGATGTAGGATTCTGGTATTTTTTTCTAAATTGCAAAGCATTAGTGGTAGGGACCCCAGCCTAAGACCATGAGCTGTTTTCCACACATATATTGAAACACCAATTAGACTCCTATATTACAAACAGAAAAAAATCATAATTCACCAGAGGAGAATTGAGACAAAAATGACTACAGTTTCTAAGCTGTCTATAGTCTTTTTACATTATGGGATTGTGTGCAAGACAACCTTTTCTTTCCCCAAATATGTATTAAAAAAGAACTTCAGCATTTAGAAAAATTACAGTGCATGATAATTTCGTGCTTCAGTGAGTAACAGTAATTGTTAAAGAATATAAAGCAGCAAAACACTGCTTTGGGCTAAATTTGGTAACTTTTAAAAGTAAAACTAACTGGAATGTTGTAAGCTTTTTAATAAGGATTAGAGGGAGACGAAAAAAGTCCTACACTTGAAATCTGAAAACAATGAGCATCCTGCTAGACTGGGGGGAGAAGGAGGGGGTGTGCAAAGAATAAAACAAAAGAAAAAAAGCTGTGCAGGCTGATAGTCTGTATAACATGCTGCCTCCTACCAGCCTGCACTATGAGCCTCCAAGTCCAAAAATGGCATCTTCTAATGTTTGTGCTGTATGTCAGATATATTCAAATCCATCAGAAGACACAGCTTGCCATTCAATGGAAAACTTTCTTAACATACCTGTGATAACAGCTACAGCATGTGAATATTCAGCTATAGCAATGTCAACTTCAATATTAGAAATGCTTTGAAAGGGAATAATGTGAAAAAACAGCTGCCACATGTCCTTAAAAATGAGAAATGTGGCCTCCTGGGGATGCTTGGTGTCATAGACTCATAGAACGGTTTGGGTTGGAAAGGACCTTGATGACCATTCAGTTCCAACCTGGCCTTGAGCACCTCCAGGGATGGGGCATCCACAGCTTCTCTGGGCAGCCTCTGCCAGGGCCTCACCACCCTCTGAGGGAAGAATTCCTTCCTAATATCCTGTCTAAATCTACCCTCTTTTAGTTTAAAGCTGTTACCCTTTGTCCTGTCATTACATCCCCCAACCAAGAGTCCCTCCCCAGCTTTCCTGTAGCCCCCTTTAGGTACTGGAGGGTCACCATAAGGTCTCCCCAGAGCCTTTCAAAGCCATGTTGGCTGTCACCAACCACCTCCTAATTTTCCATGTGCCTTAGCGCAGTTTCCAGGAGGATCTGCTCCATGATCTTGCCTGTCACATAGGTGAGACTGACTGGCCTGTTGTTCTCCAGGTCTTCCTTTTTTCTCCTTTTAAAAATGGGGGTTATGTTTCCCCTTTTCAAGTCACTGAGAGCGTCACTGTGGAGTCCTGGATAATCCAGTCCTGCTTCGGTGTTTCCCTTCAAGAAAATGTGTGTGTTTCAGAGAGCTGTCAAAAATCTCCTGTGGAGGACTCCTGCCTATAGTCTGACATTGCAATCACTGTTGCATTTGGCATTGTGCCCAGACATGAAGTGCACATAAAAACTGAATCTCAAAAAAAAAAAAATCCTCGCAAAGTTGGCAGCAAGACTGGGTAAAACGCTACATAAACTGGTTGCTTGTTCTTCTGCTTGTGTGCAACAGGTACAGCAGCTTTTAGGACTGAAGTGTAACCTTGTTGGTTTTTATATTCGAGTCATCCTTATTGTGACACGCTCAATTTGGTGGTTTCTAACTGAGGGGCATTTAGCATCTGCTCATGGAGATAATCTCATTAAATCATGATCTGACTCTGATTTCCATCGCTGGCAGTGCATGGATAGGAAAGACTTTCTGACATTTTGTGGCTATTTACTTAAGTGCCAAGAGCAGCACGGCATTTTCTGCTTAGCTCCCTCGAGGGCTAGCCAAGATTGTAGGGGTCAACATGCAGAGAGACTAGAAAAATCCAATTAATCATTACATTTAATAGGAGTTGTGGATTTTAAATACCTTTGTTGATATGGAACACAGATAGGATACTGTAAAAGCTGCAGAAGCAAGGAGTACTGAAGGCTTGTGCTCTTGAATATTTCAAACCTTTCAAATGCTCCATAAAAGCACACGGACCCTCAAAAAACAACAGCTCTCCCAGTGCATTGTCCTTGAGAAGCTGATTCTATGCAAATAGCAACATTTTCTGGTGAAATGAGGAGCAATGAAGCATTTTTCTCATTCTGCGAGCAGGGTCTGCATAAATTTTGAGGCTGAAGTTCTTTCTCATTTAAAATTAGTTTGAAGTTATGTGATTAATAATTTAATGAAATACTTCTCACAAATTACTACATTTGGTGAATAAAGTTCTAGGTCTACTTAGATCAGTGCTGGCTTCCCATTGTTGCTGCTACTTTTTTAATTATAGGACGGGAGATCTGGAGATTAGAAGTCAGCTTTCACATTTGGCACTCCATTTCTTTGGCAGAGTGGTCTGTTGTGGATGTTTAGATAATTATATGTAAATCCCGACTCTTGCTAATGGCCACCTTGAGGGTTATTTACTACAAATTTGTCAGTTCCTGAATGTTTCTCCTAGAGCAGGAGGAGGAATTGAAAAACATTTTGACACATTCGTGCCAATGGAAGTTGAATGCAGACATGGAAATGCTTCAACTCTGCAGTGTCTAAGCATGGATGTTTTCAGACTGCTACTCTTATGCTGGCAAGCAGGCTATGTATTTAAAAACAAAAGCTTTTGAAATGCAAGTGCCCGGAGACAGTTGTCTCACTATGAATTAAAATTCTATTTGTCTGCTAAATATTTTTCACTATTAACAGAAAAAATTAAAAAAAAAAAAAAAAAGTAGCTACATACTTTCAGTGTCTCTGGAAAGGTCGTAGGTTATTTTAATATAGGTGTCTAATTCAAATTTGAAAGTGTAACTTTTTACATAGACTTGACAATTTGGGCTCGATTTATTAAAAGAATTTTTCAATAGCTTCACATATGGTAAAGGATCCATGTCATAGATTGCAATGACAATGCACAGCTACATAAAACAGAAAAGAAGTTTTCACATAATTAAATCCCAGTCATCTTAAAATCAATGGAGCTAATAATAGCAATGGTCAAAGCTTTAAAAATGTTCCAAGTGTGCCATAATAACACAGTGCATTGAAACCTATGTGGGCACAGATTTGTGTTTATGGATGATTAATGCTATTCATACAGAAATATCAACATCAACAGCAAGAGCTTTCACATACTAAGTGTGGGAGACAAGTTCTATCTTCTTTAAATAGTCTTTGGAAAACATTTTTTATTCCTTTATAAATTCAAATGAATAATTTTTCAAACTAAAACTGAGTTGAAGAATGCAGCCAAACAAAGTCATGATTAGTTCATTCACAGCTCACCAATAGTTTGTTCATTACATATAGAAATTCAAATCTTCAGAACTGAATTAATAGTACTTGGCGAACTGTGCTGATTCTGTTTTGTTATACAGTTGACCTTTTTTGTTTGTTTTGGTACATATACATGGTACTAGAGACGAAAATCCCTCCCCCCACACACACACGTAACCCCATATAATAAACTAGATTACAAATTATAATAATTTAATATATAATAATTTATATAATTCTGTGAAACTGTATATATCTTTGAAAAATTATTGAAATAAACATTTATGATGTTGATTTAATAAAGTGCAATTCTGAGCTACAGAATGGCTGGCTGACTGGAGGGCTTGGTGTTTGGTTTGGTTCTGTAAATTGTTTTGGTTGCCAGATGTAAATATTGGCCTTTCCTAATGCCTTTCTTGTGCTCTTTTCAAAGAGCCCCAAGATTAAAATGAAATTTAGTGTTTCTGCTGGATTAGAACTAGTAAGCAAAGAGGAGTACTGGCCGCTGTAGAATCACAGAATCATTAGGGTTGGACAAGCCCTCCAAGACCATCTGGTCCAACCATCCCCTACCACCAATGTCACCCACTAACCCATGTCCCCAAGCACCACGTCCAACCTCTCCTTGAACACCCCCAGGGACGGTGACTCCACCACCTCCCTGGGCAACCCGTCCCAGTGCCTGACTGCTCTTTCTGAGCAGAAATGTCTCCTCATTGCCAACCTGAACCTCCCCTGGCACAACTTGAGGCCATTCCCTCTGGTCCTATCACTGGTTACCTGTGAGAAGAGGCCGACCCCAGCTCCCCACACCTTCCTTTCAGGCATTGCAGAGAGCAATGAGGTCTCCCCTGAGCCTCCTCTGCTCCAGCCTAAACAACCCCAGTGCCCTCAGCCGCTCCTCACAGGACTTGTGCCCCAAGCCTGTAGCATAATATGTGTCCTCAATTCTATGCAGGCTGTGACACAAAGGTAAATGCCACCCCATAATATTCAAGAACAAGACAACCTGAATCACTATAGTTGTGGAACAGATTTACCGAGGTCATAATTAGATGCAAAGACAATTGGAAGGTCACCCTGGGCTTTACCTTCAGTTGCTTCCAGGCCACCCAGAGCAGTCAGGGTCGGTGATCACGCTAGGACTCGGGCTCGGGTACAGCTCTGGGTGTCTGTGGGAGGGAGGACATTGCTGCAGAATTCAAACACTGCAGTTAAACCAGTCCTGCCAGGGCCACACCACCTACGATATGTGCTAAGTAGTTGATTGTCAGCTGGAATTTCACCAAGGGCTAATTCTGCATTATGGATTTTTGTTTGTTTGTTTTAGAGTGCTGTTGTGTGAGCAAAATTAGTTAGGTTCACGTCAGTGGCATGTGGTTTTAAAAGCAGGGCTGCTTGGAGAGAAGAGGGTCTAATGGTGTTGAAACGTTTTTTTTTTTTCAGTGTCAAAAATGAAATCCAGCCATTTGCACAGGCAAACGGTGGGATTGCAGGAGGGAGATTTGAAGAAGCTCCAGCTCGTTGAGCATGCAGTGGGCCACCTACCAACCAACTGATATTGATATTTGACTTCTCAAATCTGATCTTTCTCCCTCTGATGAGAGCCTAGGGTAAAGGAGACAGCCAACCTTGCAGTGTCCAGGGCAAAAGCCACTAGTGGGGTATGGTGCATCTGTAGAGGAACATCTCCTGCCATGTCTGTGCAGTTGTGTCCTCAGAGGAGGCTCAGGGGCAACCTTATCGCTCTCTACTGGTACCTTAAAGGAGGCTGTAGCGAGCTGGGGGTTGGTCTGTTCTCCCACGTGCCTGGTGACAGGACGAGGGGGAATGGGCTAAAGTTGCACCGGGGGAGGTTTAGGTTGGATATTAGGAAGAACTTCTTTACTGAAAGGGTTGTGAGGCATTGGGATGGGCTGCCCAGGGAAGTGGTAGAGTCACCATCCCTTGGATATCTGTGTTAAAGGACTGGGTGTTTGAGCTAACAGAGCGAGATTTATGATGGTTATCTTTGGAACAGTCTGGCATGAAAAGAGATGAGCCACATGATGTCACAAGTGGACTTAACAGAGACTTTCTGAAGAAAATAAATGACTTCGGAAGAACCTTCTGATTCCCCAGGCCAGAGGAGGATGTTTCCTACTAAGCTTTCCTTGTGGCCTCTCATGTACCACAGAGCTATAATTTTCCTCCAGCTGCTGCTGCGGGGCACCTCTAAGTGGTGCGTGACTCCTCATTTAAGGTGCTTCTTGCTGGAGTTTCTAACCAGGCTACTTATTTGAACTCGGCACCCTTCTCCTGGTGCCTTTCCAGCCTCCACACCTCTCATATTACCTGACAAGTGGTCAGCCTTTAACAGCAGCTCCCTCCCCTCCCCTCTGACTTGTCTCAGCCCCACCTCACTCTCCCTGACTCCGGCCCCAATTTCTTAGTGGGTGTGAGTCTCAGATTTTATATGACCTGCTCCCCACCTCCCAACTCTACCTGCTTCTCAGGACAGATTTTTCACCCATATGGTCCCACTCTCTGCTCCCCCTTTTTCCTCAGCCTCGACTCCCAACAACTCCAACTCATCCCACCACCCCACTCTCTTCTCTCCTCTGGCTTTTCGGGTTCCCTCAGCTTTCAAACTAGGAATTACTTGCCCAGGCTCAGCCGCAGGATGCTCTCCTTACAGCTTCAGGACTAAACCCAGCCCCAGCACCTGGTTTGTGACTCATGATTCCCACTTTTGGTAGCCACGGGTTCACAGACGAGCTGGGCTGGGCAAGGTGGGGTGACCCTGCAGCACTGCCTGCCAGAGGGGATGCTGCCACTCCTGCAAACCCCTCTCCTCCATACTGTTATTATTGTGCTACACAAATTCACTTGCTGTAGCTTCAAGACTTTCCTTTCCCCTCACCTCTATCTGCTTTCTGGCCTGGACAGCAACGTCAGCTTAATCTCCCTAACAAAGTCATGATGCCTTCCCCTTCATCTCCATTTATGCATACTCTGAGTGCTCTGCTTAAAAATTAGTCATTTGTAAACCAAATGCATCAGCAAGGTGCATCATTATCTTCTTCCAAAGCAAAATTATCCTTGAAACTCACCTGTAAAATGATCCCTAAGTAAGGCCAAGAAATTCAGGGGCATCAGATGTACTGATACATCCGATAGTACCATAATTCTCTAAATCTCTAATTTTAAATTTTACCTCTCTCATCTGTTTATACCTCCCCGTGAGTAATTGTTTATCCTTAAATTGTGGTGTGAACCAGGTTATTATCATCTGTTTATGCAGGACAAGCCAAGGAGAGCTGGAGCCCTATTATAAGCTGCGTAAGGGCAATCACAGCAGTCATTATACTGGGAGGATGTCAGACACGCATAAAGGAGGCACTCATGACTGTTGAGCTCCTAACTGGTGTTGCACTCCCCATTGCAGCGATGGAAACTACATTTTTTAATTTTGTGATGATACCCATTTGATATTATTTCTAATTCCTTTAGTTTTCTCCTCCTTTTAGTGGTGGTGGTGATTTCCACCCAGTCCCCAGCTCCGTGCAGTGTGTTGCCAATTTATTGTTTTGCCTTGCCCAGCAGGAACACAGGAGTGGGCTGGCATGGCCCGAACCTCACCTCGATCCAGTTGGACGCACCTGTATTCAGTGGAGGAAGGGCTTTATAACCATTGTGCTAACTCTTTGCAGAATGAAATGATAGCAAGTAATGAGGGGAGGTGCAGTTGCAGCACACTACTAATTGGGCACTAAAAGCCCAAGCACCGTTGTTAGCACAGCTCTCCGCAGCGATAATTCCAAACGTGACACTCTTCCCCCGACAAATCCACCTTGATGGGTAAATAAAGTGACATTTGGTTGTAATCACCGAAAAGTTATGGCAAAGCCCATTCATTTTAGGCCGTTACACATCTAGGAACAGTCCCTGGCAAAGTGAAGAGGGCTCGTTCCAATTACGCTGAAGCACACCAATACATCGCTCTCCCCTTGGTAAACAGTTACTGAAAATTGCACTTGTTATTTCCCCGCAGCCCGTGGCAGCAGCAGCTCTTCCTCGCCTGGACAGCCTCCAGCCCCAGCCTGCACGCCGCGGCTTGTTGGGGAAATCAGCTCCGGAGCTGTAATTTATCGCTCCAGCTGCTGCCTGCGCAGCATTACTGGAGGGCTGTGCTAATTGCCTGGGATTAATCCAAGCAGAGACGGGCACGCCGCGCTTTCTAATTTGTAGGTAGGATGAAGATGTTGGTACTCGCCGTAACAGCCTTTTCTTGTGCTTCGGTGGTTGCTGCGCTGGTCAAAATGGATGTCGGCAGCTTGTAGGAGGTTTTGGTATTGAGGTTTTATTTCCTTTCCATTCCATCTGAGAACAAATACACGCGTGCTGGAAAGGTCCTCCAAGCCAGAAGAGCTCAACCTGCCAAGTTATAGATTTGGAAACTGTAAGTGATGGAAACCCAGCCAGCTGGCACTGCTGCTCTTGGACACAGGTGGGAAAAACTGGGAGCTCTGGCGGGGCTGTGGCCGTGCAGCATCCCTGCCCGTGGCTCCCTGCAGAGCTGCAGCCAGACCTGCACTGGAGAAGTCCAATGTTACCCGGCTTTGCAAGCCTGTAACTAGGGGTGAGCAGCTTCCCCTGACGTTTCACAGCACCACAGGATGGCTGAGATCAGAAAGGGGCCTCTGGAGGCACCTGGTGCACCCCCTGCACAGGCAGGACCACTGGAGCATCATACCCAGGACCACGTCCAGGCAGCTTGTGAACATCTCCAAGGAGGAAGCTCCACAATTTATCTGGGAAACCTGGGCTAGGGCTCATTTTGTGTACAAACAGCATCCAGATCTCCAAGCATGGGCAGGAGGTGCATCTCAAAGGGCATCCTTTGTCTCTGTGCTTCATGCCTCCTATCAGGTGGCTGTAGGAGCAGCCCCAAATTAACATTTCTACTAGGTTTTTTTGTTTGTTTTGTTTTTGTGTTTTTTTTTTTTTTTTTTTTCTTTTAGTGTCCATAGTTTTCATTTTCCTTGAGGTACTAGTGAGTGAAAACTGTATCTGGAGCTGAAGGTTTAAAACTCAGCTCCCTGCCAAGCATCAGTAACTTTGCCCCAAGTCCCAGGGATGTCTCCCTCATGTCCCTGCCTTCCCACCCTCTCCAAATAGTTCAGCTTTTTATTACAGCCCTTTCCTCAGTCCAGAGAGGACTGTGCTTTTGTAGGCTGAATCCCATGTTGTTTCCATCCACGTTTGTATTCACAATTTTCTCAAAAAACTCCTCCTCCAGTAGCTCTATCAAAACACACATCAGCACTCATTTCTGCTGATTATTTACTGCCCTTCACTGCCTTTACACCGGGTCTTTTCTGAGAAGCTTCCATTAGGGGCCCTTAAAGCTCATCACAGGGAGGATGGTCACAGGTGGGGCAGGGCTCATTAAGCTCAGGGTGTTTTTGTTCCTGGTACAAAAACATTAACCCTGGTACCGGCGATAGCGGCGGTTGTGGCCGATCTGCCCTGCAGTGCTCCCCTGGTGCGTAACTCTGAGAAACATCCTGAGCTCGGCATGCCCTCGGAGCAAGCAAATATCCTATAATAAATAAATATGACGTTACCTCTGGGCTGTGGACAGTGTTGAGGAAACAACAGCCAGCATCTGCATCCACCTGCAATACCTTGGCCACAGCCTGCACGTCTTCAGGTGCTCCTCTAGCCCCTTACCTCGCACCTCCTGCTCTGAGGCTAAACGTAGGTACACATCCCAAAATATTACAGCCGTAATCAAAGGAAAAAAAAAAAAAAAAGACCCCAGGAGGCAGTTATTTATTTTTAGAGCTGATGATAAACCCACAGAAGGGATTCTGCATCCATGAATATCTTTCCACTTAATATGAATTATTCAGCCACTTTTCCACAGCTGGCTCGTTTGGAGTAAGCAGTGACTCGGACTTCCAGCCATAAATCCTCACTGGCCGTGTCTGAGGATCTCTCCTGGCACACCCAACATCTGCGGGGTCACACCAGCCCCACAGGCACTCAGAGGAGCACCAGCTAGGGACAGATAGACAGACAGATGGTGATATGCAGCAGAAGCAGAGACCGGGGCCCCTGGTAGCTCTCCAAGCAGCTGAGGGCTGTGTGCTGCTGTTAGCAGAGCTGACTTTTCCCCTCTTTCACTCTGGAAAACGTAACCCGTTCATCTGGCAAACACTCGCAGAGGATCAGCGGGTGCTGGGAAGTGCTGCAGGCAGCGATACGACAGCCTGGCACGTCTTAGGTCCTTGTGGTTAACCCACCTTCTAGTTAACTGACGGATGTTTTCCAAATGACCAGAACGTAGAGATGGATGAATCTGCTGCTCAAGGTGGCAATACTACAGCGATGGCAAGAAAAGGTCTCTGGGCTGATCCCAGCATTGGTAACACGGACGGCCTTTGACACAGCTGCTAGCCGTGTTCTCCCATGACAGAGCCTCTCTGAGGATCAGTTTGTATTGGAAATGCTAAAAGCTGCTCCCTGCAGCCTTTTTTACTAGTTTGTGTGATGCAGCTGCCTGCTGGGAGGGCAGGACCTGCAGCCCCGTGTCTGAGAGCCTTTTCCCTGCTCTCCTCTGCCACCACAGAGCAAATTTTGTTCCTCTGGGAGAAGAGAGAGAAGCGGGGACAGATGCTGGGAGCCCAGATTGCAACCGCCTTGGGCACTCACGGGACCTTTCCATGAGTTATTTCCACTGTGCATGAAACATCCTTACTTCAGGTATGTGATGAGAGAGCTTAATTAAAAAATGAGAGGTCTGGTGCTGAGGCAGGGAGTGCCCACAGGGGACAGCAGGGGCCATCCACAGGCAGGCACATATTTCTACAGCCCCCTAAAATCCCTGTTGCTGCCCTGTGCCCATGCCTCAGTCTCCAAGCTTTCCTCTGGAGGAGGGCGAGCATCTCCCCTCCACGGACAGGGCAGCAGTGGTGTTCCCTTCCTGCGCAGTGGCGATCATTTCCCTGAAGAGATGGTCAGATTTAGCCCAAATCTGCTAAACCAGCATGTTTATTTTAAGGCACATACCTTGGTACATACCACACCAAGCCTTACCACATCCCCACCAGATCCATATGAAGCAAAGGGTTCACCCAATTCAGCAACAAATTCACGGTTATCACGGACTCTCCTACTCCTCTGCCAGTTTCAGAGCAATCCAACATCTATATAGATATATATTGTAAATATATATACCATTTATGCCCTGACCCCCTAAAATTGGGGGACATTAGCAAGCCAGAGTATTTTCCAGATCCCTTCCAGCATAAATCCCCTGGCTAAGAGCAATCCCTGCTCCTCTCCACCACCAGAACAGCATGCTCCTGCCTGCCTCCCTTTCCTCCCATCACCTCACACAGGATCTTGACCTGCCAGCTGGGATGGCATTAGCACAGCTATAAATACAATAGCCATAGTATTTAGTGCCATGAACCTGTTTCCTGTTGAGAGTGACCAACACACCTCATCAGCAAGGCCCTCAGCACATTTTTTCCATCACTAATGCTGTTAGCTGAGTCACAGAGACCTGGGATCCATGCACCAAGGTGCCCAAAGTGTGCCTTCTTCTTGGTCCTGTGCCCACCAGATACCCCCTGTCCCCAGTCCAAGCCAGGACATCAGTGCCAGCAGGCACTGGGACCTTCTTCAGGGACCTGTAATGTTTGAGATACTACCTGCTCCGCTTCTAGGCTGAAAACACAAGTGAAAACTACATCCCCCTTCCACTTGCTGTGTGTGGTGTGGGTACATAGGGGGTGCACACTGAAGTCAGCCCCTGCCCATGGCTCAGGACCGGCTCTGGGAACTGCAACATCTCCTTGGAGCATTCCCCACGGGCACCCACCCAAAGCCTCTCTGCAGGAGAGCTGCGAGGCCATCAGGAACACACCTCATGCCCATGATCCCAGGGAGAATCTGCATCTTGTTGCTTTCTCTCCTCAACAAATTACATGTAGGTGGAACCAATTATAGGTAATGGGCTTCAGCTTCCTAAACGCAAAGCACAGGAGGCTAAAATGTGCCCCAGATTGACGTCAGCAGGATTTCAAGTGTGTAGCTGAAGGCAGCATCCCTTTGATATCTGTCTATTAGTATGTTTTGCTGATGTCATGGGTAGTGTTTTTTTTTTTTTTCCATTCATCTGTTTAGAATTTTTTAAAGCTGCATTTTAACTAATGATTTGCACCAGCAGAAAGAGAATTAGCAAAGAGTGTGTGTGTGGCAGGGGGGAGGGTTGGAGTGGCTCTCTTGAAAATATGATGCCACAGAAAATATTACTGTGAGGTTGCTGGGTTCAGGAACAAGCCCGGAGTTGTATTTGGAGGTGTGAAGCACATCGCTCTTAGCTGGTGGACTTTAAAATGTGCCTGTGTCTCCCCACCCTCAGGGATCTGGGTAATGGTTTTGCTTTCATAAGCACATCTATTCAACAAGAAACTGCTTCTCAGCAGCTTCAGAAACGCCAGAGCTGGCTCAGAGCTGTGCAGGCAAACCCGCTTTGCTGCAGGCAGCAGGGACCCTCTCTTTTCTTCCTCACCACACCTCTTTCATCCTTCCCTTGGGGAAGGGAAAACCCCACATCAGCTCTCCTGGGTCTCCAGAGCCCTCCTTGCCCATGGGGACACCAGCAGCGTGGGATAGGATCACCCACTGGGGATGTGTGGGAACGGCAGAGCCGTGCCTGCTCCCGTGACGTGTGCGAGATGCAGGCTTCCAGCAGCTCTGCTGCCTTACACAGAGGATGTGCCCTTATTGCTTGTATGGAAAATATTGTTAAATCATACAAGGGCAGAGATTTATGTGTGAGGTGCTGGGCTTATTGAGCACACCCAGTAAGCAGCCAGCTTCCTCTTTTGCTGATTTGCTTGTGCGGAGGCAGGCAGAGAAATGCTGGGGGGAATCCAGGGATGCCTGCCCACAACCATGGCCAATTCTTTCTCTGAAAATACCTTCCTCCAGAGAAGTCCCAGTGCATAAGTCAATGAACCTTTTATGGTATGATCTGATGAGAAAGGAAACCTGAAAAACAAATTATACAAGCAACTTCAAGTCTTTCCTTAGCTTAATGTTTTTGTTCCTTCAGGTGGCACCCGAAGCACTGGCTGGCTTACACGGGTTGTCCTCACTTGGTCTGGAGGCAATGCCACCAGCAGCTGATACTGATATGAAATATTACCTAATATATATATATAATACATATATTGATATTGAAATGATACTGAATAATCTCACAGCCCATGTCCCGCTACTTCCAAGCTCCCCAAGCTCAGAGCCAAGGCCACCGGTTCTCACTCAGGAAGACACATCCATTGTGGCTCTTTGACCAAGCTGCTTCAGAGCTTGGAAATACTCAGGACATGAAAATCACTTGTGACCTCTGAATTTCCCAGATCTCTTGTCAAATTTGCCTCAGATGTTCAAAAGATTCATATTTATTTATTTATTAAGTGTCATAAGATTAAAGATGTGCATACTCAGGGAGTCCGGCAGACATTTCACAGATACTTTTACCTTCATGGGGTTAGCACCACACCTATCTTTCTCTGAGGCAATCACCCAAAGCTCAGGGGGAGAGGGTTATGCTTCTTCTTTCCGTTTTTACCAACCCAAGGGAATGTTTAAGATTTCTGCTGCAAAATGAAACAACTTTAGTGGGAGAAACTGGAAAAAAACATGGTCCTGGGAAACCTGCTCTGGTTGTCCCTGCTTGAGAAGAGGGGTTGGACCAGGTGGCCTTTGGACATCCCTTCCAACCTCAAATAGGTTGTATGAGCCTTCCAAGGCTCAGTCCTCCAAGATATTTCAGTACCTAAAGATACAGATGATGTGATTGCACACACATCCACGGGAGCAGGACTTTTTATGTACAAGTTTTTATGCATAAGCACCGGGTACCTTTCTGTATCTTTAGATGAGCAAAGGTTTTCAAACCTCTGCTGGTGAACATACATGTTAACAGAAGTGTGACACTCCTACTGATGTTTTCACTGCACAGGGGAAAATGGAGAAAAAGAATAAAAAGATTTGTTTGTTTTCAAACAAAGACCCCATTCTCATTTGCTGCTGCTAACCTTCAGCCATACACTGCATGTGCTAACAGAATATTCACAGCAGTGCTTCTGGCCTTGGTGTAAGCAATGTTTCTACCTGTGCTGCCTCTTTCAAAAACTTGTACCCACCAACAAATAAAGTATAATTAGTAATTGGAGCCCTTAATGATGTTATTTGAAGCAGGTTTTTCTAGGGGGTGTTTGTGTGTGCGTGTGTCAGCCGGTTCCTTGTATCATTTCCTTGAAAACTCTAACGAGTACTTCTGCCCTCCCGATAAGGCCACTGCTCGAGGAGCTTGGAAATGAGGAGAGAATTTGAGCACACAAGCAATTAGTTGAAGGTACATCTTATCCCTTCAAAAGCTGGTCCTATTAAACGGCACTCAGACCATTACGCTCAGCCCTTACAGGAAATACCATAAGAGATCATCTGAGAAAATTTGTTATGCAAAAACACCGCGTACTGAAGCCACTCAGGTAGAAGAACACGCAGGTTACCGAGAAGCGAGCAATCATCAGCTTGAAGGCTGTCTGTGCCAATAACTCTTGGCAGACCCTGTTCCTCTCAGTGTGCTCATGTTCCTTCTCAGAACCCCACAACCCCACCAGCCTGGTGTTTTAAAGCCATATAAATACCCCTGACATGCAGGTCACATCTAGCAGCCTCAGGGGTGCAAAAGTTTCTCCAGAAGCAGGTTCTGTGAAGCTGGTAATGGTGCAGACTGTGATAGTTCCCTTGTTTCATGCTTGGAAATGAGGAGAAGCAATTTTAGCTCAATCTGTTCCTGAATCTAATACCTACCCTGAAAAAAAAAAAATCAGCACAGAGTTAAAGCTGGTAAACTGAGACACAAATAAAAGCTTCCCAACAGGAATTGTCTATACAGTGGGGAAAGGCCCAGCCTTGCCTGCAAAGGACTGTCCCGAGCTGTGGCACATCTCTTCTCAAACAAGGAGGGGGACGAAGCAGATTGCAGTGGTGCAGATTGGGAACGACATTTTGCCTTGGAAAATGTCATTTTTTGGAAATGAATAAGAGCACTGTGTTTTGTCTTGAGTAAGTAAACAGACACAGAATTGAACTAGCTTTATTTTCTTTCTATTTGCTTCTTTCTTGTTCCCATCCAGAAAGCATACCTCACACTGCTGATAAGCACCACCACAAACCACACCATGTTTGGTGTTCAGTGCAGACACGGCTTTCACCCGGCCTCGCTTCGGTTTTCATTGCACATGAAAGCCAGCAGAGGATAAACCAGCAGAAAGATCTGTGGAGCAGGGATCCTGCAGCAGGGGCTGTGGCATAAGAACCTCATTAGTCAGAAGGACAGTCATTCAGGGGTGACTCAGCTGGGGAAAATGTGCTTTTTGATGACTTAATAAAGGGATGCTTAGCTGTGTGGGTTATTTTGTGTGTGTGTGTGTATTGTGTTGTTTTGTTGTTGTTTTCTTTTTTTGTTTTATTTACTTAAATAATTGCTGTTACTGACTCATTGCTAGTGGATGTCAAGGATGAAGTGAGCATTATGGCACTAGCTTATCTAGCAGACTTGTGGCTGTCACTTCAGAGCATGTTTTAAGCGCTGCCACCTGTAGCTTAGGCTCTCATTTACACCATCACAGGGATTTTAGTGGCTTTACAATTTTGCAAAGAAGCCACCACTCGAACGGATTTTTCCCTTGCTGGTGGTCTGCCTTGAGCTTATTGTTATTAACAGGGTTGTGGTGTTTCGGCTGTTTCCAAGAACTAAAGTAGGAGGAAATGTTTTGCAGATGGCTGTTTTGTACATTGCAGGACGTAACAGGAGAGGTCCTGGGCTCATAACACCACCACAAATCATCAATGTTTTTGAAATTTATTAGCCTCTGATTTCTCATTCCTCATGTTCCCCAGAGATTTCTTAGAAATCAGCATATCTGGGGATATTTTATGCCTGCACCAAGCCTGCTGTGCCCTGCTGTGTCCCTGGTGCATTGATCATCCTGCACACAGGCTGTCTAAGGGGGACAATGACGCATGCTTCCTCCACAGGTCAACGTCTGAGCAGGACTTCCTCCGCTGCGTGCCACGGAGCAGAGGCCAGAAAGCCTCTCAATCCTCCGCTTTTGACATTTTTCCTGCAAGGGAAAGGAAATATCTTTGTTAGCGTGCCCGACAGAAATAAGTTCATCCAAGGATAAAAGGTATGGGGGGAGGAGAAGGAGGGGACTGGGAGACAGACAGACTGGAGACAGCATGGGCAGAAGGGGTCAAGCTTGCTTGTAGGGGATAAGCAGCTGAAGAACAGTCTGTTACCAGCACAGCACACTCCTTTCTTGAAACCTGGAACAGAACCCAGCACTGGCAAGGCTTTACATTCCTCTGCAACCAACAACAGCTCTGTCATCAGCTGGTGGAGATGGCATCGGGTTAGCAGTTGGGCAACACAAGCACTGGCACATGGACATCCCCTGTGGTGTCTGCAGCTTGTTGGCCACACATCCATGGAGTCGTCAGCTGCCACATCCCTGCTGAAAGCTCCTGCAAGGCCCCTGGGGTTCAGAGAAGGGGAATTACAGCTGGCACGTGCTCTGGAGAGAGAAGGGGAAGAGAGGAGGGGGGAAAGGGAGAAGGGTTCATAAAAATCCTGTGAAATGACAGTGAAGACACTGCTGAGAACACTAATAGCATCTGGGAAATACCAGCACCCACACAATCTCCATTCCATTCCTAAGAGAGTAGGAACAATCCTTTTTCATTTTATTCCTTATTTGAGTAAACCAATTCTTTAATCAGTAAATCTGAAAGACTCCAGAAGCGGAGGCCTGTAACAAGTCCCCTGCTGTCACGGCTGACCATCTCTTAATCCTTTCTGTAAATCATTCTTGCTGCATCATAAAACAACTTGAGTTTTGTTCTTCCTACTCGTACAGGCAGACTCTGTCCTGCACTCCTGCTTTTCAGAGCACTCTTCAAATTCTGATTGCGAGCCTGAAATTATTCAAGTTTAAGCCCATTTACTCTTGAGCTTTCCACTGTCAAGGATACCTCATGTACTAAACAGAGGGCAACCTCTATACTAAGAGGTGATTCCCCAGAGAAGCAACAGCTTGACAGTCCAAGCATGATTGATTTCGTCTTTGTTTTCCTACTGCTTGTACTTGTAACAATGAATATTTTTAGAGATATTACTGTACGTTAGTTAGAGTTATTGCAGCAGATTGCACTTAAACAACAGCAGTGCATTGCCAATATTTAAAGTCCAGACTGACTGAGAGCCCAGTTATGAGTCTACTGATTTTGTTCTTGTTTTGCTTAACCTCAAACCCAAATTATCTCAAAAAGAACAAGAAATACTTGTGAGAGCTGAAAAATTTCAAATTTAAGCTGCATATCAGCGGAGCTTTCTGGAAGATGGATTAGAGAGTAAATTTGTTTTATTGACCATTTAAACTGTAACTAAATAAAGCTATAGGAATGTGCTCTAAGAATAATCTAGCACTGTCAGAAAGACAGATTAGGACATTTACAGGCCTTCTTTTAATAAGTTTTTTATAATTCTCAAGAAAAGAATCCCAGTTCCTGAGAATAAAAATGGGTCTCTCACGTGCTTGCAGATGCATTTCTTGTGCTGTCTCATTTTGTGCTCAAGTGGTCTAGAAAGGAGCGTGGGGACCTATGCTAAGGGTAACAGAACAATATTTCTGGCCTCATATACTAGCCTCCTGGCACTTCAAGACAAAGTACACTTGGTATTACCAAAGAAACATTGCAGGCCAAAATGTAGCTCTGGGGAGGTACATCTACTAGCCACAGCCACTTGTCTCCACTCCAAACCCTAGGAAGCCCCACCTCACAAATGCCATCTCTTGCCCTCCCCCTACAGCTTTCTTGTGCCCACCTGGTCTTACCCACCTGGTTTTAGCCACCCACCCTTGCTCTTGGGAAATATTTTCTGCCTTCCCTGTGTAGTGACATTTTTCTTCTTCTCCTTCTCTTTCCTCTTCTGTCTGAAGAAGCTGACATCCTCTTTCTCCCTTGTCCTTCACCTCCTTCAAATCAGTCGGTGTGCATGCCTGTGTGCACATGTACATGTGTCTTTTGTCTGCCCACAGAGATGAATGACACTGTGTGGTTGTGTCCAAGCCCTTCCATAGCCTCACAGAATCACAGACTGGTTTGGGTCGGGAGAGACCTTAAAGCCCACCCAGTTCCAACCCCTGCCATGGGCAGGGACACCTCCCACCACACCAGGTTGCCCAAAGCCCCATCCAGCCTGGCCTTGAGCACCTCCAGGGATGGGGCATCCATGGCTTCTCTGGGTAACTTGTTCCAGGGCCTCACCACCCTCAAATTTATTCCTTTTAACAGCAGCTCTGGTGGTCTCAGCATTCTTGGCAGGGGAAGGCCACAGCCACCCATGCCACCTGTTTCAGCACCCAGAAACCAGGGCTCTGCTGCTGTGGGGAGGCTGGCACAGAGATGTCAAGAGACAAGCGGTGTCTTGGAAGCAGCTTGAAGTCACAGGTGAAATTCCTGCTTTTTCTGATGGGGCTGAAGGAGAAGGGGTGGGTGACCATGGCTCTGAGAGGCAGATGGGGTGACAGTTACAGAATCACAGAATCATCTAGGTTGGAAGAAACCCCCAAGATCATCTAGTCCAACCTCTGTCCTAGCACTAACAAGTCCTCCACTAAACCATCTCACTAAGCTCTACATCTAAATGTCTGTCTCCTCCTGAACAGGGGCACTGGGAACACCAGAGATCGAGTGTCCGACACAGGGCACACCTCAGCAAAGGAGTGTAAGGACAGCCGAGGCCCTGCTTTAACTACAGAGCAGGGATAAAGCTTACGAAGGAGATTTAATTAAAGCCGCTGCTTGTATGCTCGTTGACCTCACTCCACGAGCAATCCCTGTGCCTCTGCCAGGGAAGATCAGATCAGCTGAGGAGCTCCACGAGAGAAAGCCCAGCCTGGCAGGGGAACTGCGAGCCCGACCAGCAGAGGCACAAGGACCTCGCCCTCCATGAGGGCACAAGGCATGGCCCGACGGCTCCATCTGCTGGGCGGCTGCAGCTCCTCCATTTGGGCTGCTGCCTCTCCCCCAGGAGGCCTTGACGGCTCAGGCCTTGGCCCATGGCATGGGTGAGGCGTGCACAAAGCCGGTGCCAGCCTCCAGGATGGTGCCAGCCCCACGGGCTGGCTCGCCCCGAGCATCTCTGTGCACCCCATACCCCGCCTCGCTGGCGCTGATGCCCCTTGGCAGCGGTCGCGCCCCGGTGCAAAGGGCGCCGTCGCTCCCCAGGCGCACGTGGCTGCCAGGCGTCTTCTGACTCCGCATGTGCTCGCCAGTGCCCGCCACCATGGCTGGGTGACAAATACGAGCCTGGGGCAGACAGCCAGAGGCTGCCGTGCTGGCCTGCGCCCTCCATGCCGGAGGTGAGCTCTGGCACGTCAGGGTGGCAGTGAGGCGGCTGCGTCTTGTGCCGCCTCAGTACATGCTGCAGATCCATACGGGTCTCGAGACCCCCAGTTACATGCAGTCTTGAGAATAATCCTGTTGAATTTCATCACTAATCCCCACATCCTGTGTCGTCGTGTTGTTTAAAATGTACTCAAACCAGTACAATTCACCAGCTCTGCGCAGTATGGAGAGAAACTCGATGTGGCCTTGGGGACACAGTAACACAACTGCTTGGCAATAGAAGATCTGGATGTGAAAAACCTAGTTCCCATTTGCCATTCAAATAGATACCACTTTGTCCTGTACCTCAAGCCTGAAAAGGTTGCTTTGAAAATCAACTTCTTTGCTTACAGAATGTGCATAATGTGTCCTTCCATGCAGGTGACTCTGAGGATGATAAGTAATAATGCAGCCAAATAACTCTTCTGTTGTAGGTCCCCAAAATAAAATGTAACCCAGGATACTTCCTGCACAATCCCAGGCAGCACTTTTTGGAACATGGTGAGATTCTCATCTCCTCTCCTTCGAGTCTTACTATCTATATGCAGCACATCTGCACACAGGGAAATTAAACACAAAAGTTGTCAAAGTTGTTGCAGATCTCCTGCTCTCTTGCTTGCATCAGGGCTGACCATAGCCTGTTGCAAATGACTGTCTCTCATTTCAATTAGAAACATGCATGCATTTTCCTTGAGATTTTATAAAACTTCCATTGTAGGTCTCATGGTAAGTCGGGTCAGTCAGAAGGAGGGACAAACTCGGGACACAGGGAGGGAGTGCACCAGGGTTCACAGGTTCTGGATTCTAATCTTGTCCTGCCACGCACATGAGTCACCCTCATTATTTCCACCAGCAAAATGGTAAGAACAAGGGAGCCCTTTTTTTTTTGCAGCCTAGTGAGGTCTGCAGAAAAAATCATTGGCTGCTGTTGAGGCTCACTTAACCATTTGGTGGAGAACTGTATTTGTGGGTTCTCTATTTAAGCTGCAGGCGTGTAACCTGCATGCAGGTAGTGTGTGCCACTTCCTTGAGATCAGCACACTGCTACTCTGCTTCCTAGGGGCGAGTCCCTCTTCCTCTTCTTGCAGCATGTATAAATGTGCCATTCGAAAAGTTATGAGCTTTTTATTGTCACTTGTGGAGTGAGATATTGAACCATCGAAGTGCTTATTCATTTCTGTTTATCTGATTGTCGTAATGTTTCTAAACTGCCAGTTGAAGGTAAGAGATAAACTCCAGCCAGCCTCAGACTGAAAGGCGCCTTTGACGCAGCTAGGTTTTTTCATTAGAGGATGATATATTATTTATTGACCCACACAGGGTCACCTGGAAATACTTCATGCAGGGAATCAAAAGGGAAGAGTAAATACTGAAATCAAAGGACCTGCAGGACCTCGTTTTGCTGGTGGGACAGTTTTTCTCTGCTTGTGTGGGAATGGTTGACCCAGCCCCGTGGCTGATAGCTCTGTTCTCACAGGAAAAGAAACTCCTGTGCCCTCTTTCGTTCAAAAAGGAACAAATGTAGTACTGAACAAAACAGGCATCTATATTATTGAATCTATATTATTTATTTCCCACAGAATTCCCTGCCCCTCTTTGCATGACCTCCCTTTTTCACACCAGCTTGGCAATGATAAGCAGAGATGTAGGGACCAAATCACTGTTCACAGCTACTGGAAGGAGGGAAATGCAGGGATCTCCCTGGGGAGGGAGGGAAGACCAGGCATCACTTCTGAAGGAGATCAAACAAGAGGGAGCCTTGCTGTCCTGTAGATTTCCCAGGGTTGCTGTAAAAAAACTAATACAGACGCATCCCTGTGTAATAGCATTCACATTGCAAAATGAAAAGGCTTTTCTGAGGCTCACGGGAATTGTGTCTGTGCAGGGGGTTCAGAGAGAACAATTTTCTGAACAAATCTTTGATGTTAGCCTTTCAGCATGCGATTTCCATGGAAGATGGGAGAGCCATCTATCTGCTAAAGGGAATATTTACCTCTTCCATTCTGCAGCTCTGTTCACTGTTGCTATGGTCGCGTGTTGTTATAATTGTCTTTTATTAAAGGCAATCTCCTTTTTAAAGACTTCTATACTACATGCATCTTGCCAACTTTCTGGTTCATCATGTCTGTTTACCTATTTAGTCTGTCTAATGATGGCATTTTTAAGGCCCCAAGGTATTTGGTTTCCAAGCAGTGATAGAATTAACAGAGAGGTTCCCAGCATTATCATGATTTCCTGAAGTCAAAGGCAAGTTGCAAGTAGTGGGATGTGATTTTTATTTTTTATTTTTAATAAATAAAATGCTTATTTATAGAAAAGAAAATGTGTGGAGATTCTGCCCAGCTGAATAAAACTTTTCTACATGCAGACATGTAGAACAACCTCAAACAAAATACATGGATCTAATGAGAACAAAAACTGCACAGAAAGACACACCAGCCTACAGATTGCTCTTAAAATGCCTCACAAGGATCCTTTATCCCCGAAGTCCTTTTTCAGGCCATGGCAAAACTCTGGTTTTGGCTTTTTACCAAGCAGAGATCAAATATAATAGACTGCAGGAGATAACAGTGTAACTCAGCCGCTTAAATGCCTTCTGACAGAAATTTGTCTATCCTGTTTCTCAAAGACCTCCAGTTGGCCTACTGTGGTCTAGATATGGATTCTATGATTTCCCTTGAGTCATCAGTGCCTGGGGAAAAAAGTCTTTACTTCAAAAGCAAATGGCTTTTTACACCAGGCTGGGTGTTCGCAGTGAAGCCAGTGCATTTGCTACAGGAGCTGCTGGAATAAGTGACATCTCTGTCCCTGTCCCTTGTGCCTGGCCATCCTTCTGAAACCAGGACATCAAGGAATGAGAGAAATGTGCACCAAGATCCCCTCACAACCTGCAGTTGACTCATGAGCCTGGGAAGTGTTCCTGTGTCCCACAGCTTTCACAGGAGCCAGGTTACTTCTGTCCTATTGCTGGGAGAGAGAGAGAGTATGGTCAGGCAGGCTTTGTGAGGCCCCAGGCTGATGGAGCCGAGCACAGCTCCTGAAGCAGCTCCACATCAGCCTTGCCACTGTTGAGTCTCCTTTTCTTGGAAAAGCCCCAGCTTGCACAGGGTCAAAAGCAGCATTTTGGTCAAAAGGGACTGAAAGCAGTGAGCCTCGCCCCGCAGTGAGGCAGTGATGGTGCGAGGGGCTGCTGGTGGAGCAGCACGTGCAGCTGAGGAAGGCTGAAAGGGGTTTTTGATCCTTTCAAAGGAAAGTTCTGGGTTCTGTTCAGCTCAGCACGTCCTTGTCTGTGGCAATTCAACAAATGTGTTTGGCACATGTGCTGAGGCTCAGCGCCACGCTGCCAGTACTGGCTGTGGCCTCACTGTGCAAACCTCATTTCCAGGGCAATCTGTGCTCCCACCTCATCCCTCCTGCTCAGCCATCAACCAGCAAGTCTCATTCCCCCCTCACATCTCTCATTCTGCCTGCCCTGGCCCTCATTGCATAATAATTTCTCTCTCCACAGTGTTTTATAAAATGAGCCTTGGTTGTCCCCAGCCAGGCTCTCCACACCCGCTGCCCTCACCCAAGTCTCATTTTAACAGGGGGCAGCTACACTTGCTTTTACCGAGCTGCTTCGACGTGATTTGCTTGGCAGCGGCACTCAGAGCAGCGACAGGGGCAGCTCAGGCAACGCGGTGATTTCATCTTATCGTTCGTAACAAATAGTGGGACTGCGAAGCCAGCAGCAGCAGCCAAACTCAAGCAGTTTTAATTATTATGAGTTTTGTGATCACACATTGCTGCAAGGGTAAAATATAATGGGGTTGCTGACATTTTGCTGGTATTGCAAAGAGTGTTCACTTTCGGGAGAAATGGGAAAGAAAGAAAACAGCACTCAGCTCTGAGTGGCAGACTATTTGAGGCAGGACAAGAACAGTTTTATTTTGCCCAGTGCCAGTCATTGATTATCTGCTCCTAAAAATCCACCTGCCTAGTGGGTGGTGACCTTTGTCAGGCTGGTCATGGTGCATAGGCATTACAAAGCACAACGGGGATGAGAAAAACAGATGATGGAGATGCAAAGCGGAAATCTCACAGTAAGAAAATTCCTTTTCCTCAGGTTGGAGGCAGGAGAAGAGGTCGAGGGCATTGTGTTCCCCTCACGCATCACCAAACTGAAGGAGTACCACCAGTCACTAGGCAGGGTAAGAGTGCAGCTCAGTCCAATCCTGTGTTCAGCTGTATGATTACTTGCAATTAGCAGTCTGTCAATCCAGCAGCTGAAGTATCATGGGGGTTATCCGACCCAGTTCCTAAAGGCACTGAGCTGCTCTCTAAATACTCAGAAGAGCCCTGCTTGTGACTTTCTTTAGTACCTGGGATGGATTTCACTTCCATGAGGATGTCCAGAAGAGATTGGAACCGGTGTACATCCTGTCACAGGGAGCTGCACAGATTTAAGCACTGTGCAGCTGTATAAAATATACACATGATAAAAATAAATCTCTTTTTGTTTTTTCTTGAAATTGCAGCCTGCTAGTTTTGCCTGAGTCACCTTAGTTCTTGTATTAAAAAAGTGACGAGTGGTTTCTTCATCTTCTCTGTTCTGATTGTAGTTTATAACCTTCTAACGTATCCTCCTGCCTGCGTTTTTTGGGCTGAGGTGTCCTCTCTACCTGTTTTTTCCATGCACAGAAGCCTTTCTGTACCTTTGATCACCTTTGTCAGCCTTCTCCATATCTTTCTAGCCATAAAGCAATATCCTCTGTCTTCTGCCTGTTAATGCTGTGTAAATGCTAAGAGAGGCCAATGTGTACCATTCATTAAGCCCAAAGGAAATCTTCAGAGGTGTGTAAACCCCTCAACACAAAGGTGCACACAGAGCGTGTCCCTGTGCATGGGCGTGCAGATTCAGAGCAGACAGTGGAGACCAGTGTGGAAGAAAATATCTGTGGGACTGGAAAATGAGCAAATCCTCATCGTTGCGGGGACACAGCATCCTGCCACAGCCTGGAATAACACAAGAAACATGAAATGCTCGTTAGGAGCGAGTGACAAGTGACTGCAACTCACACATTTCTTTGACCATGGCAGGCTAAGGAGAATGATGTCTCAAATAGCTGTCGGCCCTGAACACCAGAGAGCACCTGCTGAACCCCTGAAGGGAGACACATTAAATGTGGGAGAGGGTCAGACACATCCCCAGAGTGACAAACTGCATTTCTATGGCTCCCGTGAACCAGACCCTGGAGATGAGCTGTGTCAGGGGGCTGAACCACTCTGCAAACTCCAATATGTGTGCAATGAAATGCAAAGAGTCTGTGCTGGCATTTACAGGTAAATGCAACATTAAGCACCTGCCTTAAATTCCCAGTCCCTGGCTGTGGGTAGAGAAATGATTCCTGGCTTAAAAGCCAGGCTGTGGGGCTTGTGAAGCAGGTGGGAGAGGCAGCACCCACATCCCCTGCTCAGCACTGCTGCTTCTGTTCCCTGCCATCTCCAGCTCTTGGGCTGCAGGAAGGGATCATGAGCCCTTTGCACAGCAAAGCAGCCCCGATACCCCCTGCTGATATGCAGTATATTGGATGTACGTCATTGGATGTAGGTAACTACAGAAAACTGACACTTTTACACCCAAATCGTAGCCTTTTTTTTTACATCCTAGAGCTAGAAAAGACATCCACTGCTCAGGGTGTCTCTGCAGACACCATACACTTGTGACACCAGATATCAAGCCATAATGACACCTTCCTCTAATGCTTTCCCTATTTTACCTGGTCAGCTGGTGGTTACAGCACACCTCAAAGGTGGAGGAGATGCAAGCCCAGTCCCTGCCTGAATGCACATCAGCCCACGTCTCCATCTTCCCAGAAGGGTTCATGCCTCCGCATTGGAAAGAAGAGTGCAACAGAGCACTTCTAGGTCCAGCAACAATAACTCCTTCTGTATTTTGTACTGAACAGCTTCTGGATAAAACACCAGAGCGAGCTGGACCATCAGACTCCTTCCTTCTGTTTAATGCATTGACAAGCAAACAACCCTTTTCCTTCTTTTTTCACTCTGCTCTGGCCCAAGATCTCTGCACAGAGGAGCAGAGTAGGCCAAAGGGGAGAAGGTGTGACAGAAATGTTTAAATTCTAGGGAAATGGGAATGAAACGGGAAACGGGAACTCACCAGGAATTCCCCTGTAGCTGGAAGTGACCTGGGTGTATCTTGAAGGGCTTCAGTGAGCAGGTTTTTAGGAAAGTGTCATTGGGCCAGGGGCAGTGTTTCTGGTCCTAGGTGACCAGCCTGGCTCCTTCCTTGCACCTGGACATGCTGTTATTTCCTCTCTGGTTGCTTCTCTTAACATGGCATAAAGATCAGCTAAACTGAAAACCACGCACTTGTGTCTCTACACCCTGAATATTGAGATGTAATGACAAAAGTGTGGGCACTGTTGCCTTGAAGATGTGTTGCTAAGAAGCAAATGAAGAGGCTGAAAGCTGCAAAAGAGGGGCAGCAAGGGAAAACACAAGCACAGCAATGGAAGGAAGGAAGAAGCTCTGCTTATAGTTTCCTAAAATCAGATACTATAAGGTTTAAAACTTGGCTTTCAGGAAGATCCCAAAGCCATTTTTCTTTAAGGGCCTAACACACGGGTGCTGTCATCAATAAATATTTTAATTGCAAAGCAGAAATCAGCAAGTAACTGGAAAACAATTCAACAGTGACTTCAGCTACTTCTCAGAGACCTTCCTGGAAGGCTAGAGGAGGGATGTGGGAAGTGTGAGCAAGGCACTGAGTTTGCCTGAAGCAACATTAAATTTTTCCCTCATATTTTTTATTACTGGGCAATACTTAAGTGGTCAGCGAGTAGGGTTTGAAACATCCATTTGATCCTCAGCAAAGAAAAGGATGGAGTCCAGAACATTTTAACCTTTCATGTCGAATACCCTGCAAGTGCTCCACGCTGCACGCAATGACTTCTACATAAGGAATGAGCTTTTATAGTGCTCTTCATGTTTAGTGTGCCCTTCAAACGCCGGCCAATTAATCTAAATAATACCATAAAGCAAATTAAATTATTTATCTACTCAGAGATAAACCAGCAAGCAGAGTTAAAATAATCAGTTCCCTCTTGGGCTGTTAATTTAAAAGGGGAAATTGTTACGGAGTTCAACTTATTTCGCCAAAATAAAGAAACTTCCTGGTATTTCTGCTAAGGACATGTGCAGAATGAGTGGAATGGTTACACTGCATGAATTTGGAAGGCTTGTTTTTTTTTTTTTTCCCTTCAGTGTTTCACCAGCCTCAGCCCACTGTTATTAGAGGAGCTGCTTTTTCAAGCTGGTCTAAGCACATAGAGAGATGGAGTCACAATTCCAGCGAACGCTTCTTCGGATATTGTCTTCCTCTGTTCATAAAAGAAGACTTCATGGGGCTGCCTTCCCCCAGCAGTGGCTGCCCACAGGAGCTGTGCATTTCTGCCGTTGCAGCCTTCCAGCCCCCTCCAGCACGTGGGCCAGGCTGGGTGCCAGGGCAGGAGGTGTTAGCGGGAGGCCACAGCTCCCACCGCCTTTCAGACCTGCACCTGGCCTTTGGCAGAGGCTCCCCTAGCCGCGTAAAGGCTTGGAGGATGTAGCCATATAAACTAGTGCAAACACTATATAACAGCTAATCTTCACTGCCGAGGAGGAAGTAAAGGAACTTTATGAGTGGGAAGGTCAAGGAATGTTATCCGCTTCTACTCGGGAGTTTTGTGGTCTGCATTTACATTTTATCCATTTGCTTTTCTATTGACACTGGCTTGGGGTAGAGGAAACTCATGCAAAGATCAGATTGCCAGTCGAGATACTGACAAAGGAAGGAAATGGCCACTGATTGCCTTGGACCTGACTTGGCATTCCTCACCCTCCTCACTGCCCCGCTGCCTGCTCCAGGTGCCTCCGGAGCGCAGAGCAGAGCCTGTGCTTGGCCAGTGGGCATCTGCCCTAGCTTGCAGGTAATCTGCTGGGAGCATGCTTGGGCAATTTCAGCTGCTAGAACTAGAAGAAATATTTCAGACCACTCAGAAGAGCACTGGGCTTGAACTCCAGGAGTGTCTCTGTGCGTCTCTTTTGAGATCCCTACACCAAAGGGAAGCTGAGAGGGGTCAGGAGAGAATTCTGTCCCCACCACACTCCTTTCATCTGCCCTGGTGTTCCACCTTTGGGGAGATATTTTAATGTAGTGGGAGAGTGACAACAGGTACTTCTAATGATTCAGATCTTGTTATGAATGTTATTCTTTCCAACAGTCCATCTAACAACATAACACACTTACATAGCGTTATAAATCCATTATATGAGTGTGCATATGCACAGACACTGCACAGTTATATATAAATAACCAGCTTATGTAGGACAGCCAGATTCTTTTGAACACCTATTTTCCAAAAAGTTAGAATGGTGAGATTTGTAAAACATGGGAAAAAATCCTAGACTTAATTTATGATTTTTAAAACATAACAAATAGAAGTTAAGAACAAGGCAAAAATGTATGTGGGATCCACAAGCAACTGGAAATTCATTTCCCTTTGGAAATAAACAATTTCACAGGTAACTGCTTGCTTTTAGGATGTGCACTGATGCAGAACAGAACACAGAAGTTTTTGTTGTGACAGTTGAGGTCAGATTTGCAGATCCTACTTTCAATCAAGGGTTATAAATAGAGGAAATCTCCAGACTTGCGTGTATGCATTGGAGACTGGAATCTGGACTGGCATATTGGTCCACTGCAGAAATGAGAGAAATGACAACCCTGCCTGATCCCTCATCCTTGCTTCTGTTCTTTGACTTGAATCTAACAGCAGGGAGTCCTCTGCTAACCCAGGGAAAACCAGGGGCACTCATCCATGGTATCTGCTGAGTGAGTAGCCCACCACGAGGGGGGCTTTGCCCCTGCAAAGGGCTCCTCGGGGCTTGGGGCAGATCCATTTTCCCATTGGTGTGTGCACACGTGTGCACGCAGGGCCAGCCAAAGCCTCGGGGACTTTTGCCACCACCCTGTTAATCATTACCGAAGCCGAGCTGTACTCTCTGAGATCTCTGACCTGTTTTGCAGCCCTGAAGGGTTTATGGCAGCCAGCGAGGCCTTGGCCGGTGTTTGGATTGCGTGCTGACAGCCGGCCAGCTGGCCGCGGTTCAGAGCTCGGCGATACGGCGCACGGTGGGACTGTGCCGCCCGCTTGTACTGCTCGGCCTCGCGGGGACGTGGAGCAACGCCTGCTCTATCAGCCGGGTGGGAGTGGGCCCAGGGGACACGGGGTGAGGAGGAAGGAGCCGGCCTGGGTGATCGCGAGGTCAGGTGGAAGTTACGGGTGCAGGAACTTGAGGAGCGGCCCGCGGGCAAGCAATGGGTGGTGCAAAGAGAGCCTCTGGTGCTCTTGTCAGTGGGATGGTGTAAAAGTGTGGAGACAAGCTTAACGTGGCACCCGAAAGCATGTCCTGCACACACACTGGCTGTAGCTCACATCCAGTTTGTCCTTCTGCCCCATCATAGAAATTGAAGGGAGTTTTATAGCTGGTTTCAAAGAAAAATACAATTCTGGCTGTTCTGAGCACATGGCATCTTGGGCTAAAGTCCTAGAAGATTCATGCATATAGGAAAGATTTCTCCTAAAGGTCTTGTTTATGTCCATTTACCTTCCTTCTTTGCTCAAGACTCTGGATTCTTTACTTGAAACCATTACTGATTTGCTGAATTTAACTCTGAATTTAACTCTGAATTTAACTCTGAATTTAAGTATTGTCCTATTTCCACTCTCCTGAATTGTAAGTAATTTCAAACTCAGAACAATTTTGTCAGTTGTTTGATTAGCCAGCATCTTGCTGGCTCCTGCATACCCTTTCTAGCTGGTGACTCTCAGCATGGACACCTGCTTCATGACCATGCAGTCCCTCAGGGAAGCTCCTCTTTGGAACACATTCCCAAGAGGACACAAATGAAGAAAATGGTTCCTTTTTCACATGACTGAAAAACGCATAGAAATCGTCTTCTGGATCAAGTCTAAAAAAGAGCATCACCCATGCTACACAGAAAACATCTCCATGGTGTCTAAAGAAGCCAGCAGTGATAGCTATTTCCAGCAGAAGAGAGCCTAGAGACCCTGGCTGCCCTCCTGAAGACCATGTTCTCTCTAGTCTGATGAGTGACAGGCTGCTCAAGCCAAGACATTTATTCTTTTACATTTACAAGGTGCTAGGAAATGGAAGGATGTTTATTTACTAACATTACCCTGTTTCAGTGGGTTTGTTTTATTTCCATCCGTGCAGATCTTACGGTCCACCAACTTATGTTGCCTGCATAGGCACTGAGCTCTGGCAAGCATGAGCATGTAGTTACAGACAGCAAACCCAGGCAGGTTGACTTCTGCTCGAGTCAATCGAAACCCTGGAGGAGCTTCCAGAGAGCACCAGGTGTTGCTCAGCACGTGGTCCTGGTGGGCCAGAGCCCACTGCGTGGGCTGGTTTCCAGCAGGCTGAGCCATTGCAGGGAGGTGTGCTGCAATCGGGATGCTATCTGCTGTAATCCTGCTCTCTTCAAAACATAGCAAGGTGTCACTTTTTCATGAGACCAGGAAAGGGCTCTATTGAATTTCTCCATGCCTGAAACAGCAGTAATCTTTTGCTCCTTCCCTGCTGTCTCACTGGTCTGAATCCCAACGTTTTAACAAAATGACAGTTCTGTGCTACATGAAATCACTGGGAACTAACCAGTACAAAGAACGCTGTGCACCACTGACAAAAGCCTTTTCATCGCTTACAGCCAGCTGTCTGGGTACATGCTCTGAAAACCTTTGAAATTTTGGGGGCTGAATCACTTGGGTTACATTTATCCATCATCTTCTTTGGTGTTACTCAGGAGTTTGCAGTAAGCAAATTTTACTCATTTGGGATAATGAACATAATTCATTTGTGCTTCCGCTTCATTTTTACCAAACTACATCACAGGCAGTCATCTTTAAGGTATAAAATATACATGTTCAGTGAGGGCTTATTTTACTGCAGTCAATACTCTATGAATGCACCGTGTGCTCAGGAAAGAGCAATTTAGGCAAATTAAGAGCTGTGTCATGAACGCAAGAACAAAGCTCACTGCCAGCATCTCTCTGCTCTGGGGGTTCTCTGGCAGCATGTGTCCAGTGGGGGCACACAGGGTGTAAAACCTTCACTGTAGCCATCTTTATATCTTGAGGATGGGGCTGTTTCATGGGTGGAGAGAGGGTTATTAATGAGCACTCAAAGCAGCAGAGCCATGCATTTCTGTGGGTTGTCATGACTTGGGGTCTTCCCGAAGGCCACCCTCCTTCTAGAGGGAAAACACCCATGGGATGGAGAGATGAACTCTGTGAAAAATAGGACTGTTCCCTTGTTCTGACAGGGAGACTGTTCTGAACAGCAGAACAAAATGGCCAAACTCATCAAACCGGCTTAAACAGAGAGCTGCGGGCCCTCTGCAAATGGTTTCAAATTCTGCTCTGTAATGAACCAGCCCTGGCAGCTCTGTGATCCCATCACCTGGAATGATGGTGGGACTGCACACTATGTGGTTCCAGGTGTTTCAACCATCTGCCTTTAGCTTTCACTAGGACTTGGCACAGAGACCCTCTTGGCATATAGCAAAGCAGAAAACAATCTGCACTGTGCTAAACTCCTGAGGGCATGGGGAAAATATATTTTATCTTCTTTTGTTATAGATCAGTATGGACACAATGACACTGGAAAATTGTATTAGAGGAGGGGATAGACCAGGGTGCTTGATTCTGCCCCTGAGGAGGGAGCAGTGTAGGTGCATCCCCCAGAGCACAATGTGCAGAGACACGCTCTTATTTCTACCATACATGCCCAGCTCAGTTATTGTGACCACCGTGGTGTCTGAGGCATTAAAGAGCAGCCCAGACTGCTTTCTGGGGCTGACAGACATTACCTTCCTCCTGGGGTGATGGCAACACTTAAATAAGGCATTTTGAATAAGCATCCTAAACGCTTATTTGTGTAGCCCCTTTAGTGTAGAAGGACAGAGGTGAGTAAGAGTATGGAAGGTATAAGGGAAGAAAGTGGGAGAAATGGTATCAGAGACACGATAATGCCAAGGTAATGCAGTGTTGTAAAGAGGAGCAGATGAGCAAGAATTAGACATTGAGATGTGGAAGTCTAAAAGTGCGTGAGAGACCGAGGAAAGCAAAGGCAGAAGTTGGTAGCAGTTTTCTTTAAACAGGGATTGGAGACGAGAGCTGAATAGAGCAGAGAAATGAGGAATAGATAGCAGAGTTGCCCATCCTCTGATTTATGGGACTGATATAACTGCTTAGTCACAGAGCGCTTTCATTTTCCAGAACTGCCTGGTCACGGCACAGGAGGTGCCCGTGCCATGGCTGGCAGGATCCCTCTTGTTCCCCTTGCAGCACACGGAGCCCCATCGGACACGTCAGCCATCCCCACACCTCTGCCACAGCACCACTCCTCTCAGCCATGCTCAGGAGACATGCTGTAGGGGTGTGTTATCTGCAATCTGTACCTATTAAAAAAAAATAAAATAAATATTGAACTCAAACCCTTCTTTCGAACCCGAGAGCAAGCCCTAGAACTGCAGGCTCATCATCTACGATCACCTTCGGACCACTGAGGGTCACCAAGGAGGCCACCCAAGCAGGATGATAAGTTTGCACCAGCATGCACAAAATGCCATATTTGACCCATTTTCTGTAAACTATCATAGGACAGAGCAAGTGCGTTGCCTGTATCCCTCTGAGTGTTGCTAAATAAAGAGTGAACACTGAAAAAATTTTTGTTTGGTAGAAAAACATGGCCTGATGCAGAAGCAAAGCACGTTCACACAATTAAGACATGCTACTAAGTGACAGCGTTTGATCAATCAATTGACTAATTGCGTAGGACTGCAGCAAGTAGAGATTCTTCCATCCCGAGGTTGCTTGCAATGAAGCAAGGAGAAAGAGGTCACCTAAATGGTGCACGACACAGGCTGGCCACTGCAATCAATCACTTCTGCTGATGGGAAAATGCAGGCACTTCTGCAATTTCCAAAATCTCACAGGCAAATAATTATTTTGGATTAGAAGCATGTTGTATTTTTGAGATATTTCCACACAGTCACTGTTAGTTTATCACCTAATTAAGGTATATTGTAGCGGGTTATTACCAAATATGAAATTTATTACAGTTACTTTGCGGTTATACACAAGGGCTGAATTAGTACTTTATTACTATAGTCAACTGATAACACATCTAATTAAGGTATCTTTGTATCTATCTCTGTTGTTCAGAATTGTTCTGACAAATTATTTGCTAGCACTGAATAATTGGTCTTATTAGTTATTTCAATGTCCTGAAACACAACTCAATTAACAGGTAGAAAAAAATGATCATACCACCAAACTCCTAAGTATTTTAATTGGTAAATAATAAAATAATACCAATCAGAACATCACAGTTGCTTATCTCATGGAGATTACACAATAAAATAAATATGTAGCTGTAAATACATCTTGTTATAGCAGAGAATAGTCTGCATGCTTTAAATTACTATAAGAAACAATTACACTTCCTTATGAAGTCAGATATCAGAAAAAAATAAAAGGTGGTCTGTCCCCCAACTTCAGGAGTATATCACCACACAAAACACAAGCAAATTAAAAAATACAGGTGAGTCAGGTGATATACCAGATAAAACCTCGTGTTTCTGAGTTCCAGGCAATATGTTATCTTGTGTCTTTGCAGAAGAAAAAAATAAAATAACATCTGGAATTAACGTCAAAGATGTGGTCTCATGACACCAAAGGGAGAACAGTTTGATTTTGGTGCTAACCAGAAGTGGGGATTTGAGTTGTGAACACAGGCCGAAACTTTCCAGGCCAGAATTTTTTCAAAGAACAAGAAGTAGCCCAGTGAGTGATCAACATGGTCGCCAGAGTGCTAAAGCTATATAACTTTTAATGGAAAAAAAATATGGAAGAAAACATATGCACAGAGGGCATACAAGGCAGCCCAACCTGGTTTCATTGTAAAGAAAATAAGGGAGAGAGAGGGACTGTGAAAGTCATAGCAGCAGTAACGGGGAAGGTGGGAGCAGAAGGGAAGTTTTGTTGTTTGCCATCCAATGCAATGAACCCAGAGCATCTCACAAAATTCATCAAAACTAGAAATAAAAGCAGCAAAAATATTTCAGCTCAAACTTCAATTTCTTCCTCATTCTGGGAACACTCCCACTGTCTGTAGTTAATTTTCCATCGTCAATTAGATTTTTTTTTTCCATTTCTCTCCTTTCCCCCTCTTCTCCGTCCTATTCAGGAGTTGGCGAGTGGGAAAGGCAAATGTTGAAGGCCAGTACATGCCACAGAAATTCAGCAAGCACAAGGGCTGGTGAAAATTCCCTGCTCCCAACTTTTATGGCAGGGTGCAATTGGTGGTGTGTGTTTGCTGTTCAAACAAAGGAGCCTTGGAGTTAGAGGAAGATCTTCCCCAAGAAGCTGCTGACTCCCGAAACCCGGTGTCCTGCTCCTTATCAGGCTTGTTTATTACAGGTTTCATAAATGTTTTATGACTCCCTGATGACTACATCGCTGAGCAGGGTGGTGGCAGCTGCCTCCAACTTTGTGCGTTGTTGACAAAAGATCAAAGACCAGATTTACCACCCTGATAAGATGGGATGGATAAGAATCCCAAACTGACTTTTTCCCCGTTTCCTGCACTGACAAGCACATTGCAGAACTTATTGACAGAGCAATTCTGCCACTGGCGACTCAGTCTTGAAAACTTGTTTGAACAACGCTCCTACCGATTTCACAGAGTCACAGGGTGGCTGAGAAGGCACCTCTGGAGGCCCCTGGTGCCACCCCTGCCCAAGCAGGGACACCCAGAGCAGGCTGCCCAGGGCCAGGTCTGGGTAGGTTTTGGAGATCCCCAAGGAGGGAGCCTCTCTGGGCAATGCCTCTTCCTCTGAGCTTAGTGAAGAATCCTTGAAATGGGCAGTGAGGTTTGAAACCTCTGTTGATTTAGGGCCAGCCACCACCTGGACTGAAATCCTTCCCTCAGAGGCTCCTTGCACAGGGAAGCACTGAGGTGACCCTGGTGGGCTAAGATCAATGAGAACAGCTGTGGCATTGCCAGCTTCCCAATTTTTCAAAGCTCTGGTGCACAAGGCCTCCCTCCAGCCGTGGCAGAGAGCTGGCTTGTCCCCATCTGTGGTCCTGTGGGTTGGGATCTCCACCCGGCCGTGCCCCACGGCCTGAGCCCTATGGGGGCAGTGGTTGGGAATGGGAGGCTGCACGGTGGAGGCCTGCTGAGCCCATCACACACAACATGCCTGATTTTAACAGGTCTGGTTTTCTAAGAGCCCACCCCATGGAAAAGGTCCTGGGGTTGGAATGTGCCAGGTTTTGAGGTGATATTTGGGCTGGAGAAGGAAACTTCTCCTGTGGGCATCTCCACCAGAGCCTCCAGTTCTACAGCATGAGGGGGGCACCCAGGGCTGTCAAAAGCATGTAGCATGCACTGTAATTTAGGATATTAGATGCATTAACAAGCTAAAGAAAGGGAATGGTAAGGCAGGGCTACAATGTGTTTCAAACATAACCTGAAGCAGGAAGACTTGATTGCTATTAACATATTTTTTTGCTGTAAACCGAGTGAATTGTTAAAAATATATATATTTATGCTTCTTCTCCTAGCCTGGTAAGAAAACTATTTTTAGTTTCTTTTCACTATTCATGGACAGACATTATGAGACAGCTAAAAATAAAGTATTCTAGAAACACTGTGGTCAGTGATTCTGGGTTTGTTGACTTTTTAATATAATTCATGACCAGAACAACTGTAATGCAACAACACAGGGCATGCCTGAGTCCAGACCTTGGTTTTGCAAGAAGCCTGACTGGATTAGCAAGACCATAATATCCCAAAAATAGACTTCAGAGCCACCTGAGCTGCAGAAAAGATGGCCCGAAACGATAGGTTAGCCCACAGCACTTAAAGCCAGGCAACAGCATGCGATAAAGGAAGGTAAAGTGAGGTCTAAATTTCCAACCCTGAGTTCTCAGACCCAGACCCTGTAGCGAATTGCAGGAAATCCATTTCTTGACTGCCAGTGATACTTGGTCATAGAGCGATGGTCCTCTGCTTGGAGGGCAGGGGAAGAGAGCCTGTTAGAAAGACTTAGATTTTCTTGAGCTGCCAAGTGTCAAAGAGTACCTTGCTGGGGGTTGCTGCCTGTTTTGTAAGGTGCATTTCTTCAGTTTCATTGAAAGTCAAAGATGAAAAAAAGTGCAAGTTTACAGCATTTTTCCTCTGTCCTTGATGCCAGAACCTTGCTTCCTTGTAGTTCAAAGAAGGATGCTTCAGTGGAAAAGGAGGGCTCAGTGGCTACAAAAAAGTCCATCAGATGGAGAGGTCTGGGTTTTACACCAGTTTTTACTGGGTTTTACTCCTTGTCCAAGTGTGAGCAACTCCACAAAGTGATGGAGAGTACAAAATCAAAACGAGTGACCTGAAGTCCTCAAGGGACTTGTTTTTAAAAAAAACAGCAGATGGAAATCTGACACGTAATCTGTCATGGTTTTACATGAGCTAATGAGGACAAATACCCTGTTACACACTTGGGTAATTATTTGGCATCCAATTACTTAATCTGCATGCTCGTTTGCTGCTCTTGGAAATAGAGGTAAGACTCTGGAGGGGGTTGGTGATGCAGTTTTCATCCCTCTGTGGTGATGATGATGTGACCTGTTGATGGGTGTGTGGTACACCTACCACCTTGGGCTTCACTGAGACTTTGTGCTGTGGCTGCTTCTTCCCGTTTGCCTGTGGCAGGTCTTGGCCATCACTGGTGATGATAAACGTGCCCTGGCATCCCCACAGCATCACAGGATGGCTGAGGCTGGCAGGGTCCCCTGGAGGCCCCTGTTGCCACTGCTGCCCGAGCAGCAACACCCAGAGCAGGCTGCCCAGGACCATATTCAGGCGGCTTTTGGAGATCCCCAAGGATGTTTTTGAAGACCTCCACGGCCTCTCAGCCAACACCTCACACATGGTGTAAAAGCTGCTCCCCAGGGAGCTGCCGGGGCTGCACGAGGAGCAGCAGCTCCAGTTAGGGAAGGGTTTGCAGGGCTGGAGGGCAGGCAGCAGCTCCCTAGCAGGGAAAGCGAGCACAGCCTTTTATAGCAAGCACAGGCAGGTGGACGCGGATCTTTATCTCCTCTGCACTTGTTTCCTAAACATTATCAACTCAGATTACTGTCCACAAATTTCACTCCAAAACTTGAGAGTAATAGGCTTTTACAATGCAGTAAAAAAGATATTAACTGGTTCTGGGATTGACTAGACAACCATTTACACCACTCTTTTATCAATATTGCCATAATTTGACACTTCTGAATGGAGGAGGATTGTAAAGCGTCTGCAGACCCTGTAAAACATGTTAAATGGAGATTAGTCTTACTGCTTAGTTTAAGCCTAGTAAAAGATAATTAAATTGACTGATGCAGCTGTAAATCTCACTTTTATCAAATCCTGCCTCTCTTTGTCCTTATGATTTTACAGCATCATTAATGTTGTTGTGACAATATCATTAATCTCCTCCTGCTGCTCAGAAAATGAAAGGGAACCAGCAGACACTATATAAATCTGCTCTCCCGTCACCAGCATTATCTTTTCTCGCTTCTTGGTTCCCCCGCAGCCCAGACACATATTTCATTCATGAGGTGCTTTCAGAAGCTGAAAATTAATTGTAAACACACTGCGCTGTTTTTTTTTTCTTTGTTTTTTTTTTTTTTTTTTTTTACTGCTGCTTTTGTGAAAAGATTTTATTGCTTTTTTACTATTATTATTTTTGTTAAAAGGGGATTAGAAATAATTCTTCAGTGCTTCTTTTTCATTTTTTAACTTAACCCTTTGTGTTATCAGTACAACAGGAGACACCATCAGGCCTACAAGCTCCAGAGGTACACCTAAGACACCTCTGGCTTTCACAGTGCCTTTCCTGCACCACATCAGCTCAGTGGTTGTGCAAGGCACCAGAAATGTGGGCTCTCGAAATCAGACTCCAAAAAATGTATGGTTTCAAACTTCAAGACACCCATGGCTGGGAAGCAGACAAATTTTAGATTTCTTTATGGGCCTCTTGGGTCACATTTTCATGGCTTTCTCTGCAGCCAGAAGGACTGAAAATGTCATTAAAAAAATAAAACCTCCAAAAAAATAAAACCTTCCCAAAAAATAAAACCTCCCAAACAGTGCCCAGGCAAGGCACATGGGACAGCACATTCCTGGGACAGTTCCTAGTGGGCAATGATGGGTCAAGGGCAGGTTTAACTACACAGACTCTAACCAGCCCTGGCACTGGCTCTCAGGGCCAGAGGACTCATCATGGTCCAGTTTATGTGCTAGCTGAGGTGGAGCTGGTGCATCTCCCAGGTCCAGGCTCCCCAAGGAGGGAGTTGCTCTGCTGGGCCATGAAAAGCCTGGCAGGAGATAGGCACGGGGTGCTCCATGTTCCTGTGAGGGAGTGAAGAACCAGCAGGATTTTAGGAGGTAACTGATAAAAAGCGATCATAGAGGATGCCAAAATACCTGTGCTGGTGTTTCATAGCACTCACAGAGCCCTTGGGAAAACCCTGGAGGCACAAAAGCCTCTGTGAGTGCCTGGGGGCTATCAGACCACCTCACTGACTGCATTTCTGCTCAGCCCTACCCAAAATTGTTCCAGTTTTCTTTCCTCTGTGTGGTTCTTCCCTGCGTGACTGCATATGAACTGTGCATCCTGAATCACACATTCCTAAAACACCTTGTTTCTTCACAATCCTAAAACAGCTTGTTCTCCACAAGAGGGTCACTCGCCTTCCCAAGATTTAGCTGTGGACACTAGGTCACGCACCTTGGGTCGATCGAGGAACACAGAATCCCATCTCCCAGTTCGTGCTGGACAAAATAATCCCACATCAAATAACAGGGGATTTCAGATAAGTGGAGTCCAGATAACCACGCTGTCTGCCTCCCCCAAGGTCAGCTGGCTCAGCAGGGCTTTATCCACATTGTTTTACCTAAAATATTTACCTGAGACCCAGGGCTAAATCCCTTCAAGCCAGATTTCCATTGAGGCACTTCACCTTGGGTGATGTGCCTCACATGACTGAAATTTTGTGGGGTATTTCTGAGAAGAAAAAAAAGCAACAAAACCAACAACCTGAACACTGATTGAAGCCAGATGACTCCTCATAATAAGAAATATCAGCAGGAAAACCAAGAGGTTTACAGCTACAACATCTTCATTGGCCATTTTATTTTATTCTCTCTATTTCTGCGGTTAATTCCAGCTTCTAAATCTAGCAGGGCCAACACCTAGCCAGAATTGTACTGTGCCTGGTTGAAGTCAATGGAATAAACTGGGTATTTGGCTTGCTGTTGGGAGAGGGGAGAGTTTATATAAAAATATTTTGGAGTTCATAATCCAGCGTTCAAGTTACAGTGAAGCCTAAATATAGTACTTCGATCATCAGCAGATATAGTTTCGCTCCAGTACGTCTTCAAACTCTGCGGTCTGAAAGTCCAAAAGATAAGAAGCACTTCTCAGCAGTGCAAACAGACACGGAGCATGGGGTTCGTGCAGGAAATGCTCCTCCTTTCAAACCGCAGATAACAGGGCGCTCGCCCTCACCTCGGCTCTTTTGGTGGGCATGGTTTGCCCTTCTGCAAAGACCCAGGGCAGCTCCAGCTCCTCTTTTCTGTGCCAGAAAGATAAGCAGCGAGGAGCTGGTGCCTAAGCTCTGCCAAAGGGAGTAATTTATGGCAGGAGCACAAGAAGTGGAATGGTCTGGGATAAAGGTGGAAAGAAATGGATAGCGTTTTGCTTGGGTATGCTGTGTGCTAGGCTTAGATATATTCTTAAACGTACAGAGAAGGCTAAAACAGGTGATTTATTTCTATTTATTTGATTTTTTTTCAGAGTAATTTGTGCCTGTCAGGTAGTGTTCTCCACAGTTACAGAGGATTCATGTCAGTAGATGGCTAGTTTCGGTCTTATAAAATAGAGGTATTTAGCATTAGGCTGAGCTTTCTGAGCAAGTGATGGAGAAAGACAGGCATCATGTGAAGGCAACTCATCAGAGGCCAGGTTTAACAACCCCCTGAAGACACCCAGCCCTGACCACGCAGGGAGGAAGGCCTGGCTTGGACCAGATGCGTGATGTAGTGTGGGTCCTGTCTCATGAAGGACCAACCAGGAGGGAAAAACCTGCATAAGCAGAACACAGGGATGGCTACAAAGGAGCCATGGACATGGGCTGCTCCCTTCCTTCTGCTGCCAGCTGGGATTTCCTTCCCATGGATGGCCCTTGGCTCAGGACAGGAGATGGGTCTTACAAGCCTGGGGCTGGGCGTCCTCACGGGGCTCAGCACTGTCCCCCAGCAGCACCCCACGTCCCACTCATGTCACGGCTGCTGTGAGCCTGAAACTCCTCTCACCAGGGTCAGCAGGTCCACGTGCGTGAAAGTCCAAGGGTAGGACTTTGCCATAGTCCTCCCCTTTATGGCACACAAAGGTCTGACGTGCTTCCAGGTGGCTCCAGGCAGGCGGCAAGAGCTGAGCCCTCACTCGTGTAGAGCTCATCAGCCCATTGCCTTGTTCAAAACCTGCTTGAAATCAAAGCCTGGCCACACCACTGTGTGCTGATGGTACTGACACCTCCTGCCTGGCCATGGCAGTGGCAGAGGTGCTGCCTTGTGTCAGTCAGAGGGACTCCTGTGCAGCATCTGGCCCCAAACTAATGGCTGAGATTATCTGGAAGAGTAAATACCATAAGGTGCTGCTGCCTCCCTGAGTGCTGTTACTCCTCAATAAAGTGTGCACGTTATTTGATTCTAGTTGTATTTGGTTCAAGTTGCTTCCTAATGATTAGAGTTTGAAAGAGATGTCAACAATTTTCTCTTTAAATTAACAGTGATAGGCTTTTATAGCAGAGTATAAAGATATCAGCTGGGAAATCTATGGCCATCTATGTCTTTATTTTTTCCCTTTATCTATTGATATTGCCCTAATTTGACACTTGCCTGTTGAGGAAGCTTGTAAAGAGGCTGCCGACCCTGCAATGCAAGTTAAATTTAGATTAGTCTTACAGCTCACTTAAAGCCCAGTAAAGTGATAATTAAATCCACTGCTGTGGCTGTAAACCCTTAAGTACCTGGAATTAGCTTTATTCCTGCCTCTGACAATGCAGCTTCGTTGGTGTTTATCCTCTTCCCCAGCCCCAGGGCCCATCCAGCCTCCTGGAAGGATGCATCCTGGCTGCCATGAGCTGGTCCTGAGCCTCAGCACGAAGCTGCTGTCACTGTGCTTATCTCTAAGGTCAAACCAGGGGTGGCCATCTGGGTCAAAACCATTCAGTTTATCAGGGAGAAAACATATTTGTTGGGGCAGGCAGCAACAAATCCTGCCTCAGTGGTGGCGTGGTCTCCAAGGCCGCCCCCTTGGGCAGGGTGACAAAAATTGGTTCCTGCAGCCCCATGGGACCCCGTGCTGTGCCAGCTGGCTGCCCTGGGGCCAGGGAATTTTTAGGAATAGCCTACTTGTCTCTTTCATGGGTAAAAGGGTCCAAAATACCTCTGAACTGCTTTTATAGATACCTAAAGGAAAGCATTATACATCGTAGGAAGCCATGCAAAGGAGAACAGGTTTCAGTTTCGGCCACTGTGACTCAAAAGTCAGCTTATGATGAAAAAACACATGGAAACACATTCAGTGCTCTTTCCTAGGCCTTTTCAAGTTTTGTCTGATATCTCGTTTGAATTTCAATCTGCATGCTAATTAAATTTCCAGGGAAGGAGCAGATCACATTTTCTCAGAACAAGTACTGATTACTTTTGTTATTTTCTTATTTTTCTATATAATTTTCTTGTCATTCATGGCTCCCTCTGATCCATTCAATAGACAACATCTTGCACCCTGCATCACCATAAAGCAGGTGATACCAAAACCCTCCATCCAGCAGCCAGAGCAGCCACCCGGTGCCTTTCCCAAGTGCTTTGCAATCCAGCAGACACCAGGACAGGAGGCAGGAAGAGAGATTTAAGCTGCTTAGACAAGGACCAGGATATACACAGTGCTGCTTCTATAAATTGTTTAACACTTATAAGTCCGCAAGGGCACAAAATGAATGCGAGCATAATGAAGTTAATTAACCCATGGCAACAAAGGGAACATCGGTGCCAGCCAGAGCCTGCAGTCGGCTCTCCGCTGCCTTTAAGGGAGCTTTTTCCAGCTGGTTGCTTCCAGTTCTCACTGTGCTGTGTCAATGGATGGCAAAAGCCGTGCAGGTGGAGCCTCTGCCCCCGGGTTTTCCAGGCGGGCCGCTGCTGCCATCATGCGGGAGCACGGCCCGACCGATGCGGGAGCACCCCGGGGCCATGCAGCCACCCCAGGCAGGGGTGAGGAAGGAGGAGAGCATCTCCCTGGGGCTTCACTGCCTTCTTTTCTCGCCTCCAGGTCGCTGGTTTGCTCGCCTGGTACCTGGAGAGAGAGAAGAAGGAGGGAGTGCGACGGCTTTGTACTTCCAATTCTACCCAAAGGGGACCAGAGGGACCAGCAGCATCCCCAAAGGGGACCAGAGGGACTTGCAGCAGCCCCAAAGGGGACTGAAGGGACTTGTAGCAGCCCCGTGACTCCCAGCTTCTGCCTTCCACCCTCCTGCACCCACCTCTTGCTCACCAGTGATCGCAAGAGAGAAAAGCCAAGGATGGAAAGCACCCCAAACAGGGACATCCTAACGACAGCAGGGAGCAGAGCAATGCCTGGGTGCTCTCCCAAAGCAACCCAGAGCTAGACACTGGCCCGTGCTGTTTGAAGACATAATAAATTTAATGCATTAGCCTTCCAGGAGCTACCAGTACATCTCCCCTTTGCTACCTTCGGAGAGACTTTTGAAATCCTGAGAATCACACTGAGCCATTATGAAACTTTAATGGAGAGAGGTTCTCTGAGCATGCTGAAAGGATTTCTCTGCATTTTGGTTAATTTACTGGGTTTCTTTCTCCCCAGCAACTTTCTTTTCAGCATCTTTCTTCTCTCACCCTCCTAAGCATTAGGTCTGCTCTTCGTTTCATTTTTCATTTCTTACCTTCCTAGCCAACATTAATTAAGCCTTCTAGCTACTTTTTTTTTTTTTTTTTTTTAGACTAGGTCTTTTCCATACTTCCCTTCGGCTTCTGCTTTGTATCTTCTGATTTCTGTGGCTTTCTTCTCTGCCTCTTTCTGAGTTTCCGTATTTTCTCTGAAAACCAAGTTTGCAATGAATTGAGTGGGTTAAAATGACCAGGTCAAGCCATCCTCTGCCAGATCACTGGAGACCAGTATTCAGCTGTTCAATAAAACATGACTAAACACAGGGTGACACACAGATTATGGGAAAATTTTTCTGGGCACCTCAGGTGCTGGTGACCTGCCCGCTCCACTATGAGCAACACTTTTCATATCACTACCCAGACATGAGACATCTGTCCCTGATGGACTTTTCTGATGCCTTTTATAACCAAAAGCAAGAAATAGGCACTGTGGGGCATGATTCATTGACTGATTTTAGGTGTCTGCTTGGATGTTAGATGATTCTCTGGGAATATCTATTTTTCTCTGCCTTGAGGGACCTTAGGAAGAGTAGCTGGACCTTTGTGTGTAGCTGGTCTCCTCCAGCCATACAAATCCCTTCCACCACATGAGTTCCTCTCTCCTAACAATAGGATCTACATCTACATCTTTGGTTATCTGTATTCAGGGACATCACCACGTGTGTTTGAGCTCCACCTTTTCCTTTGCCACATCTCTGCAGCACAATGTTGTGGCTTAGGATGACAAAAATTTCTTCTTTTACTAAAGGAAATTTTTTCTAGACTCAAGCACACCTATTAGGTCCTATTCTTGCTACTTTCCATGCTTGTTCCTAATCCTTCCTTTACTACTGTGGTTGATAAATTAAGCTATATTTTTTTCCACCACCTGGTATCATTTTATCAGGGATACATCGTACCATAAATTAATCTTCTATGCTGTTATTTAAAAAATAGTAAACTAACCTTCCACTTTATTACCTAAAAACTAATCACTCTGTTCAACACCCCCACTGCTCATACTCAGCCATGCATACAAAATGTCATGCCTCTATTTCTTTCTATCAAGCCAATAAATAAAGATACCATCCCCTTTATGGACAAGAGCTTAGCTTCCATATATCAACACAATTGAGATCAGTTCGCTGGTAGCAAATACTTCTCTCAGACATAAATTTTCCCTGACAGCATTTCTACAAGGCCAAGAAGTGTTTATATGGAGTCACACTCTGGACACTGTGCTGATGGATAAAGCTGCTGCAGAGATGAAGCTGAGTTGTATCAGCTCTGAACAATCTTAGACTGGAAAACTGAACTTGCCTGAGCCTCTGTGGATGCACAACATAACCCCTCCTCTTCCTCAGCCAATTCAGCTTTCTGATCTGAAGCAGCTGCTGCTATTTCAGCCCTGAAACCACTTCACAGCCCTGTCAAAGTCTTTCAGGGCTGCTACGTGTTTCTTGTTGACTCGTTGGAGCCAGTGGGACCAGCAAACACCAATTAAAGAGAAGGCGTAAAAATTAAAGGAACTGAGAAACGGGTGGAGAGTGTTTGGCTCTTTTTCATGGTCTGGTGATTAAAGACAAAATATCAAAGTTCCTTCTGATATTTGTTTCCTTGTCAGAAAGACAGCTTGGAAGGGAGAGGCCCCACAACAGAAGGAGGAAAATCTGTCATTGTAGGAAAAAATGGAGGCTTAAACCACAGACAAGATTCCTGAAGCATGGGAACAGATGGATTTAAAAGATATGAAATGTCATCTGAATACATCTGATGTTGATTCAGACTGATACCTTGAGGAATAAGTAGCAACAAACTGGTATGACAGACCTTTATTCCATCAACCTATCATTTTCATGATCAAGCACTAACTCTGTCAGACATTTCTTCATGCTCACAGACTCCTCTTTGTTCCTAAGCATGCAATCAGGCTGGAGAAATAGAAATTAAAGGGGGAAGAGCTTGGAGGAAATTCATACATGTCATCTGGACAGAAGTTGTTTCATCTTCTTGCAAGTGGTCATTTGAACAAGGGGTTCTGGTAGGCGGGCAAGGAAGCTGGCTAAACCATGGTGTGTTTGTAAATAACTTCTTTTAATAAAGAAATAGAATTGGATTTATTTGGTAATGGTGTTCTTATTCACCATGGGGCATATAAAACAATGGGCAAGAAATCCTCAACCCAAGGTAAAGAGTTTTACCTTGCTTTCCTGCATGTAGGAAGATAAATAAAATATTTCTCAGTGGGCTTGCTTTTTCACTTACAAAGCTCCCAGAATTCCAGTGTCTTAAACATCAGTGGGGATTATTGATCCCTGAGTGGAACAAGAGCGAATGTCATCTGACAAAATTTTCTATCTGAAAAAGCACACCTGAAAAATTGTGCCCTACAAATACTTGCCTTTCTCCATTGCAGAAGTGTGACCAGCTCACTTCTGAGGTGGGGTAGTCCTGCCCTGCTCTCTTGCTAACCATTTCTGTCCATAGATTTCATAAGATTTTTTATCCCGGTCTCCAGAGGAGGTTTCTTCTTTCTGCAGAGCCACTGCCCAGGACCATTTGATACCTCCAGCCTATTTGCACCAAACTCAACATCTCGTGAAGATTTAGTGGTGGTCGTTGAGTGGAAGCTGGTGCATGCCAGGAGGGAGAAGTCTGTGCAATTCAGCCCAATCCCTCCCACAACACAACACCACCAGCCAAGGTGATCTTCTAACCTTCTTCTGGGTGACCTGACCAGAAGGTCTGGGTGACTTTCTGGTTGCTGCCAACCAGCCCCAGCACATGATGCCATTGCCATGTGGGTGGGCATAGAGGAGGGCTTTAATGTGGGCTGTGAGATGTGGGCAGCTGGGGACGACCTGGGATCCCTGTGATGGGGCTTCCTCCGGGGACACCAGGCTTTATTAGTGCTCATGGAAAACCCTGGTTAGCTGTTAAATCTTTGCGTATTTGTAAATGCCCATGTTATTTCTCCATCTCTTAATGATGGTAATAAACCTTTGAGCAGATCTGGTTTGCACCAGATCCCTGTGTTTGGATTGTCTATAAGAATGATTGCATGGTACGGAAATAAGAAGCCATCTAGAAATATACAGCTATAAAACAGCAATTAAAACATAAATGAGCAATCCGGAGCCTCCCTCAAGGGATATGTGGGGAAATCAGATGTCTTTCCCTGCATCTCAGATTATCCTGAAGTATTTTGAAACAAAGAAAAAAAAAAAAAAAAGCTAATAATCATAGTCAAGAAAGCTACCAACTGCAGAATGTAAAATTGCTAGTAATATCCTGAGCTCTGAGATAAGTAACATTGCTAATAAGGCAAAAACATTGGCAGAGCTAATTACAAATAAATAAATTAATTAATTAAATAAAATAAAAAATCCCTTCATATTAAAAAAGGCAGATTAACCATATGGGTTATGCAGTTTAAAGAGGGGCAGAGACAGAGTTCTCTCTTAGCCTGTTCCCTGGGGATACCAGCTCCTTCTGACTCCCTCACATCAGTCATCTGCAGCAAGATACCCTTGCTGTGGCCACCTGAGACATGAGGTGCTGGTTGGAGGAGGATGTGTAGCTGATGAAATGCCTGTTCTCTGCCTGGACCTGGATAGGAAGAGGCCTTCCTCTCTCTGAGTCTGGTTCAAAAGGACTGCTCTGCCCATCCCCACCTACCCTGGGGCAGTTCTGCCTCTGGGGCTCCTGAGAAGCAGCAGAGCCCAACTTCTTCTGGACTTCTGCCCGGTCATTCCTTGTGCTCTTGTGTGCACCTCGTACTGGTTAGTCTTAGACCTGTCTTTGGGCAGAGATGTTTTCAGGAAAAAAAATCTCATTACATGCTAGAAAGACAGCTAAGGTTGAAACATGAAATGCTCAGAAGTTAGGACATGCCAGAATTAAGACTGTCTGAAGAGATGTCTGTCTGTCCCTGGTGTCACAGAGCTAGACCAGAAGTGATCTTCTGGATTTGGGGGAACAGGGCTTGAGAGGGTCCTGTTAGATATCAGAGGCGGAAGGCAGGTTAACAGCCAAAGGGAATTTAAACATTACCAAAGTATACATTTTAAGTTAAAATGCACCATTTTCACATTCTGTATTATGTTTTACGTAGTACATGAGCTTATATCTAGCAGAAAGTATTGAAGGTAGAATGCAAGGAATGCATAATACCCAGTGTTTGACTTTTTACAGGATTTAATGTAGTGGAAAAACATATAACTTCCATATACTCTTATTTTCAACTTGCAGTTTTTGTAACATTTAGAAAGAAAACTGAATAATTCTGCCTCCTACTTCTCCACCAAATGCCATCATTTCCATTTTTCTTGTGCCCATGCCTGTCTTTAATTCTTGGAGTAAAGCCCAGAGTTCCCCTAACCATCTTCCTGGACTGGGAAGGGAGGAGGAAAGGTTGCCTGAAGGCAAAGCCTCGAAGAAATGTCACCGTGAGTGACAGGGAAAGATGTCAGTGCTGGAGTACTGGGGCTGCCCTTGCTGAGCACAGGCTGTCCAAATGCCCATTTACCATTTCACAGACCCCTGGCGGTCTCAATGCTGCTGGGTGTTTTCCAGGGGCACAGGCTCTTCTCTGCATCCCAACTTTTACACCCAGGTCCCATTTCTGAAGGAGACAGATCTGCTGCTCACATTTCATGCATAGAAATGAAGCACAAACAATGTTCATTAAATAATAATAATAATAATAATAATAATAATCCTGTGCCAATTTTTATGTACCTGAAAGAAGAGGGCTCCAAAAACTTAAGGAAAAATCATGTTTTTTGACTCCCCATTTTGATTGTTTTCCTTCCAAAGTATTTTCTTGGTCTTGAGAGCTATTGAGCTTTTTTATGTTTGCTTCTAAAAAGAACTGTAATGCTCCTCAGAGTACTCTGACAGGGTGTTATCTTAGGATGATGTCTCTGCACGGGAGTGAACCCCAGGTATCAGAGAGGTTGTCCTGCATGGGGCTGATCGAACAGCTCCGAGAGCAATGGAGTGATTCCCACCTTATATTACAGAAACAGGTCAAGCTTGTCATGTACAAATAATTCCTGACACTAGAAACCTTATCTTCTCAAATCATAGCCTCTAGCTCAAGAAAGTTAGAAATCTTTTTCTGCTCCCGTGGTTTCACGCCAGTGGTAAATAACAGGGATGGATGCTCCTTCCATCGCAGATTTTTTGAGATGAAACAATAGTTCAAGTATGAGCTGTCAAAGTTGAAATTGTTCCTTATTTTCCTGCTATTTCACAAGAGCAGGTAGCACCTTGAGACTGAGATAACTCCTCATCTTAATCATCTCTCAGCTAATGCACAACTCATCCTCTTGCATACTCTGCTTGAAAAGTCCAGAGGTGTGGATGATGCATGACCAATATTTTTTTTGTCTTAGCCTCTCTCTGATACTTCAGGCAAAAACGAAGATCTCCAAGACCTTCCAACTGATATTCCAATATCCACTCCCAGGTTTGCCACCACATTTTTACACCTGCAATAATAAGGAACCTGCTCTAGGGAATCATGCTCTAGGGAACCTACTTTGGCAGGGGGTTGGGCTTGATGATCTCTTGAGGTCCCTTCCAACCTCTACAGTTCTGTGATTCTGTGAAATTCTCAGCCTATACAGGCCAATACTGTCTCAGACAGCAGCCAGAATCAAGAAAAGCCATACTAGGCAATATTAACACAGCTTTGCCATGAAAGACAAAACCAAACATACTGCAATATGAAAGCACATCAGGCTTCATTATAACAAGAGATTTAAATGGAGATTGGCTTTTTGAACTGCCTTTTTATCAGGCACTTCAAAGGCTTTGCCACTAGATGTAGCAAAAGCTCTCTTATAAGCTGTCTGCAGTATTTCTCTTATGAAGGGGGAATCAGACTAAAACTCAACAAGTAAGGTAAGGATAACCTTAAACAGAGAACAAAAGTGTCCAGAAGAAGTAGTACTGAGAGTAAGCTGGATTGTGTAGGGAACAAAATGGTATTCCCTAAAAAAACAGATGCAGATGGGGTTGGATCATCACGCTTCAATGCTCCTTGCTTGGAAAACTCGCTGCACAACAAATTCTGCTCAGCCTTCTCTGAAATAATTCCAAGTGTTTTATGAAGCCTACATAAAGGGGAGTCCACCATGCTCTCAGATCGGCAGCTGAAAAGCCAGTGCAATTAGGAAGTTCAGGGTATATTGCTGACATGTCTTTGTTCTTCCATGAAGTGTGGCGTACTCAAGAAGTAGGTGTTTTCAGGAAAAAAAAAAAAAAAAAGGGAGGGAGGGAGAGAGGGAGAGAATTAAATATAAGAAATCACAATCAAGGTAATGGGGTTTGTTGCATCTAAAGAAACACGTAGAATCTCCAAAGAACTGATCGGTATTTAAACCAAAAAAAAAAAAAAAAAAAAAAGGTGTTGAAAAAAATCTGTAAGATTTTTTTTTTTTTTTTTTTTTTCTGTGAAAAGGATGTTGCTTAGGCACTCTCAGTGTTATAACTATATTACCTGGGAAGTAGAGCATCACAAGTTAACACTACAATTAAGGAGGCAGCCATGTGAGGCATTTCAGTTTATGTTAGAGCGGAAATGCTGGAAGTGGTAATTTCTCCTCAGTGAGCCACAGAAGGAGCCTGGGCTGCACAGCTGAATCACAGAATTTTCTAGGTTGGAAGAGACCTCAAGGTCATCGAGTCCAACCTCCAACCTAACGCTAACAGCCCTCCACTAAACCATATCCCTAAGCTCTACATCTAAACGTCTTTTGAAGACTTCCAGGGATGGTGACTCCACCACTTCCCTGGGCAGCCTGTTCCAGTGAAACAGGAGCTGCAGCCCTTTTTCTTGTGGCCACCTGGAAGGGTGTGGGAGACAAACCCCACCTTTTTCTTTCTATTTAAAGGAAAACCGATTCAAAACAAACCAAAAAAAATGAAAGCTGAAACTTCATTTAACAGAGCCAGGGCATCCAGGAATACCTAGCACCTTGGCTATGAGGTGTGCAGCTCCCACTGGAGCTCTGTGCAGGAGGAGAGCAGGAGCCAGACCACAGGGGTTAGCGGATGCTCCTCACTGGGACCCTCGCCCCTGCCTGCCCACACAGACCTGGCTCAGCCCAGGCTTGGCTGGTTCACCCTCTTTTCTTCTTATACTAGGTTTTCCCAAAACCAAACTGCATTTGGACATTCAAATAACTTCCTCCATTTCATAGGTTCTCAATTTGTTGGGATTTTCTTGGAAATCAAGGGGACAGCAATGGGAGCTGGGTCTGGTTTCTGTCCCATTAACTCATTAGCCATAGTAGCAAGAAACCATCTTTGAGGAGCCCGTGCTCTTAGCATGGTTTTCCCATCATGATGTACCCTACAAGAGCAGATTAACCAGGGCTAGGCACAGTGATCAGGAAACAGATGGCTGGGATGCAGGACAGCAGTGCCTGTACTGATGGAGCGCAGCGCATCCGGCTCCTGGGAGCACTTTGACAAGAACAGAGGCTTCAAGATTTACCAGGGAGGCCAGGACAGCCTGTGCTTAGAAAATCCGAGGGATATGTCACTGACATACACAGTCCTGCAAGGGGATCAGACAGACAGAAGTATAACCGGGGTGATTTCCTCTGTCATTTTCACCATTACTCTGATTGCTCATCATTTTTAGGTTGACCTCTGCACATGCAATATGTCATGTTCTCAGACTGCCACCACATGAGCTTGAAATAAAGTCAACAGAACGTTATGAACTGTTCACTTTATTTAATTGCATATAGTGGAGAGCTCATCAGATAGCAGGATCTACCATGGATTATATTGCTCATCCTCTCACGTAACCCTGGAAATTAATCCAAAAGTTCTTTGCAGGAAGGCAGTCTTCCAGCAGACACACTACTCGGTGTCAGCGTGTACACGGGAGGCATCCAGCCACCAACTTTTCAAACCTAGGTGAGACCCAGGGCACCCAAGGCATGGTCCAGCTCCAGCCTGAGCCCATGTGCTGGGGAGGACAAGGTGCAGGAGGCACAGAGATACCCAGCCTGCAGCCCAGGTGTCTCCTTCCTACAGGGTAAATTATATCATGTCTTCAGTAGGATATAAAACTCAGAACTTTGATGGAAATGAAGAATTGTGTTAATGCAAAAGAGAAAACTGCCTTTTTTTTTTTTTTCTTTTGTGCCTAAAAATTCCAGCAGTGCTCACAGAAGCACAAATGGTATAAAAAGTCTGATTTTTTCAGGGTTTTACTTTGATCCTAATAGCACATCACAAAAAAATCCTTGCCGCGAGTGCTGTGGGAGATCCTAAAAACCTGTTAACCCCTGCAAGCAAATAAAAAAGAAATGAAAAATCCTTTGTGCAATACTGAAATGACAGCAACATCTATGGCTGTTCAGCCCCCATTAAGCAGGGAGCCCTTGCAAGAACATGGAAAACCGCATGGATGATGCTAATAATATGTCACGGAGCTGTTGTTTATATGAATTGCAAATGTCTGGCATTTTTAGCAAAGGGTTTTAGCCACTCAGGGGCAATTTTCACTTATGTAACTTAGCATCTCCGGTTCCATTTTCCTCCTACAGCCAGCCTGCATGTGCTCAGGTTGGCCAGGCAGCGCTGGGTGCTGCCTTGTGCAGATTTGTTCCTGACCCAGCTGTGCCAGAGCTGTGATGTGCTCCTGCTGCTCGCTCGTTCATCTCTGCCACATGTGAAATAGAGTGGCTCTCGGAGACTCACTTCTGCAAAGGATGTGTGTGGATTCATCATTTGGTTATTGCCCTCGTTAACATTAATGGCTCATAAAGGTTCTCCACCTTCCATTCTCCCCGTGTAAATGATGCTCGGGAGGGAGAAAAGAGGAAGTCAAGAAGTAAAATGGCCTCTGGGACAATAAAACAGCACCAGTACCAACCCTGGAGTCGAGATGTGATGCACAACACATAAAAGCAGTGCAGGCACCAAAGGCTCAGATTTAACAACATTGTGCTTGGTTAATTGCCTCGCACTTGTCCAGTATCTGCCTCTTCTCCAGGGCTCCCCCCAAGCAATTTTCTTTTTCTCCCCTATTTCTTCTGTGATTCCTCCCAGCAGATTTTCAAATTGTTGGAAATGGTGCAGGTTTGATAATGAGTATTTTTGCAAACCTACAAGTCATAATCCTTTGTATTTATGCAAATAGTTGCATCTTCTCAGACTAGCAGGGGGCGGTGTACTCACGCTGGAGGTTCAGAAGAACATCTCATCCTCACAGAATATTTCACCTTCACTACGATACCAGCTTTCAAAGAGATTTTCATTATATCCTCCATTCCTCTCTTAAAAAGTCACCTTGTGTTTTCTTTATGTTCCCCATTTGATGCATACTGCTCGAGTGTGTTCCTCTAGATAAACTCATTCATTACAATGATGTTAGCTCTCCCGGCTCTGTGGTTTGATCGCTGCTATAAACACTGACTGTCAGCTCTGAAATCTGCACAGCAGCAAAAAAAATAAAAACAATAATAAAAAAAAAATCCGTGCTTGTCTTAAATTTATGAACCACTGACCCTTGATTTCCACAGTGCACTTAAGAGGACTGGCATGATGTGTGACCTCCTTGAGATGTGGGGTGGCCATGGGCATGGCTGGCAGGTGACCATGGCAGCTGGGGACCTCACCACTTTGCCAGCAGTTTTGGGGACCTCCAGAAGTTTTGGGGATCTCCAAGCAGAGGTTACCTCCTCACTGCCCAGGCTTTGCACCACAGCTGGCAGCAGCCTTGGCAAAACCACCAGGTTATGGACCCTCAACATGAGGAGCAACCACTGGAGCCCATTCCACCAGCACAGCAGCCACAGCAGAAGGACCAGAAATGTCTAAAAACTCCATAGTTGATGGGGAGTGAGTGCAGGCCTGTGGTTATGTGATGTTGTGCAGTGGGGTGAGGTGAGAAGATGTAAGCATTGGTCCTGCCCAAACGAGTCGAGGAACCAGGAGCAGAGGAGTTGCATTAGCACGATGCTAAATCATTTTCTGGTATTTCCTACCTGAAAGAAAAAAGGACCAGAAGTGAAATATGTATTTGGTTCCCATTCTCCCAAGCTATTTCCTCAGGCCCAAAGTCAGCACCCACAGGAATGTTATCCTTCACAATTCTTCACCCATTTTGTTCTGGTTGCTACCACAATTTGTATCCTGAAGGATTTTAAGCATGGCCTGTGGTACTGTTCATTGATATAGCCCTGCTCCAGGAGTCCCTCTGCACTCAGGACACTGTCATCAATCAGGGGAACCACTACTAGAAAACATCAGCACAATCATCCCAAGAGAAAAATGTCCACTCAGCTGGTGCATAGAGGATAATGAAGTTTCTCTCCAAGGTCTGCCATGACCATAATGTTAGATGAACTACAATTTGTTCAGGTGAATGTCACATTAGCAACTTGATGCAGGCCCACAGGTCATTTATAACTTCTTTTAAATAAACTGCATGAAGTTCAACAAGGCCAAGTGCCGGGTCCTGCACCTGGGGCGCAATAACCCCAAGCAGAGCTACAGGCTGGGAGATGAGTGGTTGGAGAGCTGCCAGGCAGAGAAGGACCTGGGAGTGATGGTGGATAGTCGGCTGAATATGAGCCAGCAGTGTGCTCAGGTGGCCAAGAAGGCCAACGGCATCGTGGCTTGTATCAGGAACAGCGTGACCAGCAGGGCTAGGGAGGTGATCGTCCCCCTGTACTCAGCTCTGGTGAGGCCGCGCCTCGAGTACTGTGTTCAGTTTTGGGCCCCTCGCTACAAGAAGGACATCGAGGTGCTTGAGCGGGTGCAGAGAAGGGCGACGAAGCTGGTGAGGGGCCTGGAGAACAAGTCCTACGAGGAGCGGCTGAGGGAGCTGGGCTTGTTCAGCCTGGAGAAGAGGAGGCTCAGGGGCGACCTTATTGCTCTTTACAGATACCTTAAAGGAGGCTGTAGCGAGGTAGGGGTTGGTCTGTTCTCCCACGTGCCTGGTGACAGGACGAGGGGGAATGGGCTTAAGTTGAGCCAGGGGAGTTTTAGGTTAGATGTTAGGAAGAACTTCTTCACTGAAAGGGTTGTGAGGCATTGGAACAGGCTGCCCAGGGAAGTGGTGGAGTCACCATCCCTGGAAGTCTTTAAAAGATATTTAGATGTAAAGCTTAGGGATATGGTTTAGTGGGGACTGTTAGTGTTAGGTCAGAGGTTGGACTTGATGATCTTGAGGTCTCTTCCAACCTAGAAATTCTGTGATTCTGTGAAAGTAGAGATGACTAATCCTTAATGTAAAAGTGCAGAAAGTAAAGGAAATAGTGTCTTAAAATATAATAATAATAATAATAATAATAATAATAAATAAAAGACAAATATTCTCTATCAGAATCCCCAGTTTTACAGTGATAGTTTTTGAGGATGGAAAGTTATAAAAGTGCCTTTGATACATGTGTTGGATATACAGCTGATATCAATGCTGCTTTATTCTTTTGTATACCTCTCTATTTCTCCTTTAAGCCAACAGACCTAAACGCAGATACATGCAGTTCATTTTATAACGTTAAGTAATGGTGGCGAGACAGTGTCTAGAGACACATCATACAGTCAGTCCGAAGAGCTAATTATGAAAAACCCATTGAGACCATCCAGCCTTTCCCCTTCAGATGGAGGGTTTAGGCCCCTCCAACAATGATCTAATATTGCATTTGTCATTATTGACTTTCTGTGTCAAGTCATTTCTGCAGGGACCTGTGCTATTAAGCCTAGGGATTAAATTTTATCAGTCAGAAAACTATGTAGTCAAATACTTTATCCATAACATATTTATTTTCTGAAGATTAAGAAGAAATGTGCTAACTGACATGCAGCAAAGATATGTAACAGCAGTGCCTTTTCCTGCCATCAGTGTGAAAGTGCACACAAAATGTGGGGGTTTGCAATAGTCTGACAATGAAAGAGGATGAGAAAGACAAGGGCAATGTCAATCAGACCATGCAGTTACTTGCTGGGGTGCATTTTGGCTGTTCTGTTCAACCATGGGATTTGTCTCCTACATCCAACTCTTATTAAGCTACATCATAAGCTTAGAATCATGGAATCATCTAGGTAGGAAAAGACCTTCATGATCATCCAGTCCAACCATAAACCTGACCTACCAAGTCCCATCACTAAATCATGTTCCTTAGTGTCACATCCACAAATCTCTTAAATACCTCCAGGGATGGGAACTTCCCTGGGCAGCCCATTCCAATGCTTTAATGAAAAGAGTTAAACCCAAGATGAGGGATTATTTTAGGATCTTATTCTCTAAACTGTACCTTCAAAATTCCTGTGAAGTTGCCAACTGACCTGCAAACACCTGATTTTTTTCACCTAACTTTGTGCACTTGGGCTGCCTTGTTACACCCAGTGGAGCCAAACAGGCACCCCCAAAGGAGACTCTTCCCACTTGCCCAAGAATAAAGCCAAACCCTTCTGAAGTGCATATTTATTTTGGCTAATTTCAGGAATACGTTGGAGTGACTAGCTTAGACTTTGACAGCAGACTTAGGCACTGGAAGAGGTTGCCCAGAGGAGCTGTGGATGCCCCATCCCTGGAGGTGCTCAAGGCCAGGCTGGGTGGGGCTTTGGGCAACCTGGTGTGGTGGGAGGTGTCCCTGCCTATAGCAGGGGGTTGGGACTGGGTGGGCTTTAAGGTCCCTTCCAACCCAAACCATTCTGTGATGCTATTACTTGAACTCTGACTTAGGTGAGGTGGCTCTCCATTTTCCTCCCAGGTGAATTTTGTTCTTTGCAGCACCCTTGCTACAGACTGCTTGCTGTCCTGCCTTGGTGCCTTCAGGAGCAGGTCAGTCTGGGATACTTAATACCCATCATGTGCTCAAGCCATGTAAGAAACCATAACCTGCTGTGTTTACTCCTGTAGGCATTAGGCTCTCCATAAAGCAAACTGCTGGAGATTTCTCAAGTGGCATAAATCAGGATTTTGAATTCCACACCAATCCTAACAATGACAGTCACACACTTTGCAAGATTCATTTCACTTACCTTCACCTGTGTGTGACACACACCTCCACAGCTGAGATAATCACACCAGGCTCCCTGCATGCAGTGAAATGAGAAATTGTGGATTTTGTGTGTGTTGTGATTAATTTGCTCCTATGACAGACATATGAAGGTGATCGGGCAAGTCATCTATTTCGCCCCTCTAACTATGAAGGAAGCCTGAAGCTACACTGTGGATATCTGCACTTAGCAGTGTATAAACCACATACCATATCCATATATAACATTTGTGTGTGTGTGGTATTCAGGAGAAATTCATAACAACTTTCTCCAGTTAATAATTCCTGAATAAATCCATGAAAGCTGGAGTTCTGTCAAATCTTACCTTAAATTCTAGGAACTTTTGGCTGGTTTTGCTTTGAAATGCATTTCCTAGTATATTCAAGGAAAAATAACAGCACAGCAAGTGATCAGTAGCATCTGTGACTAATTGCAAACAATCACAACATGAAATTATATTTTCAAGTCTTTAATTAGCTAGAGAATGAGTCCCTTGATTATTTCTGGTATGCTATGTACCGCCTGACCTAGCAGACAGAAGCCACTGTTTTTGTTCAAGGTCATCATAACACGTATTCCTCTACTGATCTCACCTACTGCAAAACAAGTTATCTGTTTTTCAGCCTGACTACTAAAAGTCAAAAGACTGGCATACTAGACAATAACACACCCAATAACATGCAGATTTGGCCTCTGAGCTTTTATTTGACTTCTACCTTTTGCTTCTTGCTGCAAATCTTGAATCTACCTTCTATAAACAAGACATTAGTCACAATTACTGAAAATTACAGACAGCATAGTGGCTTTCCCTAGCTGGGAAATATCTTACTGTGCTTGCTGTCCCAGCATGTAATTCTCTTAAAGCAGTGGCTGAAGGTACAGAAACATTTAAGAAACAAAATGAGCCAGTGGTTTCATCTCCTCTTAGGGCACAGGCTGCTGATGGCTGTTCCTGCCTGACTTCTCCGGATTATACCAGTGCAGGGGGTTTACCCTGGGGTCATTCTGCATCCTGGTGTCCAGAAAATATCTCATTCCTCAAATCCATTGTGCGTGGTATGAACTGTGATGAATTTCGGTGACACCAGCTGAAGAAAGGAGTCCATCCATGTCCTGAAGAAGATCAAGTCGCGTTCTGCAGATGGGTGTCCACTAGTGCTGAGTAGAGCCAAAGAGCCTCCAGGGCCACACAAGAGGAAGACACCAGGAAGTCATCTTAGAAAGGTGAAGTAGAGTAGAAAATTACTGCAGAAATGGACAAAATTAAAACCTGAGACATGTAGCTTGTCTTGCCCAGCCTACAAAGGAAGATGAACGTACACCGTGATGGCACATTTCCACCCGCTGGCTTTCTCCAGAAAGGTGGACTACCTCAAGCTCATGCCCATCTCTTTTGGGGTTGCAGTTCCCCTGGTTTCACTTTGAGTGAATAAGCTTTTTTGTCTCTTGCAAAATCAACATCAGAAAATGATGCTAAGATGTGTGCCTTGTTCTGCAGCCAAGCACATCAGGACCTGAGCAAAGGACAAGCACAGAGATCCCGAGTTCAAAGAGAAAAGCCTGATAAGCAGTTTCAGGATGCACCCTTCCTCTCCAGACCAAAACATGACATATTTGGTTGGTATTTTTCCACCATTTTTTCATTTAAATTGTTCTACTTTACAGGACACATGGCCCTGGTCCATTATACCATATGGCTGCTGCTAAATGTATTAGGAGGCTCGTTGTTCAGGACTCCAGAAAGGATAAAAAGCTAAAAAGATATATATTCCACTTAGCCTCTGATATGTACATGTTCTAGAGCAACAAGGTATAAAATATTTTCAGATATTAAATCAGATATCCAACATCTACTGTTTAGAGCCCAGATGTTATTAATTTACCACTATTAGATGCTGTTAGTACATGCAGTAAGAAATGTTCATTAAAAGCACTATTAGTAGGTAACAGATTGTATTAATTATCTGTATTATTATTGAAATCTGTGTAGGTTTTTCTGATATTTTGGCATTTTCAGCTCTTCCCTGCACACCAGAACCAGAAATTTCAGTTTCCCTTGGATCTGTGTTTCCCTTGGGTCTGTGTTTGCCATCTCCTACAGCTTCCCAGGACAACTAGCCCAGCTCTCCCTCAGGTCATCTAGTGATGATACCATCACAACATCCTCACTTGTTCCCACCACGTGTCCCCATGGTGGCTTCTTCTCACGCCCCAAACCTCAAATCACACTGAGATGCATTGTGTTGTGCGTGCTGCCTGGAGGCCTGCACAGGTGGCCTGTGCAGAAATCAGATCTACAAGTGTTGAAGCGCTGGACCTCCATGCAAAGATAATAGCCCAAAGCATATGCAGAAAGGCTGAGAGGCCCAGGATGTGTCTGATGCTCCCCTCAACCTGAAGGACACAATTCAGAGCAAGTTTAATGTGATTTCACTGATCAGTCCAAAGCCCCTAAATGGGAGCTAGGAACGTGGGAAGCCCAGGACATCTGGTCTTCTGCAGACCACAGAGTCCACGTCCCACTTCATTGTCCAGGACTCAGCAGATATAACAACACTGTGAAAGAGCATCAGATCCACTCCTGCTGAATCAGCTCAATCTTAACTAACAGAATAATTATCTGGCTAAGGGAAAACAGCTTAAAAGAAGCTCTGTGCAGCTGTCAGAGATACATCTGTACTTGTATTAAGATGTGAAAATGATGTGGACACAGCACTGCAAAGGGAAGGAAACAAGGCTGCAGCTCCACCACAGCCAAGCAGGGGGTACCTGTTCCAGAATAGTGCATAAACCCTCAGCAAAACTCAAGAGCTCTTAGCAGTATTTGCTGGGGTATTGCAGTACTGTAGATTCAAAACCCAAAGATTTCAGGAGTTTGATGCAGGTTTTGGTCTGTTTGTTTGTTTTAGCCACTCATTTCTTACAAGATTCTCGGGAGAAGACAGTAACCTGCCTCAGGCAGCACACGATATCTGGTGTTTCACAGGCAGCTCTGCATTTCCCCATAGCCCTGCTTTTCCTCCCACTGGAGACCCCAGGGGCAAGTGTACATGTAATACTGCTGGCTCGGAGCTGCTTTTGGTTCCCCAGTCAGGGGCTACGGAGTGTCTGAACCAAGGCCACCCATTCTGCCACCCCTTCTCTGATGAGCCCCATCCAGGGAATGGCAATTGCTCTCCTTTTCCATACATCTCTGCAGAAAACTCTGCTCCTGCCGGGACATCCCACATGCATCCCTGGGGGAAACCAGAAGGTTTCTAATGAGCTCATTGCATAACTGTATCACATTTACTCTCAAAGTAAAAGGAGTGGAGCAGCCCATATTTTGAACTCAGAGGGATGGTGTGGCTCTGATCTGGAAGTAACCCACACAAACCTGGAGCACGCACAGGCACTGCAGGTTGGAAGTGTTGAATGGCATCTGGCTCCAGAGAGCAAACATTTTAATCACAAAATCAGCTCGTTACATTTTTTTTTTAATCTATCAATACTCTCTGATTTCCCAGGTGACCTTGGGCAAGATGGTGCATTAGCAATGCTGCAAAAATGGAAATGATAATGTTCCCCCTTTGCTGCCAGCTTTATCCATCTTACCCTGTGGATCCTGTGGGCATGGTGAGATATCGCAGTACCTACCCAGGGACAGTCCCACTCTCAGATTGCTTTTTCAGGCATTCCTGTAGCACAGTTATCACAGAATCAGTATTTACTGTTTAAATCCACAAGTAGTGTATTTTCTGTGCATTAGTGTCACTGCAAGACAGTGATTTATTGCCTGAGCGAGGAGATGCTTTCTCCAGGGAAGGAGCTCATTTAACCCTCATCCAAGCCCTGACAGATGGCTCTGGAAGGGAGAGCAGCACTCTGAAGCATTCTGATGCTGGCCTGGGTTGGAAACACCACCTCTGCTCGGGGCAGAGTTTCTGTGGTGCTCCATGGTCACACAGGTGGTGCTCATCTCATGGAGTGGCAGCTCCATCAGCGCCATACCCTCCACCAAACAGAGGTACATCCCAAGCCACAGCTCCCGTCCAAGAACACGCGGCATTTCCCATACAAGATGAAGTGATACATTCCTCTTTGTGTTTTCCTCTGTAAGTTCAGTTTCTCTAGAACATAAAGGTGAAGACAAGAGCTGGGACAGTGTCCTCATTCTCCCAACAGAATCCCATGGTCTCACTAATGAGGCAGGAGACACTCTTGAGGTCATTATTTCCATACACCAGTATTTTTTCAAGTATATTTTAGATTACATGTATGTGGTTGCTTTTCCTTCTGGGAGCTGTTGGCTCTATGGGTACATGTTGTCTTTTCTCCTGAAAGGGAGTGGGAAGACCAAGTCTGGGTTTGGATACAATCTGGAGATACGAATTGTGAATGTCTCCTCAAATGCCAGACTTTCATTTTCCTCCCATCACATCCAGGAGCAGAACACGGTGGGGGACACCAGCATCTCCTTTATTTTCCTGGTAAACACAGGAAGGAGCCATGTTCTCCCATGTCAGGAGCAGGAAAATGTTCTCAGTCTTGCCTTGAAAGGAGGTAGAGTGAGGAGTGGCTTGCACTGCGTCACTGCAACTCACTCTCCATGTCTTCTATCAAATCTAATGACTCTTTCATACAAGCCAATAGTGAAATGCTGATTTTTTTTTCTTCTTTTTCACCAGGCAGATTCTAAAGATACCAAAAGACAAGCCTGAAAATATCTGCAACCTAGAATATGAAATAGGGACAATTGGCAGCCCTGAATATAGCTAGCTGGCAACCCATCCAAGATGTTTGCTTTCTAATAATAGATAGCTGAGAGAGGCATATGGAGAAATTGAGCTCAGAGACTTTTATTTCCTATGTATAAATACACTGAAGTCACAGATGTCTCTGCAGCCTCAATCTGCCATGACCAAATGCAAGGAACAGACCCAAAATGAAAGACACCAACAAAAATGTAGCGTAGTAAACTCTCCATATTGAAGGGTTTGTTCCCTTTCCAACAGACAGGTGTTTGAAAATCTCTCCCAAGCAGTCTGAAATAAAGGGATTGATCCATTAAAAAAAAATAAAATAAAATAAAATAAAAAAATCAGGTTTTCTTTACTTTGTCTTTTTCCATTAACTGGTGTGTCGGTGCCCGTATTGTTAAAGGAAGCCCGTGTTTGATCACCTCTCAGCACCCTGAGAACCCCGTCAGCTCTACCAGGAACCTTGCAAAGGGGGTTGAAGCCTTGTGAAAACAACTGTTGGGCAAGTAAAATCTGTTTTATATGTGCAAGGTGAAACTCTTATCAGATCCTCGCCCTGCTAACAGGACCTTTGAGTTCCAAAGGAGGAAAATGTAATTTTCTTGCATAGCTCATAAACAGAAATAGTTAAAATCCTTGGCATTTACAGTCTCCAGCACTTTTACACACCAGACCAGCTGGTAACCTGTGAGTCTTATGAGATAATGCCTGTGATTGATACTCATAAAATCTGCAAGGGGAGCCCATAAGTCCCAGGAGAGCAATAGACTGTCTACAGCTTTTACTAGTTCTGCTGTAGCAGGAGGCTGAGACTGCAGTTGCCAGGAGAGAAATATTTATGGGTCATGAACCTTCAGGCTGTGCCAGGAGAGCCTTCAGCTATTGTCAGCAGCATATATAAACTCGGCTTTTATGTTACTCAGTTGTCCACCCATGGGCAAATTGAATTCCTGCCAGCACTGCCAATATCTTCTGAACAGGTTGTAATTTCTTTTTTGTCATTTCTATATGATCATCAGGCAGAGTATGACAGATTTATTATTAAAGTCGTAGGGGAGGCAAAAAGACTTTGCTTGCTTTTTCTAGGGAAATCAAAGCATTGTACAATGTGGAAAGCCCCATGAACAAGTGGGAAAATTAAGGGACTAGGAAAGGGGAAGGTAGTCAAGCTACGCAAGGACATATTTTTTACTGAACTAATCTCTTTTTTAATTTCTTTTGAATTTGTACCTTCAGGGCAAGGAAGGGACTCTCTTCAGGTATTTAGTATCCCATCCTTTCTGTTGTTGGGAAGCAAAGAAACCACCCAATGTCCATTATTTCATTATCCCTGCAATAAACAAAAAAAAAGCTTTGATATTCCCAATAGTTTCAAGGAGACAAATGAAATCAGAAAAGTACTTTCTCAAAGAAGACAGAAAAACAGACCTCATACAAAAGGTTTTAAAAATATCTTGTTCCCTTCTGTAAATCTTGCAGCAATTTATGAAGCATTTTGGGATCATTTGTAATACGCTGCAATAAAAATGGAAGCTATTATGACAGCAGGTGTCATTTGGCGCAGAGGAACATATATAATCAGCCACAAAACACCTTTCTGATGAAAGAAGTCAGTCCTCAAAGAGCAAGTCTAATGCCATCTCCGAGTATAAGAGAGCAACTGCCATTACAAGTAATGGCACAATTCACATCAATTTGCAAGTGCCTTGAATAGCCTCCTTTCAAAATGCAAGAATATATTTATTAATAAATGTGTGGTGGCACAGCGGTAATGGAGCTGTGAGAAGAGCTCGGCCATTTTTTCCAGCTATATCTGTTTATCTAATAAAAGCTACTGCCTCTTGCTCCAAACTTTGCCTTTCTGAAACCGTTCCTAGAAGCCATACTTCCTATTTTTATCTAAGGACCAGCAAACGCCAAGTAAACCCTCCCCCAAGATTTCTGCTGTTTTTTTTCTGAGGCACTGCAATTTGGCATCTGCTCTGCCTGCTAAAACGCCGGGATAAAAATCAGACCTGCCTTGTCCAGAGCCCCAGTCTGACATGCAGAAATTAGCATTTTCACTCCAGAAGCAGCCTCTGCAGATCTGTTGCTGCCTTAGGATGTGTTTCAGGACTCAGCTCTTCCTCCTGCCACTCGCCACATCCTGCAGTGACTGGGATGTCCCACACGCTCCCTCTCCTTGCCCACTGCAGCTCAGGGTGCAGAAGGTGCCCCCACTGCTCCCCTCCCTTCCTGTAAACTGTATTTTGGGGATGCCCACCACATCTCTCTAGTACCAGCTCCCTGCTTCAATTTTATGACTGCTCCCTGGCCAATTTTGTGACTGCAAGAAGCATCTCTGCAGGCAGCCAGCTGCAGGCAGCTGCAGAGCCCCGTGCACACATGAGCAGTCTGTTGGTCTGTTGCACACATCCATCACTCAGCAGTACGGGATGGCACAACGGGGATTAAAAATGTTTGGACAGCACCCAGACAGAGAATTTTACATATAATGGCAATCTGTTTTTTTCCTTTTTTTTTTTTTTTTTTTTTTTAACTCAATGTGTCAATAAAATCCTCCTGCAATTCGGCTTTGGGTCATGTGGAATTGCTGCATAAACATTCCCTTCTTCCCCTTGAAGGAAGGACGTGTCTGACTTAGAAAAAAAAAAAAAAAAAAAAAAAAGGCAATCTTGGAAAATACATGCTTTAACAACCCACACCTCTCTCCAGCCAACTTTTAAATTATATATGTGTTTGTGGTATCCTGCATGTGCACACACATATATGTAATTTTTGTGAAAAGAAAATAAAACGTTTTCAAATTCTACACCCTCCACTGGGGAAAGAGGTTTTTTTCTCCTTCTTTTTCTCAGTAACTGGAAACAAGAGAGTATAGGCCCACCTCCTGAGCAAGATCCGAGCAAGCCAGGTCTCCTTTGCTTCAGACCTGCCACTCACACATAACCCAAGCTGCAAGTTTCCCAGCCGGCGACTCAGAGCCGTTGTTTCCACCCACAACCTCAGCCCGCTGCACAGAAAATCACATGCAGAAAATTCACTTTAGGTCTGTTAAGTGCATGGCCGGCCCCCGAGGTGCAGAAATAATCTGATTTTCCCTTATTCAAGGCTCCTTCACCAGGAAAAAATAACAGGAGGCAGTATCAGTAATCATGAGGGTGTGTGGAGAAAACAGGCAGCAGCACAGGAATTGGCAGGCAGGAGCCAAGGAAATCCCTGTTGGGGAGCTGGGAGATGTGATCCTACAGCAGAGCCAGCTTGGCGATAAAAACTCATCTGCGCTGAGTGAATGCATCAGAAAGAGCCAGGGAGGACAGGGAGGAGCCCCAGCACCGAGGAGGATGTGCCAAGGAGCCCTTTGCAGAGAGGCCCCATCTGGGATGGAGGTGACGGAGAGCAGGGGATGGAGATGGCAGCGGGGTCTGCAGCACAGGAGGTCCCATGCCACGACAGGATATCCTCATCCATTTAGCACATGGAAGGTTGTGAATAGTGACTGTGCAACCCCCAAAGGGCTGGTTATTAGAGCAGATGCTAGATCAATATTAGGATGAGAAGCTGGAAGGCTCAGCCAGCTCCTCTGCAGTGTGTGCAGGAGGAAAAATCCATAGTACATGTGAAATCAGCAAGGCATCAAATGGAAACCCAGTTGTTGTTACAAAGAAATCCCACATACGTTCCTAAATCAGGCTCCTTTGGAAGGAAGCTGAATCACAGGTGCTTCATGGATAGCACTGGTGAACACCATCCCCATCTTTGATTATATCAGTTACTGATGGGCATTTTGGTTCTTCAGCTTGCTCCCCAGTGTTGCAGGGTAGCTACTGACCAAGCACGGCCGCCTACTTCACCACTGACTGATACAAGTAATGCAAAAAAAGGGCTTTATAGGGTCATGTCTCCTAAGAGGAAAAGAAAACATACTGATGAAAGGGCAGTGCTAGAAACCACACTCATGCAAAAGCCCATATTTAACAGTACACCATCTGTTTATATGCCTTTTGGTGCTAACAAGTAAAGTACATTTTCTCCAAGTAACAAATAACATTAAAAAGCACAGGTGCTGTAGATTCATTCTGCTCCTTTTCACCCCGCTAGGCTTTACTAGGGCTGTTGTTCAAGAGCGTAGTAAGTGATACAATAAATCTTGACAGCTAATGCATAAATAAAAAAGCCTTACCCTCTCCAAACACATGCCTGACTTTTTTTTCCAAAATGTAGAATAATTGGGGTTGTGTGGGACTTGTGGAGTTCATCTGGTTGAACCAAACACTTCAGCAGTTTTCTGACTTTTCATCCTATGAGGAGAGGGAGCCCTCTCATCCTTACACCCCCAAGCCCTACATGGGATGAAAAAGATGCCTCAGGACATTGCAGGTGGTGAGATTTTGCACAGCTCCCAGAAAGGCTGGACAGATCCAGAGAGAATTTCTTCTAACAGGTGATAAAGAGGCTCCACCTCTGGCTCAAGAAGTCATTGCAGGTCCATCCTGCTCAAGTTGCTGGAGCACTTGAGCAAGATTTGCCAATTTTGCAAGGCACAGGGACACAAAAGAAGCAAACCAGCCCAGCCTGAGGGGAGGAAGCCTGTGGGGAAGGATGAAATTCCTCCAGGTGCAGGAGCCTCTTTGACTGCCTGCTGCCAAAGGACTTGTGATGGGGAAGAGACCTTGGTATTACAACCCCTGGTGTTATGGCACCTTCCTCATTTTTGTTCTGCACTGATATATTTTCAGTGGACCCTCCATGACAAGAAGACCTCTGTCTGTTTTGTTACTCAAAGCCTGCAAGGCCTCAAAGTCTAAGTGAGAGAAAAAGCAAAAACCTGTTATTGAATCGCCTCCTATGGCTTTGATGGAGAAATATAACACCCTGAGATGAGTTATTGGCTTAATTTTCACCCATGAAGTGTGCACTGTTGGTGACAGACTGAGTGTGTTTGAGTGTGCCTGGTTTGTGCTAATCCCAGAGCCTGGCACCCTCCATCTTCCCATCTGCATGTGGTGCAGACTCCTCCTGACTGCCGGCTCCCTGCGGAAAAACTGCATCTGATACAGTTTTAATTTACATCTTTATGGTTCTGGTTCTCTAATGATGCAGTTTGTTGGCTTGAGAGCACTGGTGCCATGAATACGAAGCAGAGCTTTGCGAGAGCCCCACAGCTCGGGACAGAGATGCAGGAGCAGCGTGTCCATCACTCCAGCACTGACAGCAGGCTGTGGGGTCACGGTCACATTTCAAATAAAGATCACTCGTGGGGGAACTCAGTGATTTCTCCTCATGGAGCTGTGTATTTCTGGCACCTGAAAGATAAACTGGAACTGAATATCTGTGGTGGTTTCACCCTGCTACGCAGCAGAACTCTGCCACAACCACTTTCTCACTCCCTCTCCTCAAAGGAAAAAGGGGAGAAAATACGATGGGAGGGGCTCAAGGGTTGAGGTAAAGACAGGTGGGTCCCTTTTGGAGCAGGCTGGAACTGTGTCTTAACTGACACGGGGTAATGGACACAGTCAGCTCTGTCAAAGATGTCTTGCCCAGGCCTGTGAACCACGGTAGGCTCTGATGTGACCATTCCTTAAACAGGACAGATCATTAAAAACAGACCCCCAGGTGGGTGCTCGTGGCCATGACCACAAACAATGTGGGGTACAGCCCTAGAGCAGATGATCCTTTAAAACCCCTATGGGGAAATAACATATTGTGTTAAAGCTTGAGAGTAATGTGATAAGACTCTAAGTTTGACTAGGAGCCCGTCATTTTATCTTATGAAGAAAGATATTTTTATCTTTATTTTAAGTCATTTTTAATTACCTATATTTATTTTAAGTCATTTTATCTTTAGAGAAAGCCTAATTTGAAGTCACCTTGCTGAAGCAGTGGGCTGCGCAGCAGTGATCTCCCCCTGAGCAGGGAAATCTCTGAAGGTTACTCCTGGAGGTCAACAGATCTGTACTAACTATGCTGGTTGGTGAGTGAAACTTAAATTTTTAAAGGTACCTGATTTATGTTGAGATTTAGCAATAGCCTAATCACTGTGACTCTTGTCATCATTATGAATTAATGATATCAATCCACTTACTATAATAAACCAAATTGCTGCTATGTCATTAAAACTATGTAAGTGTTGGATATTTCCTGAAACTGTCTCTGGGCAGCCTGTGCCAGGGCTCCGTCACCCGCCCAGCACAGCAGTGCTGCCTGGTGCTCAGAGGGAGCCTCCTGGGTGCCCGGCTGTGCCCATGGCCTCCTGTCCTGGCACTGGGCACCACTGAGCAGAGCCTGGCTCCGGCCTCTCTGCACCCTCCCGTCAGGGATTTAGGGACATGGAGGAGATCCCCCTGAGCCTCCTCTTCTCCAGGCTAAGCAGCCCAAGCTCTCCCAGCCTCACAGCAGAGATGCTCCAGCCCCTTCACTATCTTGGCAACTCCATGGCTGTGAACATTGCTAGGTCAGGCTGCGTATCAGAGGTATAACGAGAAACAATTTTCCTTCATTTTCTGCCCACCAGAAGAAAAGCCTGGGCATAAACAGTGAGGTTTGGGGCTGCTTCCTTCCCTGCACACCTCCTCTTGGCAGCATACCAGCGGACAGGCTGGAGAGCATCACTGGAACAGCACCAGGTAGGGCTCTACAAGCTGTGGTTTAATGTCTTTAATCCCTGGGCACTCAGCCCTGAACTACAGCTTCATCACTGCTGTGCAGCAAGGGAGGAAGACAGTTCTACCTTCTTGTTATTATGCCACTGACAGACAGCTCAGGAGTGCCAAGACCCACTCATCACCTTCCCACAATGGAAATACCAGGCTGTGTGAGCTGATAGCACCTCAGGGAGGGGTCCAGCTTTTCTCCCAGCTGCTTCGACATCGCATTCAAAACATCAGCAGTCTGTTTGTCCCTGCAGAATCACAAATGGCCATTGGAGCTCATCAGGGGATCCAGCAAGTTGGGAAGGGGTGGGTTACAGTCTAATTAGGGCTGCTCAGAGCTGCCGTTCAGTAACCTTTCAGCGCAGGACAGAGACCCCATATTACTTCAGTACCTGACACTGCCATGGGATGGGCTGAGCTGCACCTTAGATGCTCTGCTTCTCAGCTGGGAATTGAGAAGGACCCCCTTAATGTCAGCTTCTACTTGGTGGGCAAATACTATGTGCAAACCCACCCTTCTCCCCACAAGCTATGTCCTCTTTTGGCTGCACCCCTGCTTTAAGGTCAGAAACCTGGTACACCAATACCTGTAGGCAGGGGAAGAGAGGAGAAAAAAGGAGAAAAATCTCCACACTGCAGCAGCAGGAGCTGGGTCCTGCTCAGATGAGCACAGACCATCTTGCCTCACCCCAGCAAGCTCTGTGGAAGCCTTCTTCTGAGCTGAGATGATGCTTTATCTGGGAAGGCTGCATTTTTCCCCCAAAGAACCTGGTTCCTCACATAACGCTGCACATTTGGGACTTCTCTGAAAGGTTTCGGTTTGCTCTATATGCAGCATGTGTAATGGTCTGCCATGAGAATTGTATCTGATATATCTCAAATATCTGGGTACGTAATGTATTTTGCAACGATGTAATTAATTGTACCTTCTGGGGCAGGGAACCTAAGCAGCTATTTTAAACTGTAATTTATATTAAAGCAAGTAAAGTTAATTGCCTGTCCATACCAAATGAAAAAGAAATATGTACTTTGGAAGACCGCCACAGGTCTCCAATCGATATAAATGTAATGTGCTTCTATGCATCTTGGAGTAAAATTGCAGTTTAGTAGTTTATTCAGTATTCTAGGAATTTCTGGACAACACACTGCTAGGAAATCTGGTCACCCACAAATGCCCGCTGGAGGGCCAGGAAGGCTGTTCACTGGAATCTATAGAGAAATACAGATCACAACCCACAGCAAAGGGTCCACATCTTTCTTGGGTTAAAAAAATAAAAGGCAATATTATGGAAAATAAACATCACATGTTACATTTAACTTAATTAAGTAATAGTTAATATTATCACATCTATAACCCAGATACGTGCAGAAAAAATATACACTATGTATTAAATTCTCTGTCATTCCTCATGACACTGAGATTTTTTTGTAGGATTAAGAAAAAAAAAAAAAAAAAAAAAAAACTTTTAGCTGAGTTTGAGATGAGGCCAAATTTAAGAGCTTTACAAACGTTTTGGGGGACTTGGTAGTGACTCTCCTGTCACTTCCACTTTCGGTCACAGAAAACTGTTACCTCTGATTTTGGGTGGTTTCAGGAGAACAGCCAAGTGCTCAAGAGCTGAACTTGTCAAAACCTTTCTTGGCTCAGAAATCTCATGAGTTTTGGCTTCTGACAAGACTTTACTATCCACTGGCTTTAGCTGAAATGAAAATATTCTTAGAAAAGGAGATCTTCCAACATCCCTGTGCTTGTGGGCTCAGCTGAAGCCAGCACATTCAGAGGGAGGCTGAACGGAATTGAGAGAGCAGAGGCTTTTGATTTGGCTCAAAATGTTTTTAACTCAAAATACTTGTCACTTCTGAAGAAAAAAAATGTAGTTGTATTATAATAAAACTGCTATTTGGGAAGCTATGCATGCTTAGGCTGTATAAGACTTCATCATAAAAACTTTTGTGACAGGATTATACAGCAGCAAGCGGGAAGGTGACCTGCGCCTGCCCCAGTGCTTTCAGTGGATCTTGGCTTCCATATGACGTCTGGATGCTCAAGCTGTGAAAGTCTTCTTGGCCCTACTTATCATGCTCTGCCTTCAAGTGAACACACAGAAAACACAGCAGCTGAAGGCCAGGAGATATTCTGGGACTTGAACCCTGATTTCCATTCCTGGAGAATCACTTTGCTGCACTGTTTCAGTGCCTCCTTGTAAAATATAAACCCTGTTTCTTTAACCAGCCCCAGTGGGTAAATGCATACCATCCAGCAGGACATGTCGCATGCATGCAGATGTTCCACCTTCTCTCCCTGCTGGGATGAGACATTTACACTGCCTGGTGCAGATCCTCTAAGCATTAAGCCCACTGAAGATCAAGATAATATCTAGTTGAGTCACAGAGATAGACAAACATGCCCAACATCATGCAAGCTGCCTGCACAAAATGACCACTTTTCAATAATTTCATAAAGGTTCATAAATGATTATAAGAGAGATAAAGCTGTTCCTAATTCTGAATTAGGTTTCCCCAGTTCAGCCTTTTAAAATTGCATGGGTGAAACCAGGAGGGGAAAGACTATCCAGCTGAAATCAAATATCACCATTATCCAAGGAACAATCTCTGATTATAGCACTGGTGTCCATAATTAATTAGAATCCACTGAGCTAGTCCATTTCAATATTTCTAATTTTATCATTTGGTAATTAATCTATTTTTGGCGACCTGGTGCTAACTGTAAAAAGAAATCACTGTTGTTCTTAAGCCTCGTTAGACAGAGAAGGACCTGAAAAATAGATGAGGAGAGGTGTGTTGTAGAGTTGGGAACACTGCAAAGAAAAACAGGTGTGCAACAAAGATTAATCTTTCCCATCAACTGAAATACTTTTTTTTATATTCACATATTTGAATATGTCTGTAAATACATTATTCTTAATCTCAGGAAAGTTTTTTCATATCATGAATTTTCACTTAGGTTCTGTATTGCACAGTACCTGTCACAGGAACCTAGCTTCATTTATGTTTTTTTGAAGTGGAAAGGTTATGCCAGTAGAAATAATAGTTATTATTGGCAGTAAGGGATGGCACTGAAAGCATGAAAAGCAGTGTAACAAAAACCCATTTGCCTGCCACAATATACAGACAGAGACACAACTGTCCCCAGAAAATTGTTTCATCATCCCTTCAGAAAAAGTGAGCATAAGTCAATCAATTTATTTGGCACTATCTGCACTACTATAGGGTCAGCTTGATTGCTTGTCCTGCACAGACCTCCTGGGATTTCATCTGAACAGATTTGGGGCAGGAGATATGTGCCTTCGCACATACGAGTGACAGCACTCTCAATCTTCTGGACTCATCTGTCATTGTTCCCCTAGGAGCCGTGATGTGTGGCATCCCTGACAGGACATCCTTTCTGTCTCACAAGAGTGGCAGCAGGACTTACTGGAGGTCTGGAGAAGAACTGAGGTACTCTGAAGCTGTCACAGCAGATCTCAGACCTTACTCTTTCTTTGCCTCTCCCTGTGTCAGATCCAGCAGTATTTGCTATCTCAAAGCATTAAAGACGTGGCTAAAATCACGGTTTGTTCCAGTGTCTCTTCTATACACCGCAAACCACCTAATCAATCAAGTATCTAAAAGCCCATAAGCAAAACAGCAGCATTTTGGGGGTAACCTAAATGCTAAGCCTCTTCTGTGATGCCCAAGGTTTTCTCAGGGGTTAATGTGCCTACAGAACAGATTTGCTTATCAGTTTTTAAACATTCTCTCTTCTCTGTGTTTGCTCTTCACAAGACCAGTTTTCTTCCAAATTTTTATGAATTTCGGGAAGTGTGGCAGTAGCCAAGGGCATAAATAGCATCCATACTTGATAAACAGGGCTCACTAGCCACCTGTTTTACTTACTCTAGAGCAGATAGGGAAGATGTGGCATAGCCAAGACTGGGCGATACCTACTCCTCCCCACTCCACAGTTCCAGGTTGGCTGTGCTGGACCTACAAACCCCTGAGAGGCGTGTTGAGATCCATCAGCACTGGGTTATGTGCACAGGACACACACACCTCTTGATGGCTGGCCTGTCACTGGAGTTGCACAGAAGGGTTTTGAGCTCACTGTTGCCCAATTGTAAACTTGGGGACTTGACCTGGCTGGACAGGTAAAGGGCAGACTTTAAAGGACTAATTTTTTCCCTGCCAGCAACAATCCCATGTAGGCAGTTTTCATGCAGCCCTCCTGTTTTTGAGACAGAAGGAATTTATCAGGATGATTTCCAAGCTGACCTAAGCTCCAGAGGACATTCTTCAACCTGTTTAATTTACGAGTGTAAGTGGAGCCAAGATGTCCTGCTCTATTCTCACTCCTATGAACCATGGGCATGTTAAATCTCGAGAAGAAAAGCTTTCAGTTTGACAGTTCTTTTCTTACCACATATTCTAAATATACCTTTGAACTGGCAGGTTTTCTGAGACAGTCATCTTCTTCTTTTTCTTCTTCTTTTACTTTTAAGTCTCAGGTTCCTCTTCTATAAAAGCTTTGCGCTGAGAAATACAATGAGGAATTCTTCAATGACAGCAAGATGCAGCACTAGGTGCAATGCTATATTCTGAGTAAATGATACCATTCAGAGGACGGGGAGAGTGTGAATAGCATTGATTTCCAGAACAGCTATTTCAGGGCTTCACAAAGTTTGGTCTGGCTGCTCTCCTTCACTGGCTGATCTGTTAAGATGCTGCGTACCACCCCAACAGCCTGAAATATGGCCTGAGTTATAAGCAACTGCATCACCTCCTAGCATAGCTGTATGCCTGGTCTCACTGTCTGGGGAAGCATGGCATGGAGAACATGACAACATCTTGCACTACCACGGGGCTAAAATAGGAGCTTCCAAACCATGCTTTACTCTCTGTAGTGGCTTCCAAAGCAGGTTTTATTATCACTTTATGACCTTCTCCAAACATATCTGCAGTCACCTGGGGTTCAAGGATGAAGGCCTGAATGGTGGCTTAGACCCTCCAAGGGTGAAGCTGTGCAGGAGGAGACCCAGTGGAGCCAGCCCAAGCAATGGGACTCTTTTGGGACCTCAAAAACAAGAGCAGCAGCATCACTCACAGAGAATGGTTTATCTCATGGCTTTCATCTCCTTATAGATGGAGTGAACCACATCCTGCTGCTTTGCTTGAACTGTAAATGGAGCCCAGAGGAGCAGCTCAGTTGTAAAATTTACATTCTACAGCTTTAATCATTGAATCCATCTCATAGCACTAGTTGTGCTATGCCTGTCCACACAAATAGCTGTACAGAAACAGAAAGGTTTGCAGCCACAATCCTTGTATCACTTTTCAGGTTAATTTATATGAAATCAAAGGAACTAAATTTTGTGGATGATTTTGAAAGAGAACAGGACATATTGTTTGATCAATTCTACTACTACATAAAATCTATTCCTGTATGGATTTTGAAGTATTTTCTGTCTTACCATCTAACCTTCATTTAAACATGATATTTTAAACCAATTTCTGGTTTAAAAAGTTTTATGAAGATAACTTCCAGCCACTTTACAAGCATAAGTGTGTGAATAAACTGTTGTCTCATCAGAGTGTTTTCTATCCACCTGAATAACTCAATACTGGCAGCATTTCAGAGCACAAATCCTGGCAGAGAAATAGCCTGGCTATATATCCCAAACTAGCACTGAGCATGCTTTCTGTGGCATGCTAACCTTGTGTGCTTTGAAAGTGCGTGAGTTTTTTAGAAAGGTTAAGGTACTGCTGTCAGTTTGTAAATTATTTCATTTCACCAATTACCGCAGCATCAATGTGACTTTAGATGTCCCAAGTCTCAGGAAGTTGTTGCCAAATTAAAAAAGGAAGAGGGATGGATCCATGCTTCTCTGGGCCATGCTAGCCTACAGCATGGGTGTCCATGCCCAGCAGTGCATGGACCCCTCTGGTGCCTTTCCACACCAGCTTTGGATTGGGAAACAAAGATAAACAGTCTGTAAAGCCTAAATGCATTCCTGATGCACTCCCTGGCCCTGAGCAGACCTGTGGTGACCTCTCCCAGCACATCCAGTCCATCACCCCTTCTTCCCTGCTCTCCTGGCATTCCTCTCTGATGTGCACAGGCCATCCCTCCAGCACAGATCCCTGCCTTGCACATCACCCCCCAGTAATGCTTCACATGAAGCTTTGCTGCCCAGTGCATCCCCCAGTGCTTTCTTCGCATTGCCCTGTCTGCACACCACAGTTTCTGCTGCTTTCCCCTTGCCTGTTCCGTAACTGAACCCTCAGTGAAATCAGCAGAAGACTGGGAGAGCAAATGTTGTCTTGTCAAATCTTGAAAGGTCTATTTCTAATCCAAGATGGTTCTTCTAAGGAGAAACACACGAAGAGCATGAAAATGCCTTTGCAAAGCTTGAATGTTTAGTTTCTTGACATGACGAATTTACCCAAAAAGGCTGCATCTCAAGCATAAAAGAATCTGTTAAGAAGAAGACTCTGCAAGTAGCTGGGCAGACAGTGAAACATCATGTCTGTGATCATCACCTTCCTCGGGTAATATCCTTGTCAAAGGCAACAGGACTTGTCTGCACATGTGGGATGCAGAACCAATCACTAGCAGGTAAATTCCAATTCATTTCTTCATCCACAAAATAAATCCTGAGTCCATCGGTGCTTGTACAGAAATGAAAGCTTTTTTATAGTCAATGCAGAAGAAGAAAGCCCTTCAAACGCTTACTTTAGCATCAGCAATTCTTCCTTACACTTCTGTCCCTTTCAATCCCTTTAGCTTTCAACAACAGGAACATGGAAATAACAGCAACAAATTGGCTTAGTGCTATGTGTGAATTCTTATTTACAAGCTACAGGCAGCAGCATTTCTGTCCCTGGCACCGTGCTAGCTGCAGCAAACTAATTTGGGATCAGCCCCCAGAACCACCACCGGGGCACTGCCCCACCACCAGCTCCACACACTGTGCCCCAGTGATGCTCCTCACTCCTTTGGGCATTGCTGTTGACGTGTCACCATGTCACTGGAGGATCAGGGACTTGCTAAGCACCACTACAATCTCCTCCTGCCCATGGGGCTCCCCAGGCATCTTCTTTCCTGATCCCTGACCTCCTGATTTTCTTCTTCCTCTATAAAAGGCTGCTCCTATTGCTGCTCCCATCATGTTTTCTGCTCCACAGTGCAGGGAAACGTTCAGTGCTGCATGAAAGGAGAACAGATGATAATCAAGGCTGAACATGAGTTTGTGCTCAGGAGCCCAGGCACCCAGACAGGAAGGATTCAGAGCCCCCATTCTCCTTCCTTGGGTTATTGAGGCATTTTGGTGCAACATGGACAGGAGTAACAAGAGCTCTGCACTTGTCTTTTCCCTGTCTTGCCCATCTTACTCCAAGGCCTCCAGTTCTTCTGCCTCTCTATTTATACATACCTGGTTATGAATATCATCACAGGAAATTCAGGGTTTGGGTTTTCATTTTTTGTATCTGGCTGACTTTCCTCTTGTTTTCCCACAGCTCCTGTGCAGAGTGGGAGGGAGGAGATCCCACAAAGTCTGTCATGTTTTTTTTTCCCCACAGATTTTCAGCAATGTATCCAGTGAGGTAATGCATCCAGTCAGGTTTCAAATCTATGCTTTTGGGCAATGTTTTCACTGGATTCATTTGAAATATATAAGGAGATAATGATATCTTCATGATTTCTTTTTTCTTTTGAAAAAATGGTTTATTTTTTCATGATTTCTTTTTTCAGGGTATTAGATGAATCACACCAAGCCCTCTCCAGAATGATGGGGTGGCTTGTTTATTTCTTCTTTAGACTCCATCACTTGCCCTTGCTGCAGTCCCAAGACACCTGGAGCTGTTGTAATATCACTTCCCAGTGTACTAAAATACAATTTGCCTCTTGCCATTGCAAGATGCCAAGGACCAGATGAAATGATTTGTTTTTTGCTTGAATCTGGGAAGAGGAGTCCCAGGAGCATAACAAGGTATAAGTAACATCCATTCTGGTGTACCTGACAAATGCAAGCCATAAAAAAAAACAAACAAACAAACCAAAAAAAAATATAACATGCTCCAACAAGCTTTAGGTCTTTCAAATAAAAGGTTAAAAGCCTCAAAAATGACAATGTGCATGTACACACACATACACGCACAAAAGAAGAAGAAATGAATATATGTTTTTTCTCAGGTTTTTGCAGAAAGAAACTGTTGTGGAATAGCCACTTGTAAAGATTGGGATTGTGTGAAGTATCTGAGGCTGTGTCTATCTAGATTTCAGTTCTGGCACACAAGAGGATATTTCGGGACAAGGGTTTTGTTTGCAATGTAAATCAGGCACGTGGTTCTATCTTTACCCTAGGAAAGCTTTTCTGTACTTGCTTAAACTAGGCAAACTTGGCAGTGTGACTAAGCTGAGATTCCTGATTTCATTTCGCTTTAGCAGGAAAGTCATTATTAGCATGCAGAAGTCCTAGGGCTAGTCTGTTAGAAACAGTAAAGATCCACAACAAAAAGACAGCCCCTGCCCTGTGATGCGCAGATGAGGCACAGGTAGCAGGTTTAGCTGGCAGAGGAGTAGAGGAGACAGCAGGGAGAAACAAAGCAGGGCTAGGAGCAGCCACAGCACACCCTCTGTATAACTTGCACGTGCATTTCTGAAAATGTTGCAGCAAAAATTGTTTAGAGGGGAATCTGAGTGCTAGTGATGAGGTGACTTTGCTGTTATTCATCTGGAGCTCCTTCACACATGGAAGGCATCCAACAAGTAATCTTCCATAGGTAACTTCACAACTTCTCGTACACCCTCTCTTAAGCCTGGGGAGAGAATGAGAAGTTACTTGCTGGAAGATTTTACAAGTAAGTTACTTGCTGGAAGATTTTACAAGTGGTTTATCCAAGCCATTTGTGGAACAGAATCAAGAGCTGATGGAGAAAACTCCAGTCTGGCAAGACCAAGGGGTTTTACAGAAATGTGTTTATTTCAAGGAACCTGCAAGAAATCCAAGTGAGGGTGGATGTTTTAATAAAAGCCAGAGAGAGGGAAAGTCCTCATTTGACCTGCAAAATCTGAATGGTGCTTGTCCATTGCAAGTGGTAAGGCTAAAATGCCTCAGATGATGCCACATCCAAGAGGACTCAGGACCACAGATCAGAATAAGCAACAATCAACATGGTTGATGTGAAGCCTGGGCTCCAGCCCTGCTTGTGCCTAAATCATGAAGCAATGACGTCTACGTATCTTGAATCCCAAGAGAGCTCTCTTGTCACTATGCGTCTCATCAATCTTAGTGAATGTATTTTGAAAATTCACAGTTTCATTTTGACACAAAAATGAAAGCAGACTTTGGAACTGCATTTTTATTATTTTTTTTTCATGAGATGGAATTCTTGTTTTCCAGCCCAGCTGAGCCTTAAGCCGTGGTTTGCAGTGTTTCATGCAAATAATTTGGAATAGGAACACCAAAAGGCCAGGACACATTCTAAGTGTAAATATTGTAAACCAATGAGCATAAAACATATTTTTAACTCACTCCTTTCTCATGAATAGGAACTTCATAGAAATTAAAGTACAAATCTTCCCACAAGCTTGAAAGCAAACTGCTTCCAAATCTCCCCTCACTCATTTAAATTACACTGAATGTCATGGAAAACATACCCTTTAGAAAATAACAGATGATTAAACAGCCTGTTTCACCTGTAAATAAGCATTGAATTTGGTGTGTTAGATGTGTTATTTGATTTGCACCTATTAGTCAAGCTGTTTTGTGACTGTTTACCAGAGAGACTTCAGCTTTTTTTTTTCTTTTTTCTTTTCAAACAAGTCCCAAATTGTTGTTGATGCCAGGGATATGGAAACCAAACTGCTGTCCAGGCATGTAAGCCTTTTGCTGGGGAGCTGTCCACAAGCCAAACATAAAACTCTAACATTATTATTCCAATCTAGTGTGTAATGCGGCAAAATATGAACACTTCTCCAAGTTTCACTCCTAATGAACATGCAACACAGGGGTCAAATAATAATGTTTAGCTGTGAATATTTATGTCTCATACTTAGCCTTGTGATGTTTAGAGGTTTAATGCACCTTTGACTGCTTCTCATTGCCTAAACAGACAACACAGGACCATGTTTTCTTTGTGGCAATTACATCCTGAAATCTCAAAAACAGAACAAACAAGACGTAGGTTCACAAAATATTCAAAGAGATTTCCTAGCATTTTCTGCATTTCAATGGGATGTTTAAAAAACTGTATTACTGATTGCAGAGTTCAGTTTCAAGAACCAGCAGCTTTCTGATGTGTCTAACCATCTCTCTCATGCCTGCAGCCAAAATTGTAGAGAGGTGCTAATGGACTCCAGAAATGTCTCTGATGTTTCTGTTGAGATTCTCCACCTATAGACACTCAGCAAATCATCCATTTCTGTCATATGTTTTTCTCTAATTTATTCTCTGAAGACATAAAAAGCATCCTTCTGAGCTTCCCCATTAGAAAAAATGCCTTTCAGACATTAAAGGTAAATATTCAGTACCGTATCTATGAAGATAATGGTTGGAAAATTACATAAACCCAGCTGGAAAAGGTACATAGCAATAAAATAAACTAATGAAAATGTGACCTGAACAGTAAAAATTGATTATAAAAGCTATAGCTGATTGCATTTATTATATGGTTACAGTACTGTCAAAACTAAAGGTTGCAACAGCTCTGCAGTCACTGATAACTAATTCATAAGGCAGCATCATAAAATACTATGCACTAAAGAAGATGTTGTAAAATCACAACAGTTAGAAAACTCAACATACTCTAAAATGCAGACACTGAATGCAGAGATGAATCAAGAGAGAAAGGGCTGTGTTTTAACAGCTGTGCTTTTTCTCTCTGATTCTGATTTAAACGCTGCCTTGTAGGACACAAGTGTCTAGACAGTGGCAGTTAATGTGCATCTGATACAATTAAAGGAAGTAGTAGTGACACACACAATTTCCCCAGTGTGTCTGGCCATGAATCTTTGGTGACACTGACTAAGGTACACTAATTATGATTGCAGGGAAAGAAATGAGAGGAGACACCATGAATACCCACCCTTCCATTAGAAGCGTTACATCTAGATTTTATCACCATCAAGCTCTTCCATGAACCCTTCTGTCTTTCTGACTCTATGGGACTCATTAAATTTATAAGAAGATTTTCCAAATGGAAAAAAACAAAGCTTCCAGTGTGATCATAGGAGGTTTTTTTCCCATCTCCATTTGGTAAAATGGCTATTCTTCTTTGCTTGACTCTTCTCTCCAGGCTGTGTCACAGCTAGAGATGGCAGCTGATCTGGGGAGTTGTTAGCCCAAGGCACTGCAAGGTCCCCATCACCAAACTGGGTTACCCACAAATTCACAAATTAACCTACTGTAACAGCTGTAACTTATTTAAGCTCATGTTACCCCCTTTGTCTTACAGCACTAGACAGAGAAGGAATTACAGCACCATGAGGCTAGTGCCAGATCCTGGAAACAGGACACAAAGAATAAATTACCTGACTTTTACCACCCTGGAGCACCGTGGCTCTGGTTACTTGGTCGCTTCATACCAGGATGCACTGCAGTCAGTAGCAAACTGCACAGAGGCAGTGAAGAGCAACCTGTTTCAACCCCTGCCCTGCTTCTACAGCAGCAGAGAGGCATCTCTGGGCTCCTCTCTAGGCAAGAACAAGTACGCACTGAAGAGATATGCCAAGAGGTCCCAGCAGTCACAAGCTGGGTAGATGATCAGTCTTTCAGAGTGATGCCAGGTCCACTGACCTGGTTACATAGCAGGAGGTGGTGTAGTCATGTCATCTTCTGTGTCATTTGCTCAGTGGTGTTGTCACTTAAAAATTAAGGAGGTGAAAAGTCCTTTAAAAGGGTAAAGGAAGCTGTCCCTTGACCATGCAGATGAAGTCAGGCCTTTATACATGTCGTTGAAATTAGCTTTTTTAATTCACCTCAAGATTTTATTATTGCAAGCAGATAAAGATTTTAGGGCTCAGAGAACCACAAGATGTTCCACTATGTACTCCCTCATTATTCACAAGCTCAGATTTTTTCATGGTTACTCTCACTGCGAAGCATTTTCTTCAGGAAACTATGTGACTTTTTTCTTTTTTTTTTTCCCAACCCTGAGATTGTTTATTGTTTGTTTGTTTGTTTGTTTTTCTTTCAAGAAACATGAATACATAAACTGGATGCTAAATATGGTGTTCAATTCCCTTTTGACTCAGCAGTCTTCTGTTTGTACATCTCATGGCCATTTTAGCTGTAACATGAAACGAGGATTTCATATTCAACCACAGTCTCACTGTGATTCTTAAACTTTTAACAGCAGCACTGTTTTCCTGATGTAGAGCATCCATTTGATTGCACTTAAATACATTTTGTGCAGCAAGCCCAACTCATCCAGCAATCCAGACTGCGTCGTAGGTCTGCTTGCTTATCTCTATGGGGTTTTCTACAGCCTTTGTGGGAGCTGCAAGTTTTATCCTGGCTTTCAGCTGAGTACTAAAAACATTGAGTCGTACTGAGTCTTGCACAGAACCTTGAAGACTCTCAGGAGGTATGCTTTAATCTGATGATGATTCACTATTAAAAGCTTCTAGATTTAAACAAATTCAAGACAATTTAAGGTGTTTCTAGGAAAACTGCTGGAAGAATACATCTTATATTCTGCTTATGTCTTGCTTTCAATGAGCAATCCAGAGATGTCTGCTGGAGAGTCTGGCCATAAATATGGCTGTGCCAAAGCCACAATGGACCATGGTGTAGTATGTATGGGAATAAAGTAAGCAGAAATGTGAATGGGATGAGAATAAAACACTTAACACAGGCAACAAGTGCCAAATAAAAAACAACAGCAGTCTGTGCCAGTGTGAGACAGATGCTCCCAGCCCACTGCCCACCACAGGCTCCACACGTTGGTGACATGGAAAAAGAGTCAAAGTCAGTTGGGGCTGTGGGGACAGGGGGTAGCAGTGAGGGAGGTGGGGACATTGATTTTGGGTCCTGGTCTGCCCTATGAGAAGGGGACGGAGCTTCAGATCCAGGTGCACAGAGGACGGGTGGTGTGGGAAGCACAGCTCTGAGGATGTGACCCCCTTATAGTCAGAGCTGAAAGTGTTTTCTCCCAAATGGTTACAAATCTTCCTCTCCCCCAAGAATTTACTAATTTTTGAGTGAATATGATTCTTTTTGGTCTCCACCAATTAACCGACTACTAACCTATTTAAACACACATTCTTCATAATGTGCAGAGCTACCCTTGCAGTCAAAATGACAAGTGGGAAATAATAGAAATGCTGTCCAAAACCTAAAGAAACTGCATCTGCTCTAGTCCCTTCCTTTGCAATATTTATGCTCTCTGCAAAAAAAAAAATAAAAAAATAAAAAAAAAATGAAACCAGATTTGCTTGATGATATATAGCTTGGAATAGTGAAATACTCCTTTGCCCTGGCTTCCTAACCAAATAAATCACATCGTTTCATACACCTCTTGTCTGATAATATAAACATGATAATACAGCCTTGGAAACCTCTACCAAATCTCATTAAACACTTCTGCTGATAACATAATAACACGTTAAATATCGTCTAGCTGCCACACTGCATTCACAATTGGAGTGCCCCTCTCTTGCCTTTTGTAATTCTGCACTTTTCTTCCATAAAAAGGGAAAACTTATAACAGTTTTGTTTTGAAATACTGGCTCATCCAGTAGGTTGTATATTTCCAAAACTCAGCTTTTGTCACTCAGGTTTCTGGGACACATCACTCTTTAACCTTGGGCTGCTCTCCTGACAAGGTGAAAACTCATTAACTGCCTCTGTATAATTTAAACACACAGCTTTGTTATTATGCTGGCACCAGCCCACAGGGACAACAGGGATCCTGTAGCGATAGCTTGTTCTCGTGGCAGGTATGTCCTCAATAGCTTTCTCTGGGACAGAGGATAATTACCTTCCCAGTAAAAGAATCACGGTACCAAAAAAAAAAACCACCACACAAATGTTTTATGAGCCTGTATAAGGCAAGGCCACCTCCCACAGGACTGTCACATAGAGGGGAACACAAACAGTCCCCAGGGCATAAAACCCCCTCCCTGTCTCTGCTGGTACCTGCTAGTGACAGCGGCACACGTGGATCTTCCAGCTCTCGTGTCAATCACCTTTCCTCACTCGGCTGTCATTTCAGAGGTGGGTGGCTTTTCAGAACTGCCTGTTCTTAATAAAGAAATCAGGAGCAATTTCAGTGCTTGGTATCTTTAATAATTTATATCATTGTCCCCTGTTACAGGCAAAGAAACACTGATATCACTGCAAAGATGTTGTGTAAGTGGCAACTGAATTCATACGGCAGGGGAACAGCCCAACCAGTGTGGAGCCACCTTTATCAATATCATAGTTATGTCAAACACTTCAGCTCACCTGATCCTTAGTTGCATTTGCTTCATCTGGGCTCTGTGTTGTTACCTTCCACCCCTCTCCCAACCTCCCAAAGGTTGTATAAGGCCTCAAAGACTCATAGAGCAACAGAATGGTTTGGGTTGAGTTGGAAGGGGCCTTAAAGCCCACACAGTTCCAGCCCCCTGCCATGGGCAGGGACACCTCCCACCACACCAGGTTGCCCAAAGCCCCATCCAGCCTGGCCTTGAGCACCTCCAGTGATGGGGCATCCACAGCTTCTCTGGGCAGCCTGTGCCAGGGCCTCACCACCCTCACAGTGAAGAATTTTTTCCTCATATGAAACCTAAATCTACCCATTTTTAGTTTAAAGCTGTTACCCTGTGTCCTATCACTATATTTCCTAACAAAGAGTCCCTCCCCAGCTTTCATGTAGGTCCCCTTTAGGTACTGGAAGGCCACTGTAAGGTCTCCCCAGAGCCTTCTATTCTCCAGGATGAACAACCCAACTGCCTCAGCCTGTCTGCATAGGAGAGGTGCTCCAGCTCTCTGATCATCCTCCTGTCCCTCCTCCTGACTCATTTCATCAGTTCCCCATCCTTCTGGTGCTGAGGGCCCCATAGCTGAATGCAGGGCTCCATGTGGGGTCCCACAAGAGCAGAGCAGAGGGGCAGAATCCCCTCCCTCACCCTGCTGGCCACGCTGCTTTTGAAACAGCCCAGGATATGGGTGGCTTTCTGGGCTGCATGTACATATCACCAGCTCATTTGCAGTTTTTCATCCACCAATACCCCAAAGTCCTTCTCCACAGGGCTGTTCTCAACCCACTCATGACCCAGCCTGTACTCATGCCCCAGGTGCAGGACCTTGCACGGGGCCTTGTTGAACCGCATGTTGTCTGCACGGGCCCACCCCTTGAGCTACCAAAGGTCCCTCTGGATGGCATCCCTTCCCTCCAGCGTAGATCAAACCACACAGCTTGGTGTCACTGGCAAACTTGCTGAGGGTGCACTCGATCCCACTGTCCACATCACCACCAAAGATGTTAAATAACACCAGTCCCAATACAGACTCCTGAGGGACACCATTTATCACAGGTCTCCACCTGGACATTGAGCCGTTGACCATGACATGGCAAGGATTCACATTCAGTTGCAGGACAGGCATTTAGACCTGCTCACTGCTCCAGTGACCAGGTAGATCCAGCACTGAGAGACTTCTGAAGTCACCAGAGACCCACCAGCCTCCAAGAGCTTGTGGCAGCGATATCTGACAGCAAAATCAAGGAGGCACTGTTTAATTTACAATAGCCTCAGAGAAGGAGTGGAAGATGCTTAGCATCATAGCCACTAGGTAAATTCAATAGCAAATGAAAGCCATTTGAATCTTTATGTCAGACTTCCCCACATGTTTTTATTTCTAGGCTGAATGCTAGGCAGAAACTGTCTACTTTCCAGTTTCAATGTGGATGATGCCAAAATCTTTTGAGAACAACCAAAGGAAGTCAAAGTGGAAGATATTCATTTTGCTAGAGAAAAAAGAGAAAGCTCTCCAGAGTGCAATGCAGGCCCCCTCAGAGAGAGCACAATGCTGTGCTTTGGCACTGAAAACAACAGAGTCTTCAGCATTTGGCTAGTCCCACAGTCAACCACTTCACACAACATTTTAGTTGTCACCTAAAGCTACTTGTCATCTACCATGATGAAGATACAGTGACAGTCCAAGAGCAGTGGCAAGAAAACAAGGAGACACACAAGAACTAAAGACCCTGAGTCACCAATATTTCCCCTATGTAATTAAAACTATGGCATGACATGGTTTTGAAAGGATCAAACTATTTTTTTCATGTTGCTCCTCTTCCTCCTCCTTCCATCCTCCTCCATCCCCATTCTCATCAGTTTCCACCACTGAACAGTCGAGGCTGTGCCTGTTCTTGCCCTTGCACCAGAACCCTTTCTTCTCTTTCTTTTAATTGAATCCTTCAGATCAGGAGGTGGTCATCTGCTTCTTGGCTGTCCAGAAGTAGGCAAGGATTGCAGCACCTCAAGAAACCTCATTTCTCACCGCAATTCACTATGTCTAAGGCTCTGGGTGGGAATGAAGGCATAGTCCTGGCCTACATGCAGAGTATCGCACCAGCTCCAAGGGCAGGACAGCAATGAGCCTGTGATGCACACCAGCAGGGAGCTACCCAGGCCTGGTCCAGACCTCCAAGAAGTCAAACTAACTACTTTTGCTAACTACAGCAAAAAAAAAGGGCATGGAAAACACAGCTAGACCTACCAGGAAACTAATACGGGAGTCATATTCTCCAGACCAAACTCTAGGCACTTTAAGGAGGAGGATGGGAAACTATAGCTCATGCAGAAGGAGAGAAACCTTCACATCTCAGACTGGGCTAAGCCCTCTCTGAAGGTACCTGCCTCAAACCCAGCTCACTGTGGAAGCCTAATTTTGCCCAACACAGCTCTGTTCAGAGCAGACCTGGAAAAAGAGGTTGGGAAACGGGCTGATTTCTCAGGTAACACAAGACGGAGCAGGTAAAATCACTGGGATAGTTTTTTTCCTTTTTATCATCTAGTTCAGTGGTGGTAGAAATTGTTCATCTTGGCACTTGCTCATGCAGCCCAGCAGAACAGACCTAGGGATGGCAAGTTTGTGGTGATGGGGCAGGTCCAAAGCGGAGCTGGAAAATCAATTCACAGGTCAGTGTCAAGACATTTGGGGTTACCCAGGGTCAGACACAGCTCCAGGATGACCAGGCAGGGCTTTGGGGATGGGGACAGTGTGAGGACAGACTGGGACAGCAGCCCTTGGGGCCCATGGCCAGGCAGGGCAGGGCTGTGGGGACCTGGAGCCCGACACTGCTGCAGCATCTCTGGGGCAGGCGCTGACAGGCCTGAGGCTGAAATGGGGCCCTGAGCCCTATGAGGTGGGGTGAACCACAGAAGAGGGCAGGCAGGGCCAGTAAGGGCTATTAGTGCCCTCAGGGCCCTGACAGTAGCTTAGCTGTAAATATTCAGGCACTCGGGCTTATCAGATTTCATTAAAACTAATGGGATAAACTCATACTTATTCATAATGTCTCTCGCCCTCCTTTTCTAGAAATTTGAAAGTCTGTTGCTGTAAGCAGATCCTTGAAAGCAGCTACGAGAACGGCTTGCTTTGAAGAATCCAGCCCGCAGTGCTGTAGGCTACTGCAATTACCTAAACCTTTACCACTGCTGAAAATTACTTCCATTTGTCAGTGTCCCCACCCTGCCCACCCATGCTATTTCATTATCCTTGCCTCGTGTTTTGGAAAATTCCACATAGCTGCATTTGTCGGGGAACACACTTGTTACAGACCAACACAAAATTTAAACGAGATCCTTGCTTCTGGATAGCCTGAATAATATTACATCAGCACTCGGTACTCTTTACTAATTTATTCTTGCTGCCTTGCAACAAGCACGCACGCACTGTGTAAACAGGGTCTGTATCAGAATGAATGATGCAGACTTTAGCGTCTCATTCCTCACGCACAATAGACAGCCTCTCACTCCATAAATTGTTCCGTTTGTAAATTATCCAGTGGGTTAATAGATCTTAGAGCCTGAAGGGACTTCTGGCATCATCTGGACTGTATTACCTCTTGTATAACCACTGCATGTATAAGCAGCAAAATTTTATCCGGAGATTTCTGGTGAAGAGGAAATTTTTCTCCCTAACTTGTTGCGGTGGGAGATCTTGGGGGGTCACTGTGAATGAAATAGAGTCCTTTGCCATTAAAAATGACATTTAAAGGTAGGTTTTATAAGCATATAAATCACTAGTAGCTAAAGAGAGATTCAATTCATACTGAGTGATAGAAGTTATCAAGGTGATTTTAGGCTTCACTCCACAAAGGCATTTAAGAGTGATTAGCTTTAAACTCGTGAATTGTCTGATCGGTTTCCTCAAGGACTGCTCCTGGGCTTCCAGCACAGCCTGCATTTAAGTGTTCTGCTAGCTTGGCCATCACAAAAGCTAACTGAAGACATTTATAAAGCAGCCTTAGATGAGCTCTGGTGCGAGCTAAGACTCTAGACTAGCAATAGCTGGGCTGCAGCAAAATGGTTTCAAGGCAAGCCTGGAAGCATTACAGCTTCTATGTGTAAAACCAAGCTGATTTCAGCTTGGCTTCAAGTATGACAATCACCCACTTAAAAACAGCTTTGGTACTTAACACTCCTACTTGAAAATCTTCATTTTTGCTATCAGTAACCACAATCTGATGCTCATTTCTTCGGTATAGGACAAGAAATAGCTGGAGTTGGTAGCGTGTGTTGAGCAAAGACTGTCTTTCAAGTGGTGACTACAGCAGCTGGAAATGTTTGCTCAGCTACAGCCACCTTCATTCGCCTTCCCTTGAAGATGACAGCATTGTCACAACAGCTGTGTCTTGTCAGAAACTCAACCTCAAAACAACATTAATTGGGATCCATGGGGAGCACCTGATACTTTCAGGAAAACACAAAATTATGTCAAAGCACATCAAAGAAAAGCAAGTTACACGTCAAGAAAATGCCAAAATAATATCAATATAGACAAATAAGAAAATGAAAGATGAAATGTAACAAACGCTATTGCCAGCTTTTGAAAATAAATGCAGTGTCCAGGTGACTGCAAAATTAATTGGGAAAAGAACAACAAATTAGCTCATCAGAAAGTTAGGTGTGAGCTAGAAATCTAAATAAAATTAACAAAATCAAATAAAACAGCTTGAAGATGAGTCCATAAACATTATAGATCCCATACAATAGTAAGCTGGTTTCAGGATCAGGTAGATGATTATCCCCTCTTTACTTTAAACATCCTTTATTTCCTTGATTTGTTCCATGGATTTATCCTCATCCCTTATGCTAAAGATTCATTTGTCACATGAGGTCTGAATCTATTAATTAAGCCTCTGAAAAGCACCACTAAATTCTCATTAATCTTCCTCTCAGTGCAGACTTAAGCCTGAACAAACTGTAGTTTGTTTTTTTTTTGTAGTTTTGTAGTATTTTAGCAATACTAATGACAAAGCTCCCACCAAAAAAGCAACAGTATTTTTGTTTCCCCCTCTCCTAAGGTGGTAGTGACTGGGATACCTCTACTAAACATTGTGGATATTGCACTTCTCCAGACTTTGCCAACAAAGGTGATTCCCTGAACCTCTGTTTTTGCAGTTGTTACTCAAAGAAATTATAGACAAGATGGAAAACCTGTAGGAAAGTTTGTTACTGGCTATGCAGATGCTAAAGTGACATCTGCCTGTGGCATGGTGAGGAGCAAAAGGAATGGATTTGTAGAGGGAACCAGGCAGGATTGAAAACCTACTTAAAACAAGCCCAAGGATCCAGGCCCCATGGATCAAATGCTGCCAGCAGCAGCAGTGCACTGGGGATGCTCCCAGAGGGTGTCTTTTGGTTTAGTTCCTTTGAAAGGAATTCAACTCATGTGCTCCAAGATCACTTTTAGATGTGAATCAAAGCATGCTAAGGGGGCAGTTCCAGTCTAAGTGTGTACTGCAAGAATGCAGTCTGCTCTGCTGGGCTCAGAAGTGGGGCAGCAAGCTAATCCCTCTAGCACGACATGGAAACTGGTTTCCCTGGGCTCTTTGGGAGCTCTACTCTAAGTTCAATGCCCCATTGCTCGAAGGAAAGATCTGCCCTTCAGGGGGCTGTTCTACTCTGGAAAGCTCCTGTAGAGTGCCAAGGGAGGTGTGAACAACCAGAGGCTTCCCCTTTGATACATGAATCCCCCCAAAAGCAATCAGTAATACAGAATAGAAACTCCTCTAGTGACAGTAGGTCCTACTTACAGCAGACCCTACTCTGCCCTGCCCACATCTGTTTCCTGTTCTCCTGCTGCACGTTTCTATTTCAGCACTGAAGCACACCAAGCAATTGTTTTATGCATCCATGATCTGGACACAAAAGGGCCTATAAATTTTAGGCTAGAGCATAAGGAAGGGGAAAAAAAAAAAAAAAAAAGTACTACTTCTGCTAGTTTTTTTACCCTCTCGATAAGTTACTAGCCAATCTTAGAAATCAAGATTAGCATTAACTTCAGAGAAAAATTATTTTCTCAGAAACATGACGGAGACTTAGGGTTTTCATCATTTATTTGCTTCTATGGGAGTTTTTGGCTTGAGAAAAGCTAACCCACAGCCAAACTGATGGTGCGCAGAGAGTAAAAAAGGATGCAGCACATTACGCATACGCTGCGCTCAGTGCAGACTGGGGACACCAGTATCTCTCCCAACATATCAGTCTTGTCTCACCAAAAATCTGCTGCCACAAATTCTTTGTTCCTCGCAGCTGGTGAAGGTGCTGCTCCTGCAGTCCTGATGTGCTGGGCTAGGAGGGGAGCTGCACAGCAGGGATTTCCCCGGAGCCTGCAGCGCTGTATCTATCGCTCCCTCATTCCTGCTCCCTCCCCGAGGTCGGGCATGCCCACACTCCCTGCACAGCCGTGATCAGCATAGCTGCTGCTGCAGCACAGCACGCCCCGAAATGGCTTTATATCCCTGCTCGCCTACCTGCTCCCTGGTTTCCTGCACCAGGATGGATTCCCCCTGCATATGCTCCTCTTGCAACGCATTAACGGGTGGAGAAAACAGGGAATTTATGCTGTTCTCCGAGAGACTGCATTTTCAGGACATGTTTTCAGATTCAAACATCACTCTTCTTCCCTGCCTGTTGGCAAACTTGCATGTAGCTTAGCAACACGGCCAAAAAATGAGAAGCCCCAGGCACACAGGTTACTGCGTGGTGACAAGGCATTGTGTGTTGGCCACCCTGCCATGGCTGTGTGCACCCATGTCGTTAAACACGTGCAGCGAAGGACACACGATTCTGTGATTTGCTTTTGCCGTTAAGATGTGCACTGTTGCTGTACTCAGCTGAGAGGAGATCATGTCCACTTTCACCCTGCCTGGGCTTTTTTTTGTTGGTTGATTTGACAGGCACTGTGTAGACACAGCCTGTGGATGACTGGAAGCGTGTTTCTATAATTTTTCCACTTCCCTCACATCTGAAGGACAGCCTGGCAGTGTTTATGTAGACGTGGAGCTGGCGAATGCTGGCTGGCAGAGAGCCTAGGGAAGCACCCACGGAGTGGGAAGGAAACGTTGGCTGTGATTTAGGGGCTGGGGAGGGGCAGAAGAGGGGGGAGACAGAAGAATGGAGAGAAAAATTACACAGGTGCTTCTCAGTTCAGTGGGGACTGTGAGGATTCACAGAGGCTAGAAGACAATGGCTGATGGTGTGGTTGCATTTCTGAGGGCACTGACTCAATACAAGAGGAAAAGCTGTCAGACAGGACCCTTGGCTCACTCCCAATAAACGCATAAAGATGTTTATGGGGACAACATGACAAACCCTGCTTGTCCTCTTTTTTTTTTTTTTGGTTATTGTTTTATTTTTCTTTGAAGGCTGGTACAGCAAAATAGGAAATCTAGGAATACACTAAAAGGAAATTTAGGTGATCTTTAAGATCCCTTCCAACCTGAGCCATTCAAGTTTCAGTGACGTATCTTTGAGAACAAACTGAATTAACTTTAAGATTAAATAAGTTTAATTTTATGTTACTGCTATCTTTCTACACCAAAGGCTTTCTACAACTTCTCAGTTCAAACACGTTTATTTCAAAGCTTACAGTATTAGCTAGTTAAAGCTCCCATATATTCAGAACTCGTGCACCATATATATCTATGTAATGCTTTCAGTAATATGAAAATAAATTGTTTGAGCATGAAAATAACTATTGCAGATATTTGCATGCATTATAAAAATGCTTGGGTCAGGGGAGAGCTCTCCCGTTAGCAAAAATAGACAGATCTGAACAAAAACAAACAGAAATATGCATTACATCTGTATTTATCCTGGTAACCAGCACAAAAGAGTTCAGCAACTCTGCACTGAGTGACATCCAGCTCAGGGTTCAGCATTTTGCATTTATTACTTAGCTGTTTGGATGAAAGCGTTGGATTATTTTTTTTTTTCCTTCTGTAATGTTTTAAGTGATTCAGACATGCCTTTCACAGCATAAACAGTCCTGCTTTCTTAAAACTGCTGTTCCTGGACCTTGCGGGCCGGCAGGTCACATGGATTTCAGCAGAAGGTCAAGCTGACTTACGTACAATAGCAGAAACCAAACCAAGCAAAGCCCCATGAGGACGAGGGATGGGGAAACACACACCAGAATTTGGTAGATTATTTATAAAATGTGATCACTGTAAATAGGTTGTTTCTATAGCAGCTCACAAATCTTTTGTATTTCTGAGATTTAGTCTGGTGGGAGCTGGTTGGTTTTGTTGGTGTTTTGTTTTGTTTTGTTTTGTTTTTTTCCTGTCTCCTGGGTTTCTCTCAATGTAAGTTGGAGTTTTCTGTTTGTTTGCCTTCCCCTAACACCAACAAAATCTCTGGAATTGGCAATGGCTCTCTGGATGCCTGAAGAAGCAATTTTTCAAATTGAGCCATACACAATTTAATTTCTCTTGTGGTCTTAATAATCACAATATCTTTCAAGCATAAGGTACAAAGCTTCTTCTCAAAAGGAACGCTTCAATTCTTACAAGTCTGCCTTATTCCCCTGCTAAAGAGAAGATCCCCAATTCTCAAAGCAACAAAGGCAGAGACAGCTACTTAGTTATCTGAATTTGTATATCATCTTTGTTTACTATTTATATACCAGGGGCATTGTGTATACAGTACAACGTGCAATATAGATGAAATCAGTCCTCTTTGCAACATAGAGCTTATAGTCATACCTATAGCCTGCAACGAAAAAAAAAGGGAGGATGCTCTTGATCTCTCCACCTCAGTTTATCACCTTTAAAACAGTGATTTGGGGGCTCAGAATACTTGGACATGTATTTACCATAGAAAATAGTGAGAGCTACAGACTTAAATAGCTTCTGATTTTAAAAGACTTCTCCAGAGACACAGATTCAATGCTGTACACAGAAGCCCTAACAAGTAACTTATAAACACGACCTGTGTGTTGCTGTGAATCCTAAGGGCTCAAAGACACACAAGGTGAATAAAAAAATAAGAAACAATAAAGCAATTACAACAACAAACAATTTATTACAAAACAAAACAAACATACAAAGTAAACAAACAAAAACTTGTAGCATGCAGGCCATTCTCATTAGTTTATATGTGTGAGTCATGGTTTTGAACATTTGGAGCCACAGACTTTGCCCTTGTATTTTGTTACTGCTGCCTTTGAGTGGGGCAGCAGTCCCATTGCTGACAGCCTTCTTTATCTTATTTTGCAGTGTGTAAAGAACTGCAATCCTTAAAATCTGTACATTTAAAAGTATGAATCTGCAAAATTCTTACATGTTTTGTTTTGTTTTTTTTTTTTTTTCTGTTAGAGAATGGCTGAACAATCTACCAATTTAACCTGAAATAATAGGTGACGAACTCTAGACGAACATTGAACTAGTTGGTTTCTTGTTTACAGGTTCTTGCACTGGGCTCCCACCAGCTGGAGGCTCAGATGTGCCAAGCATAATTAAAAATTTTATTTGCAAATGTAATTCATTTAGGGTGGGAATTACTAGCTTCTTACCTCTCAGGAATTTTTGCTTACTTGGCTGAACAGAGGAGGAATTTTTCTTCACTTTAGGATTTGAATACAGGAAAAGAATTCTAATGTATTTTCTTCACAATCCCCTTGTTCTCCTCACTTTTCTCTTTTTATTTTTGGTACATAACACTGCATCTCATCAACTGCTGCTTTGATAACAGGATATAGGTGCACTTTGCTCCACAACACAGCGGTGCCAGAAGAAGCCACATCGGCACCAGCTGCATGGAAAAAGGAATTCCAACTTCAGAGTCAAGCTGTGTAGTGAATCTCCATCTGAAACGCCTGCAGAATTGATTAAACACTGAAACAAATGACTGAAAGCTGCCACTCACGTCCTCAAGTAACAAAAGATCCAAGAGCCCTCCAGCAAGTAAGAGTGACCTTCCTGATCACCTAAACCTGAGGCTCCTTCACTGCCTCCTCGCTGTTCTTACACACCTCAAGGACCAGCACTATCTCTGGTTTTGCCCTTCACATGTGGCAAAAGTTCTCCTTCATCAAGCCACTACAGCCTTAAACTCCTTGAGTTTGAGCTCGGTTGTGAGATCCAGCTGAGCACATCTCATATAGCGTGATGTGTGCCCAGCTAACCAGCAGGCATAGAAAAATATGCTACCATGTCATCTCATCCCTCCTCACACTCACTGCCTGTTTGCTGGCTCATCTGTGTGTTGTGTTTTGTTTTGTTTTTTTTTGTTTGTTTTTTCCCTTCCATCTGTTGTGCCTTCCACTGCCTTCACTGGTACAATGTACTACATGTTTGTATAGTAATTAGCACAAAACGACACGTGCCAGTGCTGAGGCATTAACAAAGTTAGCAGTAGAGTGATGATAACAAGACCCTGGAACAGTAACATTTTCATTTGAATCGGGCAAATTCACTCACCAAAAGGAAACAAACTTGATACCACAGCTTTTTATTTATTCAGAATTTTTATTCCTGGCTCATTTATCCATTTCTACCATTACTGAGAGTGCTAAACCTTTCTGTTTGCACAGCAACACATCTCTGCTGCACTGCTCAGTACAGCGCTGACCTCTTGGTAGGTAACAACAGACGGGCCTGCTTTTGCTCTGTGGTGGTAATCAGCACGCTGTGACAACCAGCAATGAGACCAGCCAGAAGACGATCTGAAAAACATGACAGTGATGTTGAACTGAACGAAACATTTAACCCTGTAATCAATCTATGGAGAACGTAGTACTGAACACACTTCCAGTTGCTTGCTGCAAGCACTATATGTCAGGAAGGGAACAGTTTGTGAAGTCTGGAGGTTTTGGTTCCTTCTCTAGAGACCAAAGGTGTGTCTCTTGTACACCCCACGTCTACACAGATGTAGTTATATATGTCCACACAGGTAGATATCTCAGTATAAAGCAACTGGGGAACCACCTGCAATTCTTCCATCTGTCCCAGCCACATCATAAGGCCAAGGTGAATAAGCAAGCTGAATATTTGTAACCCTCTCCCTTTAGCAAAAGGAGCTTAAGCAATTAGGAATTTTTTGTTATTTTATGCTTCTATGTAACATTGAAATAAGGAATTTCTCCTCCTGTGTGTGGAAGTCTTTGATTCCCAGAAGAAGTAACTAGTTCTCTTAACTTTGACATCAATTCTAAAGTAACCCGACTATTTGGACAAAGACTGAAGACTGTTGAGAAGAGCACAACAGCTTCCTAGAACCTGTGTCCAGCCCAGTGTTTCACTCAGCATTGGCTGCTGGCACAGCCAAAAAATCCCAGTTACTTACTCCCTTACCAGCTCAGCAATGTATCCTACAAAAGCTGCATAATTGGGAACATAATCATGACTGCTATGCTTAACTTCCCCATCCTCTACAAGCCCATCCAAGGCACAGAATACCAACAAATAAAAAATAATGCTCAAATTTTGTATGTCAGTACTTTCTTTCTCACTTATTACATCCTGTTTGTATCACAAGTTTCCATGACTTTTCATGTGAACCATGGCTCTAACTTATTTTTTTTTTCTGAACTTCTTTCGTTCTAACTGTGAAGACAAAAGAGCAGATTGCTCCTTAACAAAACGCACATGAAATAAAATGTGTTTTCCCTGCGTCACACAGCTTGTTCCACAAAAAAAGAAACTAAATGCTTCTGACATTGTCAATAGGTAATACAAAAGTAAGGAAGCCAACGAGAAGTAACCTGGGTTACAAACTGCTGGCACAGACACAAGTACTACTCCGTGCAAGTGTCCAAAATCCAACAGTAGGGTCAAATCCATATTTGTCTGTGGCTTTGCTGAAGTTGCTACAGGAGTGCTTTTGTCTCCTCTGCTTTCTTTAATTAGTGTCACAGCCATTACTGAGCTGCAGCAGTACTGACATTCCAGGAAACAATGTCTGGCTCTCGCTAATGGGAAAAACAGCTGTAAATCTTGCACGGAGTGAGGTTGGTTTTAATTTGTGCCTATGGGATTCTGATATTGAAATACTGGTCTTAAATATCTGCTCCACAGGGAGATACTGCTGCACATTAACTCTAAAGTTATCAGTTGGTGAGCTGCAGTAAGACAAAGAGAGCAAGAACTGATATAATGCAAAGCGACACAGCACTGTGAATGCCGTACCATATGCAGGAGTACCTATTAAGCACTCTGCACCAATATTAACCCCCTGTTTATAAACATTTTCAAAGCCTGTACCATTCACTTTGAGGAAGAACCAGCTTCAGACAGCCCAGATTTATCACAGATCCACTCACACACACACACAGAGAAAGTTATATGGAACAGCAACACAGCCCACTGGACGGACTTGTGAGGTTACCATCAGTTTTGCCACTACATGAATTATTTTCCTTGGCTGCAGTGATTCATACTGAGACATTTGATTGACTCATCTTCCATGAGTCAATTCTCTTAAATTCTCTTATTAAAAAAAAAAAATAAAATAAAATAGAGAGAGATCAAATAAACCTAGGAAAAAGTTTTCTGTGATACTTAGCTACTTTTCTTCAGCTTAAAATACTGTCTGATTATGCAGCATCCCATCTTTGTTGCAAGTTGACGTGAGGTCTTCAAGCTGCCTGCATTTTAGTACATTCACTGACTGCTGCTGGAAATGGCAAAGCAGAACACAAATGCCCATGGAAATCTGCAGTCTAGATCAAAACCTCCATAGTGTCATTTAGCAAGTCTCAAAATCCTCCTTGCAGTGGCTCCTTGGACTGGCAGTGGCTCCTTGTACTCCTTGTACTTTTCACAGAGATGGCAGTTGGGTTGCTATTTCTTTTTTTAAGGTGCAGTAAGAAAGTTTAAGGGCCTGAGCATTTTTTAAAAGGTTTGGTAAAATAGATGCCATAAAATTTGTTTTGTTTTGTTTTGTTTTAATAAGCCTCTAAAAATCTTTCCTATATCAATATGTAAAAATGAGTATTTTTCATATTCTATGTGTAAAAATCTTTCTTACATTAAATTGTAGAAACCATATCTTTAATAAAATGCAAAAGAGCAAGGAAATCTCAAATGGACTCTCAAATGGAGAATCCATTCTCCATTTGGAGAAATGGAGAGTTCTGTCTCTCCTAAGGAGAGATAGAAATTCTCATTTTTCCATGAGCTAAATCCTTATCTTCATATAACTTCTACTGTACTTTATTTACAATTACTAACATCCTTGTGGCGGCTTCCTGAGGCATGGTGATGCTGCTATGTTCATTTTACAAGGAGGAGCCAAAAGACTGTGGTTCATCTCACTAGACTTTAAGCATTGAGAAGTTAGACACTTTGTCTTAAACAGTAACCTAAGCTCTCTCCATCATGAACAGAAAGAGAAGTAAGCACTTTCAAAGGGTGACTGGTCCTTCCTAAGATAAATAATTTAAAATTACCCTTGCTGATCACCTATGCCTAAGCTGGCTACAGAAGGAAACTTATTTGCTACAGAAGATGACACATTAATTTGTTTAGATAATTCCCACACATACAGACTTACTGGGATTGAAAAGGAATTGTGCAAAAAAAAAAAAAAAAAAAAAAAAAAAAAAAAAAAACATGATTTTGCACCCATCTCAAGAGCTGAGCCCAAATCTTAACTGCTGAGGCACAAAAAACTGTGTCCAAACACTCAAAACTGGACAAGATAGTAAAATACGTTTGCTAAAAATCTCCTTGGATGGATTTGATGCAATATATATGGAAATTATGAAATAGGTTTAATCTATCATTAAATCTACAACACATCTATTAGAGATGCAGACTGAAGTAGCTTGTCTGAAACGGATAGGTATAGCAATGCATGAAAAGATTATTATACATAAAAATGGTAAAAACAGTGACAAGACTACAAAAAAAATGTTCCAAAAATTCATTCAGTAAGTCATGAAACCCACCGATGGATCATGCAACTGTTTTTTCTTTTGCATCCACTGGGACAGCAAATGAAAATTTAAGGTCAAAAAACAGCCTGGATTTTTGGACTAAAATGTAGCCATCAAGTCGTTTCACATATTTAAGAACATATTGGGTTTGTTAGTTAAACATAGCTTTACTCGCTTTTCCATTTATATTCCCTCTATTTCCTTAAAATAATCCTCTATCACAGATCTTTCCTAGAGCTACTGCATGAAATGTGGCAGCTTTAAAGTAACACAAGGGCAGGAGAAAATGAGCTAGCATCTGAAGAGATGGGAGGGAATGAATCCACAAGAGCACGGTTGGGTTTTTCAGTGTTACAGGCATCTTGTAAAATTCCCATCAGTTTGGCTGGTTGCACTGTGGTTTTTCCATAACCATTCTTTTCCAGAAGCAATGAAGTGTGATACTATGGATTGTGTTCAAAATCAGCTGGTATTGCTGATTTCAGTGGAGTTGTTTGGAGCAAAAAGTTAGTGCAGAATTTTGTCCATCTCATACAGTTAAATGAAAGCAGGTGTTTAGAACAGACAGAAGAGGGGTGGCCAAACTGTAAGTCTATTTAAGCTAGTATTAAAATGTATTCCACATTTTGGAAATCAAGTTGCAGCCAAAGTGCTTTGGGTTTAACACAGTGATCTTATTTATTTCATTTTTGTAATGGTTTGACAACATACAAGGCAATCAATCATGAAATTCAGATAAAGATCTGGTTTCTGCTGGGCTTGTCTTTGTATGCTGTGAAAGCATGCAGCTGAGAAGTCTAGGAAGAGGAATCTTTTATTTTCTTTTACAAAACTGGATTTTTTTTCAATATTTCTATCCATTCTCAAATCCTTCTAGTTAGCCAGCTCATATATCTACTAATTTAAAGAGGAACTGAAATGCTTTAAAATAAATTTATGCCAAACACTGTTTAACTCTGGCAATCACAGTTTACACACTGCACAGGCAATGAAATGTCAAAGCACTGAAGAAACAGACCAAAGAAATCAGTCTGAGGAATCGATACACAACAACACAACAGCAGCTACAGAGGCAAAAAAAAAAAAAAAAAAAAAAAAAAAAAAAAAAAACAGAATAGCAGAGAATAGCAGAGTGCTCCTACTGTCTAGATGAGTAGTTCCAGGCAACTTGTCAATACACCGGCCATACAATCTGTTGTGCTTGTTTTTACAAGATGGGAAGTCATACAAGAATATTTAGGTCAAATAAATAATATATATCTCATAAATAGTACAAGTCAGTCAGTGGGCTAGTCCTTGGAGGTTTCTCTTTAGTGGGCAAAATTTGTTTCCTGAAAAGGGATGCAAGTGTGTTTTAACCACTTATATCAAGAGTCTATTATGTTGCTCCTTTTTCTTACAAATACCAAGAAAAATATACTTAGAGAAAAAATAAATATCAAGGAAACACATTCCAGGCATAAATGAAAATATATGGGGTCATCTACTGATTATTAAAGATCTTTCTCCTGTAAGTAAAGGCTCTTACCAAGTTCTACCTAGCTACTGAGTGGTCCAAAATTTTCCTCTTTCACCAGTCACAGATCTGAACTCATCTGGAAACAAAGACTGAATTTACATTGAGACAAAACATGGCAAGTTAGGAAGCAAAATGAACACAAAGAGGCTGAACTGTCCAGCAGCTTGAGTCCAATTACTGCTGTGCATCCCAGCTGTAATTGTATACGCATTTATTTTTTCTTATTGTACCATACATTTTCGTATTCATCATCAGCCACCTACAATCAGTAGCAAGGCTTATGCTCTCTACCTCATTGCTTTGCTTAATAACACATTTCCTACATTTCTTGTCTCACTACACCTGTCATATTTCCAAGTGCCCAATTTAAGTAGCAAATAACAGTCATAATTGGGGTGCATTTCAGACCAACACATGACTACTGTTTGGTAGATCCAGAACTCCCCGTCCTATGTGTACCCTGCAAACAGAAAAAGCCACACCCAAGCCATTTTTCAAACCCATTTAAATTAAATTTCTATCACTGTGCCACTGAGAACTAGCCTGGCCTATGTCAAAAGAAGCTAATATTCCTCAGCATATTTTGACTCAAATTCCCCCAAGAGGTTCTCTGATACTAGAAGATTTCAGACAACCCTCGAAATGTCTTCTCCTGCAACTTGTCTATCTGAATTTGACTAGTGCTACAACAAGCAGTGGCAGTAACAACATCAAGGTCCTTCCACTGGATTCGCCACTCAGATATTTCCTGGATATGAATCTAAGCCATGCCTGTTGCTCAGAGCTGTCCCAGCTTCTATACTCACTTCTGTACTGCTTAGCACACAAGGTAATAAAAGCAAAACAGGCTGGTCTCAAGCTGACAACAAATATCCACAGAATTACTCAAAAACATCTTAGAGGAAGAAATACTTGTGTGAGAATGTCTGCAGTTCATGGCTTGGAGCATTTCTACTACAGGAACATTTCAGTTGCAAAGACAAACAAAGGTACATTTACTTTTTTCATACAACAGCCACCATGCTGGAATTCAGAAACTTCTCATGTTGCAGTTAGTCAGCACTGTACTTCTTCAGCTGGCCACTTAGCTATCTTCTGTCCTGATTCATTTGCCACAAACCATCACTGTGCCACACAGGTTTCGAAAGAAAAAGATGGAAAGAAGAAATGTATCGGTCATTGCATCCATAAATGAGGACAGAGAATTATTATAGCTTCTTTTCAGGCCACTGCTAGGGTGGTTATTGGCATGTATAGCAGTTCTCCTGGGATCAGCTGAAACCTAATGGGTTATAGCAGCCTTTGTAGCAGGATTGTTAAAAAGAGAGCTCAGGACCTGCCAGGAAAGATACACACCAACCCCACATCAAAGGAAGAGACAAAGATAGAAAAAAATGAGGCGAGATTCTTCAGCTCCGTGAATGAGTTTGTTACAGAGTGTTAAGCTATCAGTATGGACTAATTTTACACAAAGGCACTGGAACAGCATTGCTGTAGATTCAGAAGCGGTGCTCTCCCCAAGGAAGGCTCCCAGGAGAAGCACTTCCAATTGCTTTTGTCCCGCTCATCCCCCCTCCTCTTCAGCCCTGGAAAGAAGTGCTATATTTCAGCTCTTGCCAGAGAGAGACAAATGAGAGAAAAATCCTTCTACCAGGCTTGAAATCCCCAAATGCTTTTAGTGGTTGTGATTTCCCCAGTGAGCAATTTTTAACAGAATGAGCAGATAAAATTACACTGCAAACCATCAGGCTGAAGGATAGAGCCTTCATCATAATCAAGCATCGCTCTCACAACTGTTTCATCTCAGGAATTTCTTGAATATTCATTCCCCTTAACGGCAAGGGACAGAGAGCACTGAAGTATTCTAAATACACACTGTAAGGAAGAGCTGTCTGTGCTTTATTGGAATAGAAACACTGGCTGTATCTACTGGGCATGTATTTACTGTCCAATTAGGGCAAGCCAGTGCAGCCCCGTGTTCTCAGGCAGATGATATACAGTTGTACGTGTGTACAGCATCTGTACAGTTGCACTATTTATACTGTGGCTGTATCAGCCCCAGGTTCCCTACCAGAACTGCTGGATGATTAAATATCAGGCACTGATCTCAGATATGTAAAAGTGACACCAAGAAGCTACAGATTTATAGTCATGTAAATGAGATCATGATGAACTACTAGCTCTGCTCATCACCCTTTTCCTGCTGATCCTAAAATCTTCTTTTATATCCTCTTTATTCATATGACTGCTGTGAATAATGATTGCTCGTATAAATCTTCACAGGTTCAGATACTTAATCACACACCTACTGCATCTATGACCAGGGTAGCATTCCTGTAGACCTGACTTATTAAGGCCAGCTTTCAATTATCAGCTTTGTGGTCGTACGTTTTGCCATTCCTCTTTCCTTCACAATTTTGAAATGTCAGCTGTATAAAGCGCTTGACATTTAGGGAAACACCAGCATTATAACAACTCCCCAAAGTTATGACCATGCACTAATTTTCAGACAACAGCTGCTAATAAGCATGTAATTTTCAAGCCTTAATTTCAACCCTAATATACATAATTTAAAATCACCAATTTAAAGCATTTTAAAATTTAAATGAGAACTGTTGCTAGTATAAAAAAATGACATATCAGCATGATCACTGAACCAAAAATATGCATAAATGCACAATTAGCATGTGTGCATATAAATTCCACTGGTTACAAATAATTGATTTTTGAGAAGATGTATTCTCTGTGAAGTTCAGAAATCTGTTACTTAAAATCATTCTCATTACATAGACTGGTTATCTTAGCTGAAAATATTCCTATGGATGAATGAGCCATGAAAATTAATCACTTTTATGACTACAGAAAGAGGTTGTTCTGGGTCACTGTCCAGATAGTAAAATATTAGAAGCCTATGATCTAGTTTATAATTCATCATAGGTTATAGTTAGCCCTCTAGATATTAAAAATCATTTTCTTGCACATCCTGAAACTGAAATTGCTCAAGAGACTTCTGCAGCTTAAAGTTTAAATGTCAAGCCCAATCATTTGATTAATATTTGCCTGTAAGTTAGAAAATACTCAAATAAATTGTTGATTAGTTGAGATGTACATCCCAAAAGAAAATGCATCAATGAAGCTAGCTCTTAAAATTTCAGTATTTCTGCAAACACATGGAAACTCGGCATGAGATAATCATTATCAGTATGACTAACAATACAATTACATTGAAATACTTGAGCCCAGCAGTGTATTCCATGGGTATACAGTTCTTCAGGAAACATCAATGGATGTTTTGATAGCGCAGGAAGGCCAAAAATTAATGTCTAGATGAGGCAGAAATTAGCATGTAAACCAAAAACAAATCACAGGACTTACATGCTTGCTGCCCATAACTGCTTTGCTCCCAAGGACATAAAAAGAAAAATGAATGGCAATATATCCAATCATTTCCTCATAAAAATTAAAATTTCAGTCATGTTGAACATATAAAAATACCTAACTAGGCAAATAAAATTTTACTGTCTTTACGTCTTATGTACGTGACATAGACTAAACAAACATCACTATGAATATATCCATAGTCATTGCATTGAGAGTCCTGTGCTAAGGGTATTACTGTGAAGACTTTTCCATGATTCTAAATGAAAAACAAATTATTTCTTTCTCAAGCCCAAAAAGATATTAGCAATATCTTAGATTTCTTTCTTTCTTTTTTTTTTTTTTTTTTTTTTTTTGAACTGCTAGGAAAAAATAAAAAGCATATTTGCAAAAAATAAAAGAAAACTAGCAACATTTATTACTTTATTATGCTAAAAAGCGATGCAATATTGCCCATTATCAAGTCTTACAGATTTCTATTACATTTTTTCAATATTTAGTGAAACTCCAGCTCATATGTTTGTTGCCCAGAGGGCCAGGGGAATCTCCATCTCTGGAGATATTTAAACTGGACATAGCCTTGGGTGACTGGTTGTATAACCAGACCTGCTTTGAGCAGAGGTTTGGTCTAGAGACCTACATGGGGCCCTTCTTGCAAATCTGATTTCAGAATTTCTAACCTATTGATTTTCTGACAAGTTGCTACCATTACAAGCAAGAGGAGATAGGAGTCTTGGCTCGGTCCCAGAGCTACAACATCACATTGGCATAAGTGAAACTTGGTGGGAAGAGTTCTTGGACTGGTGTGGAGGGGCTGGACTGTACAGAGCTTGTAGTTGGTGATGACACAGTTGAGAGCCTCTTTGTAAGGCTTAAGGGACAAGCAAATAAAGGGGATGTCACTATGGGAGTCTCCTATAGACCACCCAGACAGGATGATGACACTGACAAATTGTTCTTTAAGGATCTAAGAAATACCTCTACATCAGCTGCCCTTGTCCTTATGGGGGATTCCAGCTTGCCAGACATTGACTGAGAATATCACACAGCTCATACAAACAGATCCAGGAGATTCTTAAAACACCTTGATAACTTCTTGGTGCAGGTACTAAGGGAGCTGACTGGAAAAGGTACCCTCCTAGACATGTTGTATGTGAACAAAGAAGGCTCAAGGGTGAAGTGGCAATTGATGGCTGTCTTGGCCACAGTGACGGTGAAGAAGTTGAGTTTAAAATCTTTGCTAATAGAAGGAAAACTGCCACCAAAACTTCAACCCTTTATGTGGGGAGAGCAGACTTCAAGCTGCTCAGGGAAACTGTTTTGAAGATATAGGGGTCCATTAGTGCCAGTCACTTTTTAAGTACCACCTCCTTAAAGCACAGGAACAGGCAATTCCAAAATGTAAGAATTCAAATTAGGTGGGCAAGAAAGTCAGCTTGGCTGAGCAGAGATCTTCTTCAGTTTGGGTGGACAAAGAAAGTGTATGGTTGCTGGAAGTGTGGTAAGGCAACATGAGAGAATTACAGGGTTGCTGTTGGCCTTTGTAAGGAAAAACTTTCATGCATCCAAAGCTCAAATAGAGTTGAAGTTGGCCAGTACTGTGGGGTACAATAAAAAGTTTTGGTGGTGGTGGCTTTTTTTGTGTGTGTGTTTTTTTGTTTGTTTGGTTGGTTGGTTGGTTGGTTTTGTTTTGTTTTGTTTTTAATGTCTTAACAGCAAAAGGAAGACCAGAGAAAACATTGATCCATTGCTTGATGAGGATGCATGAGGATGAATGAGGAAATTTTGAAAAATACCTGAAGGACAATGCTGGAGAGCAGCCCTTCAGAAAGGGATCTTGGGGTTTTGGTCAACAGCAAGTTGAATTTGAGACAAAAGTGTGCCCTGGCAGCCAAAACTGGCCAACCATACCCTGGGGCGCATCAGGCACAGCACTGCCAGCTGGGCGAAGGGAGGGATTGTTCTCTGCACTGTGCGGCCTCACCTCCAGCACTGGGTGCAGTTTTGGGTGCCACAATATAAGAAGGACATAAAATTATTAGAGAGCACCCAAAGGAGGACAATAAAGATGGGGAAAGGTCTGGAGGGCAAGACATATGAGGAGTGGCTGAGGTCCCTTGGTTTGCTCAGCCCCGAGCAGAGCAGGCTGAGGGAAGGCCTCATGGCGGCCTGCAGCTCCCTCACGAGGGGAGCGGAGGGGCAGGCGCTGAGCTCTGCTCTCTGGGGACAGCGACAGGACCCGAGGGAACGGCATGGAGCTGGGACAGGGGAGGGTCAGGCTGGGGGTTAGGGAAAGGGTCTGCACCCAGAGCAGTGATCAGGGCACTGAAATTTCTGGAGTTCAATAAGTATTTGGACAATGCTCTCCGACAAATGGTTGGGTTCGGGCTGGACCTGTGTGGTGCCAGGAGTTGGACTCAATGATCCTTACAGAATCCTTATGAGTCCTTATGGGACTCATGATATTCTATGATTCTATGATCTTTGTGGGTCCCTTCCAACTTGGGATATTCTACGATTCTATGATTAACAAGTCACCAAATATCTCTGGAGTTGCCTGTGCCATCAGTCTTGGACCATGAAAAATGAAAGATGATTCCATTTAATTATTCTTGGTCATAAACTACATTAAGTCATATAACTACTTAGTTGGGTCTAAGAACAAGGAAATGGGCAGTTAGTACATCCAGGAACTTGATAAACTACTGTCTCTTGATCATGTTCCTCGGCTCTCAGAGACCATTCAGAACAAGGACTACAGCACAGAAGTAACACTGGTTATGAAGAGGCAAACAAGACAAAAGAATAATTAATGTAGAGGAAGAGCATTATTTTTCAGATTAACAAAACGTTTGTCCCCAGCTGAATCCTAAAGAGGTATTTCAGGAAAGGGAAAGGTGTGAAAAATGGAATAAGGCCAAAGTCATGGCCATTAGTGGAATTAGAGCTTTGTAGGCTAGGAGGAGTTAATTGCATTTTAAAAGGAAGAATAACAGCATTTAGTCCAGGATTCAAACAGGATGGAGCTATGGTCAGAGCATCAATGAAAAGTATATTAATAGCTTTATTAATTTTTGTTTAACTGCAGGGTGGAAATGAATATAAGATCAGCTAATAGGAAATACAGATTTTCCTTGTCACTGCACCTTTATCTTTGAAAGGGAATTCTGGAAGTAATTAAAAAGTTAAAAGCCCATGTGTTTGATTATTTGTCACTGGGATCAAGCTCTTCTGTCTAATGTACAGCGCCATCAATAACAGTTTTGTTTGTGTATCAGTCTGGTCTGTATTAGACAAATGTAGTAAAGTAAAGGCAGACAGAAGAGCAGGAAGGATTCTGAAGAAGCTGGTTTATTAGATGTCATATTAACTATGTGAAGAGTACAGAAAAGGCTCACTAACTACCTCAATTTTATAGAAAATAAGAACACTTCTGGAAACACGATATACAAAAGTAAAGCATAACAAACATTTCCAGCCACTTACATGACAGATATTGAAAAAAGTAGCACTCAGCACAAACAAATAAAACTCAGAAATCTTGGAGATTCATGGTATTTTAAGACAAAGATGTATCTTTGGATCAACAAGTCCGATTAATATAAGACTTCTTCTAATGCTCTTTAGATTTTAATAAATCAATTAACATACTTAACAAGTCACTGGAAAAGGAATGCAGAGATAGTGGCAGAGATGTTTATAGAAGGCTGCTGCTGAGTGCCAAAGGGTGCACAAGAAAAAGTGCAAAGTGAGTTGCTCGACTATACGTAATCAATAGACTGTGGAGGCTGGCTCCCGAAGCCAATCAAAAATGATGAACACTTCTCAATATCAAATGAAATACTCCCTGAGGAGCTTTGGAAGAGACAATAAGCACCTTATGTTTGAAGCTTGAGAGGCAGCAATTCAGAAGGGTGCTTCCATTCAGAGTGTATCTCAGAGTATAGCTGCAACCTTTTTCTTTCGAGTGGATTCCTCCCAGACTAAATTCTAACTTCATTTGATTACATGGATTAAATTTGAGCATCCCTTTCATAAAGGTATTAATTCTGTGAAAGACATGTTGGATCTGTCAATAATTTCTGAGATAGTTTCCTCTGATACAAAAGAGGAAGTCCAACTTTTCCATTTACTTTATTTGGCTACCTACCAAGCTCACAGTTAAAGCTCTTTCATCGAACATCACATGTCATACAAAGCAGTCAGCAGGCAAGAACACTAATGTTTCTGCATAAAGAGTGCATCTTGTTGGACAATGCCTCCATCCAACATCCTAACAGCTAACTTTTGCTGTTATGCACTGCAATACATTTCACTTGGACATTTTTTTAATTACATTTGTGGGTTTACTAACAGTTTCAGTTGTACCATGCTCAGACTATGAACATGCTTAGCTGCCATTTATTTCTTTTGCATCATACAGGTTATACAGCTTGTTAAGACACTGTGACTACATTGCCTCCAACAATTGCCAGTTCCAACATTCAGATGTGATAAGATAATCTTTAAGCATTGTCACCACAATTTCTACCAATGTACAAGCTTGACCATTTAAATCATCATCTACATTTTGCAGGAATATAGGCACTAGCCCTTCTGTCGGAGAAGTTGGTCGTCTCATCTATTATAACTGAACATACTTTTCAGAAATGTTCTCAGAAATATTGCCCATGCTTTTAAGAGTCAGGACGCCCATTATCTCATTTTAAATAACTAAAATTATCAATGTGCCTTGAATCATTTTCAGCTGTGGGACATTACTTTGCCAGCAAACAGAGGAACCAAATATAGCTGCAAGCCAACCTTTCCACTTAAGCATGTTCAAGCCAATGGTTTGTAGTACAAACTTCTGCCATAATAGCATACACCTTTTAGTATTTTTATTACGCTTGCCTTGTTTTCTCTTTTAGAAACCCTGAGAAGTTAGCATGCCAGCAATGTTCTCTGTGGTGCTTTGAAGAACTCCAGGTACTTTATGGTGGCCTGAAGAAGCTCAGTGCATCTCATGCTCATCTCAAGATTTATTCCCAATTAGCAAATGGAGACTGGCATGAAAGCACTTTTTGCAGACGTAACCAAAAATAGCTGAAAGCTGCACAAAAGCAGAAACAAAGTACGCTGACCCCAGTTCCAGAATAATCCAGCCACAATAAATCATCAAAAAAAAAAAAGAGGAGAAATAAGTTATTTAATGTATACCATATGCAGAAGAAGTAAAAGAAAATCAGTGTGTTTTGTTAAAGGAAGTAGGAAAGAGCTAGGGAAAAACAGGCAATGTATATGCAGGGAAACATGTCCCCAAGTCAGACAATTTGTGAAGACTGAATATCGAACTATTTACCAGACAGGAAAGAGCAGTGCCCTCTGGCAGAGGACTCCTCAGACTAGCCATAGCTATAGAGAGCAGTTGGCACCCAAGGAAAAGGGGTTTCAAACATCTAAATCCATCAGAGTATCATGTTTGTTTACCTGAAGAGAACAAACTGTGAGTTAGAGGAATTTTTTCCTTGCTAAAGTAAGCTGTAAAAAAATAAAATAAATAAAATAAAATAAAATAAAATAAAATAAAATAAAATAAAATAAAATAAAATAAAATAAAATAAAATAAAATAAAATAAAATAAATTGCTATTACTTTCAGGTAACTTTTTTATTCTGGCTTGTGCCTATGTAGAACTTGTATTTGATAAAGGCATCCTCTTAAAAAAAAAAAGTAAAGAGGAAATGGATCCATTCTTGTGCTGCATGTGTTGTTCCAGTGCATAATTTTCATGCTATTAAGTGTGCTTAATTTTGAATCTGAACTTCTTTAACTTTGGCTTCCAGGAATTTTCTGGAAGATATGCTATTCTGTTAGATTCCAGAGCCATCCAAAGCGTGGTGAAATTATGCTGTAACCCAGTCATTTCTCAATCTTCTTTCAGAGAAACTGAAAACGGTAAATTCTGTAAGTCCTTAATCTGAGACAATTTCTCAGGTCTTCAATGTCATACCTGTGACTCTTTCCTGAATTCTCATTTGTTTCTCAGTACCTTTTAAAAATACGTTAGCCTGAACTGCATCCAGCTTTCCAATACTGATCTCATCAATGCCCTGTCCAGAGTTAATATCACCTCCCTGTAGAAACAGGGTCATGGTTCTCCCTAGGTCACAGCAGCCGTCTTTGTTACAGCCCTGCATGGGGAGCTCTCATATACAGCCAACTAGTGTTTTAAGAGATTTTATTAAACTAGGTATTTCCCATCTATTTTAATTAAAATTGGCACTTTTATTATGGTGCCATACGGGAAGACAAATGCCTTTCAAAATCTGTTGCACCTATGGAGGAATAAAATATATCTTCCCCTTGTAATAACATCAGGTCTGTTTGACAAGATTTATTTTCCATTAAATTGACATATGTTGGCAAGTATTCTTTTATCCTCCATTTTCTTTCTTTCCTTCAAAAATTGCCAAAGGACTGATTTGGGCTAAAGGAGTGTACCCAAAGCATCCTCTATATAATCCTTACTTTAGTTATGCTGCTATTGCTTTCAGCTTGTCTAAGTAGTTGAGATAAAATGAGTGAAGACCTCAACACTTGGTCCACCAAAAGGAGAAAAAAAAAATGTAGCAAAATAAAAGCTCAAAGATTCTGAAAGGTCAGTGATAACTGGACAGTTTTGTTGCAGGGGCAGTGTTTGGCTCTTTAGGTTGTTGGAGCATCTAAATGACACTCATGTGACACTGAAGATTAAATCAACGTAAAGCCAGCTCCCTGTCATAACAGAAACTGAATTGGCAATGAGCAAGGAATTAAAAAGAAGTGACAAACTCATTTGTGGAACCTCAAGTCACTTCTCACTCTGCAGGAGGGAATCTCTAAAGTAATTAAGAGACAGGCCAAAGCTAGGTGGAGAAGATGGATACACAGTTAAAAGTAAAACTTATCCTTCTTTTTATTGCTATCTAAAATTGTTAATGTTCCATACTACAGAAATTATAGAGGTAAGTTCAGGGATAAGGTAGCGGTATGTACTTTAACACTATGTATAGCTCAGTGTGACACGATGTTTTTTATAACTCTTTGAACAGTAGTATATAGAATTCTAAGTTATTTCTCTGCTTTACCAAATATTTGTGTTTCAATGAATTTTACACTCAATAAGTTCACTGTGGATACTTAAGAAGATTCTAAACCTTTTTAAAGAAAATTTTAACAAAAGACATTTCTAAAATACACATGGGCTATTGTCCTATATTTGGGTTCTTCACACTTCCTTTATTCAACTACCCATTACTATCTGCATGAGTTTTCACTAGAATATGAACTTTTAAAATATTTTGGTTTAGGTTACTATGAAACTACACATAGGGAAAAATCTGAAGTAAAGAGTTCCAGACTGTCAATTGACCTAGTGGTTTTGGCTATGCAGGTGAGAGTCTAGGAACCTGTAATGGAACCTATAAAAAGGCATTAAAAAGACAGAGTGCTTAGGAAAAATCAAGACAAAGGCATGGGACCCTGCTGGATTTTCTGAAGGAAGGTCTGCAAAGCGGTAAGGCTTCAGGTGAGGAATATCTTATGTTAGTTAAGGATCATTTTTTTCCTCTTTGAATGGGGTTGTTTGGCTGCTATGGTCAGCTTTGTACTTACACACTGGGTAAATCAGGATGCATCCCAAAGCCTGATGCTCCCTCTACTCAGACCATGAGGTCACAGGACTGGGTGGCCAAAATCACACAGATGTCCTGGAGACAGCAGGCCAGAGACTGCCTGAAGAGTAAATAACTTCCAAACCATGCCCTGAGATAGATAAAAGCACTAGACTTCCCATGCCTCTGGGTACACCCATGTTATGAAAGCCATTTTGTGTTACCTGAGACAGGCCAGAGCATCTTTGTACATCAGCATGGCAGTCAGAGCGTCAGACAGGGATCCTACCTCATATCCACAGCCAGCACAGCCCGACCTTGGTCTCCTGATCCAGGACCAGGCTGTTCTGTGCTAGCACGAGGGTCAGCAAACGTCATCTGTAGGAGCATGCTCATGAGAGAGAGACCGAAATCAGGATTAAGACAGTGGTACAAGAGCTCTTTAGCTATGACCCATCGCTAATTTTTGCATCTGTTAATCTTTAGGATACAAAAAAAGAGAGATCCTCCTCTAAATTAGAACTGCTCTGTTGTGCTGTAGATTGAAATCTGTGCCAATGCCATCTGCCCTAATGACTAAGACAGTCCACTGTCTCTCTAAAAAGTGACAACCTGGCAATACAGGATACAAACATTAGCTTGTTTATAATGTGTCCTAATTGGAATGGAAATCGTTCGCAAATTAACTAAGTGAATAAACACAGCTCTCTGAAGTCCTAAATTAAAATATTTAATTGAAATGCTGGTTTTCCCCATTTGTGAAACAAATGTTGAAGCTGGATGAAGAAAAGCTTTTGCCATTTTTTAATGCAACTGCTCTAAATGAAAGAGTGACGGATGCTGAAACACAACAGACATACTCAGTCTAGATGAAGGGAAAACATTTGTTACACTGTCACATAAGAAATCAACAGATAAATCACAAAGACCGCAATCAGCAGCAAGGTGAAATCCATCTTTAATCCTCGTTACAAAGCAGGAGGGTCACCAGAAGTAAGGATAAATCATCGTGAATCACCCAGCAGAGCCTCACAAGCCTTAGCACCATGGCGGGGGTAGGTCTGAGCCCATTACTCAGCAAGGGAGGAGGAAATTCTTCTCTGCCGACTCCAGATCCAGGCTTTCCAACGTGCTGCAGGTACATGCCAGTGCAAATGAGGACAAAGCACGCTTTCTTAAAATTGCTCAAGCTCTTCTAGAGATGTTTCAGCCTCCCAACTGACCCCACTATTTTGGCATGCCCTGGAAGGAGATGCCTCTGTCCATTGGTAATATAGGGGACGGTGGGAGGCCAGCCTCTGTAGGCAAACATCTGTGCGTGGCGTGGTGTCGACAAATGGGTGGCGTGGTTCCTCATCCCTGTGGCCTCAGGGGAATTGCAATTTCCAGCTCAACAAAAACCCCAAACAGTGCTGACCTGCACTATTAAATATGTGACATCCCTAATGTCCTAGGAGGGTGGCAGCTGGCTTCCCTGACCTCCTGTATGCTCTCTGAGGGGTGCTACCTGCTCCTGCCCAGATGCTTTGTGCAGTCCCTGTGTATTTTACACAATATTTTCATTTTCATACTGTTGCAAGACCACAGAACTTCAGGGCGGTGGTGGAGTCACCGTCCCTGGGGGTGCTCAAGGAGAGGTTGGACGTGGTGCTTGGGGACATGCGGGTGACATTGGTGATCGGGGGGTGATTGGAACTGATCATTTTTGAGGTCTCGTCCAATCTTAATATTAAACAACCGGGCGGGGGCCGCTGTGGCACCGCCACCACCGCCCCCTCAGCAGCGCCCGCCCCCCCCCCTCCCCTCCCTTCCCTTCCCTTCCATCCCCTCACAGGCGCGCGCGCACGCGGCGGGGCGCACCTGCGCAGGCGCGCGCGCACGAGGCCAGCTCCCCCCTCCCCTCCGAAAACCGTTGCGCGCTCGCGCAAGGCTTCAGTTGGGGGGGGGGGGGGGGGGGGCGCGCGCGCACCTGCGCCCTCCCTCGGCCCCCTGCGCCTGAGCCGGGCGAGCGCGGCCGGGCGCCGCTGGCGACCCTCGGCTTCTCCTCCTCCTCCTCCTCCTCCTCCGGGATAACGCAGGTGACCGCCGCCGGGCTGTGTGGGGAGGGGGGGCCGTGGTGGTGTCAGAGCCGTGCCCCTTCGGTACCTGCGCGGAGTTTTTTTGGGGAGTTTTCTGAGGAAAAATACCTCCCCCCCCCCCATCCCTATCCCCGTCCCCGGGCGGGGTTCTCCTCACAGGGGGTCGGTGAAGGAGCCCCCCCCCCCCCCCCCTTTGGGCTGCGGAATAACGGGTTTACACCCTCAAATTGGGGTGTGATTGTATGTTTTTTTTTCCTTAGATCTGTGTATTTGTTTTTTTTTTTTTTTTAACCCCTTTTGTGGGCTCTCAGCTTGCTGTCCTGTGCCTGTTCCCCTCTGCAGGTGAAGGGAATTGCCCTGAGGATCCCTCAGCGGATAATCTCGGGCGGTTTTCAGGGTTTTCACCCTCTTTTTTTTTTTTCCCCTCGTTTATTTTTTAATTGTCACATTTACGTAACAAGTGCCTGCCCCGCACGTTAGGTTGGTGTCGCCCCGTCTCTGGGGCGTTGCATGCTCTCGGGGTGCTGTCTCCAGTGCTGTGTGTCTGAACGTTAAAAAAAAAAAAAAAATGTCTTTCTGTTGAAGAAGACAGGGGTTAAAATGAATGAAGATCTGAAGGTTAATTTGAGCTGGCTGCCTCAGGACCATGTAGAAGCCAGCTCCCCCGAGAATGCCTCAGCTGCAGGCTCCTCCCTGGTTCCTGTCGTAGACCCAGAGCCAGAGCTCTTGGTAAACCCCTGGGACATTGTCTTGTGCACTTCAGGGACCCTCATCTCCTGCGAAAATGCCGTTGTGGTCCTTATCATTTTCCATAACCCCAGTCTCCGCGCCCCCATGTTCCTCCTGATAGGCAGCCTGGCGCTGGCAGATCTCTTAGCGGGAATTGGACTGATCATCAATTTCGTTTTCGCGTACCTGCTGCAATCAGAAGCTACGAAACTGGTTACGATTGGACTGATTGTTGCCTCTTTCTCAGCATCTGTCGGCAGCTTGCTGGCCATTACTGTCGATCGTTACCTCTCCCTGTATTACGCTTTGACTTACAATTCGGAGAGGACTGTCACTTTTACCTATGTCATGCTTATATTGCTCTGGGGAGCATCTATCTGTATTGGACTGCTGCCTGTAATGGGCTGGAACTGCCTCAGAGATGAATCCACCTGCAGTGTTATCAGACCGCTCACTAAAAATAATGCGGCTGTCCTTTCGGTCTCTTTCTTGCTTATGTTTGCCCTCATGCTGCAGCTCTACATTCAGATCTGTAAAATCGTGATGCGCCATGCCCATCAGATTGCCTTGCAACACCATTTCCTGGCCACTTCCCACTATGTGACCACCCGAAAAGGAGTGTCTACTTTGGCCATTATTTTGGGGACTTTTGCTGCTTGCTGGATGCCTTTTACACTCTATTCTCTAATAGCAGATTACACCTATCCTTCTATATACACCTATGCCACCCTCCTGCCAGCTACCTACAATTCCATCATCAATCCTGTAATATATGCTTTTAGAAACCAGGAGATCCAGAAAGCGCTTTGGCTCATCTGTTGTGGCTGTATTCCTTCCAACCTGTCCCAGAGAGCAAGATCGCCCAGTGATGTCTGACTGGCAGCCAGGAGCACGCTGCTTAACACGTTACTTCCCAGACATTCTTGCGACACTGTCTTTGGTTTAGATGCATTCATTAACCGGTGTGTGATGGGCTCGTACAAAAACCACAGAATGTGCTGACCTCTGTGTAAACAGCAAACCCCAGAGACCAAAATGAATCAAGCGGTTTAAGAGAGATCTCCAAAATCAAAATAATCAGTGTTCTTACAGATTTATAATGTTGCTCAGGGTCTTTTGTTATGAATATATAACCCAGACTTTGCCACGTTTGCCATAATTTTACGTTAAGTTTGCTAATTAAATATAGATTGAAACAGCATACCTCATCTGAAATTGTTTATGTGATTGAGTTCAGCCATACTGCACGTTACAGTCTGTTGTCAGGGTATTTTTTCCCTCATTTTTTCTTACTAAAGCAGGAGACAAAAAAAAAAAAAAAGAAAACACATGTCCTGTTAACACAAACCCAAACGTATATCATCAGAATACTCTTCAAAATAATGGCCAATTGTACTGGTTTATATGGTATGTGTTGTAATAATCTCAGTGCAGCAAATTTGCTCTAAGTGAGGAAGTACTTGTATGGCTTTCACTCTATGTCTCAGCATGAATTAGCTCAATCGTGATTTTTAAAGAGTTACCTGCCCTATACTGAGTTCTGGCTGGATGTTGAAACAGAAGATATGCTTTGTCTCCCTGTTCAAAAGCCAGGCTTCTGTTTTCACTTAGATGTGGGGCATCAGAGCTCATTATATTATTAATTTTAAAAGAATTCAGTGGGGAGTTTCAAAATTGATGAAACAATATGGCCTCTTTCGGCTGTGCATTTGTAATAGAGGCAACACTTCCAAGTTTCTCGGACAAGTTTGCCTTTTAATAAGGAAATATCAAATAAAATAACTTACAAATTACTTGCAACATGTATTTAGTTCATTTCTGCATGAAATGGTTCCCCTGAAGTTTATCAAAACTATTCGCACTTACTACACTTGTTTTTTGCTCTTCTGCTATAATTTGAAATACAGAAGTTTATAAATTCTCAGAGCATATCTGGTCCATAATTGTATGCAACCAGAACTGCAACATGAAACAACGTTTTCTCCTTCTCTGGCAGTTTCATCCATTACAGATTGTGATTCTGTGCACAGTATGCATGGCAGTTCACTTCGTTATAGGACGATAGTTCTGGTCTCAAAAGCTTCCTCTCATGGTTAAATTTAAAATTGCTTCTAACCTTTTACTGAAGCCACATTAGAATGCAATAGGAATAAAATGTTGTTTTCTAATCCGAAGACTTGATTGTCAGAGAGAAAACCTTCCTGGGCGATTTCTTCATGAAATTTAAGGCGTACGCTACCGGCAGTGCTTGGGAGCCCATGGCACCGCTTCCACTGGCATTCATGGGAGCTCACTGTGGCCATGCCCTGGCATCAGCAGGAGGTTACACTCCCTTGAATGTCAAAGTCAGTGTACTGTGGTGTTGCTTCAGTATCTTCCATTACGGTTTAAAAAAAAAAAAATCTCAAGTGTAAAAATAGCAATATTTACAGTTCAATGAAAAAAAAAATGCCTGTATAGTATAGATTGTAGAGACAACTGTGTTGCTGGTCTGGATTTTTCCAAATGGAATCTGTCCTTTTCACATGGATGTTTGGGTGACTGTAGCTTTTTGTGGCAGAGTTTCTGTGATGTTAGGAATCATATGCTATACACAAAGCTGAATCTCAAATGTGAATGAATTGTCTGTAAACGAGGCTCTGTAGAGGTCTTATGAGCAATAACTAATTTAAGTTGCAATGCTGGGTTCAAATTCCATTATCTACTTGATTCAACCTTCCTGATATTTGGCTCTTACTTTGTAATCTGATTAGTTCAATAATTGCATGGCATGGTCTAGTAGAGCTGTGAGCGTGCAGCTCCCTTGGCTTCGCTGCAATTTACAGATGCTCAGCACAGTTAGACTGTGGCCCCTACTCTGCGTAGGATATTGGTGTTCTTTATCTACTTCCGAATGCTAATGAAACTCTAGTCATTGCCAAGTCCCTATTTTGCTACGGATTTTTGTATAAGAAATAATCACTTCATAAATATCCATGCTCTGTATGCGTGCAGTTTTGCAAGTATGCAAAGTACTGGGAATAAATGGCAGCAAAAGTCATGAACTGAATAATGTAGAGAGGCAGAATAATGTAGAGTGGCACTTTTTAAAATAACAAATGAGGTGTATTGAAGTCGTACAAGGTCTAGCCCCCTCTTTTTTCTTTTTTTTTTTTTTCCCTCTTTCTTTTTGTAATTATTCACCTTTATCAAATTGCCAAGCAGTGTTATGAGGATGAGCAGCTACAACTGTGACCATAATTCAGTCCCGAGGGCAACTGTTCAGCTGCTTATGAAGACCTGTTCTCATCTTGGATCACCTCGCAGGCACTAGTGTTCTTCTCTCTTCTACCTGGGTGGTAGGCAAACCAGAAAAAGCATGGAGGGAATAATATTGTCCCCTCTTTCATGCTGGTTCCCCTAATGTCCTTGTCATCTTCCTCATTCCACAGGCTGCCCAACTCCGCAGAGGCTCTCCAGAGTGCCGGGGCAGCCGACCTTATCCGTGTACCAGAGCAGAGAGGTTTGTAATTGGAAGCTCCTCTCCTGAGGAGCAGTCAGAGTCAAACAGAGGAGAGCAGGATTAATTATAGAAGTCACACACGACTGGCTCATAGGGATGGGATTTGCCCTCATTTGATGAGTAGCGTGCGTTTTGCCTTTCATTGCAAACAGGTGAGAAACACGGTTTTGCCTCCCGAGCTACTGCTGTGACCACTGAGGATGTTGGCTCTTCTGAGTTAAACATCTCAGCGCTCTTACCTCAGAGCGCGTAGGCCTCACCTCTTTATGGTGAGGCGCCAGTGTCCATCCACAATCCTTCTGAAACTGGCAGAAATCTGGGCAGCGTGCAGGAATCTGTCATTTTATGGCCCCACTGAACAGCACCTGTGCGTAAGGCCATTGTAGAACTCGCAATGCTATGTGCAGTGAAGTATCTTAATCATAGTGACAAAAGATTTTTTTAATGAATGAGTAACTCGGTTTAAAGATTTAAAGTTCATTTTAATTTATTGGCATACTTGACCTTAAGTTAAATAACAGGTTTGTATCTTGATGGGCAAAATTTACTGCAGTCATTTTTTGTCGCCCGTTCAACCTCAAAGCTTAGGGAAAGGTTTATTTTAATTGTCTTTTTTTAACCATTTCTCCTAACAGTAAGAATTTCAGCAATAAGGGAAGAATGTTTTTAATATAACAGCAATAAAATCCTCCATGTTGCAGGTAGTATAAACTGCTGAGTAAACTCAGAGCAATAGAAAGGAAGCAATACATTCTTTAGGCAAAAAAATAATAGTAATTTTAATAAGGACTTTAAGCAGAAGTCTTCCTTTGTTAAGCAGTTGCTATAGGACTGATGTGGGACATTATTTCTGGTTGGCTTGTGCCACAGAGTTACTGGATAGGATTACTCAGCAATAACTGTTTACCTTAGGTTTTGGATGCTGAATTCATGCTGTTTGCTAGAGAAAGCAATGTACTGCAGTGGGGATTTGTACTCTTTCAGCATCGGCCATTTGGTTCTACAGCAGTCTCTCAATAAATTAATTATGTTCAGGATTTCTGGTTGGTACTAATACTGAGAATACCCAAATCCAAGATGCCCATCGAGATGGATGTGATAACTGGTGCTAGCCCGTTCTGAAGCCAGCTTGGTTTTTAAAAGAACAAGGTTATGATACCATTGCAGAAACCCTCTACCAATACCTGGGATGTTTGGAAGTGAGCTGAAAGGCCTGCTGCAGCCACTGGGTCTTCCTAGCATGGGTGCTCCACGATACAAGCAATTGTATCCATCCTTTGCGTTCCTTGGCCAGCCTCGAAATATCCTGGAGTCTCTGAAGCCCCTACATGGTCAGCAGTGAGCCTTGGCTTAGGCCAGCTGCTGGTTCATCCCCAAAGAGTTTCTGTTCTGTTGCCTCATTTTCTTAGGGGTCACATAGCTTTTAAAAAGAAGATAGCTGTGGATTCATTTCTCAAAAGCTCTGAGCAACCTGCAGTGTGAGTGAGGGTTGGGATAAAACAGCGTCACTAAAAATGAGGCCCCTAACACATAACTGCACAGTCGGTATTTTTAAATTCAGTGTTCTGCAACGTTCAGAGCCTTATTTTCAAAATGCTGGCCCTGACTTTGATGCAGAGAAAGTATGGTCTGCTTCTCTATGTACAATAAAGAAAGAAATCTAGAGCTGGGCAGAGTGGTCACTATTTAAGACACACCATCTCTTCAGCCACCTCTGGGGTACTGAATGGTTCTCTGTCCTTCAAACAGAAACTAACTCAGGCAAATGTCTTGAAAATCTCGAGTGCCCACGAGTCAGCGTACAAGCTTTTGCAGCAAAAGTCGAGGGACTGCCGTGGTTCCAGTACAAAGCAGTTTGACAGAACAGCTCTGCTGTGAGAGGGCACAGGGACAGGATATCTGCACACCATCTGAGACAGATCAAGCCCTAGGTGTATAGGGACAGCACCAGAAAGAGGTGAACAGCATTTCCTTGAAGAAGGCTGTATCGGGTGCATTCCCACTGAATACAGATCCTGTGGGGCAGGAATTAAAGAACATTTAAAAAGAGTGCTGCTGGCCAGCTGTCACGGAGGTGGTGTCAGTGGTGTACTTCTGGGGGCAGGATGGGGAGTTCAGCCAGACTTGTAAAAGGATTCATTAAGGTTAATGTTAAATATCTAGATGCAGTTTTATCACATCTGTTTGGGAGAAGGTCCGAGCATTATCTTGATGTTTTAGCTGGCTGCCTTTTGGAGCGGCCCATTCTAGAACACGTGGCTGCTCCGATGCGTACATTAAATGCAGGAAGGAATCTGTCCTTTATGCATTTACCTAAAGCAGCAAACAGCTGCTTGCAGCCAGGACTGTTTGCAACTACAAAGCATCTGTTTCATGATACACAGGAAGCCACCTTAAGAAAAGAGCTTGATAACTTCAGTGATAAGCTTTGAAAAACAGAAATTTGAGATAACTTATTGCACGCTGTAAATTAAGTCCTAATAGAGCGGGTCCTTGCATGCTAGGGAGAAGCCCTGTAACTTGACTGATGTTAGGCAGCAGGGTTTCCCAAAATCATGTGAAATTTGGTGCTTAGAACTAAGAGGCTGCTGCAGATAAATGTGTTACTGTAATTGGGAGGCACAGTTTTAAATAATATTTGAATGTTCTGATTTTTTTACATTTTTTGAATGCTATTACATAAAACAGTGGTTTATCCTCTCTTTCAGTGCCACATTTAGTTTGGCTTAGTGGAAGTCCAGAGATGTGCAATGCAGTTGACAGTAAGACCTCTCAATCTCTGCTTATGAAGAGGAAACCAAAAGGAAGGGTCGTGCTTTATACGTACCAAGTTAAAAATAGTGTGGGGAAGATAACTGAGGCATGCTCATGTCCCCCTGTCGCTCGGTAAAAGAGTGATGGGATGCCCAGCAAACTTGAAAGGCTGCTTGAGACCAGGAATTTGCAGATCCTTTTAGTGGGCATGGATCTGGGTGTACCTCAAGGATATCTGCTTTCACGTTAAGTAGATAATGACAGACGAGGGGAAGCAAGCCTTTATGGCTTGGGGACTCGGCCAAGAGCTTGGTGCTTGAGCTTGGATAGGAAGGATGCTTGAATGAAGGCATCCCCTGTGAGAGGGTTGTTTGGAGCTGTGCATTTTGCCATGGCACACACGGAGCACCTGGACGATGCCCCGGAGCTGCTGCTGTTGCGGGGCACAGGGCAGCAGTCCCCGTGTCCTTGAGGCCGGTGCTGGTGCTGTTGTTGTTGGATGGCGTCCAGAGGACAGAATGGAGGAAATGCAATCACAAGTGAGCTGCTCCTCCCTTGAAAACAACAACCTCCTGTGTTTTATTTGGATTATTATAGTCTGTCATGGCCCTGCTCGAAATCAGAGGATTTTTGTGGATAAATATTGAAAATATTAAAGTAGAGCCGAGAGCTGATTATCTTGCAGTAAGTCATTGTCTATTCCTTTTCTTCTGAGGACCAGCTGGGCCCATAACTTCACAGTCCCTGTTTCTTTGCAAACAATGTGCCTTTGCACTAAAAATGCCTGCGCTGAGGTTTAGTCACAAAGTTATTGTGGGTCTTGCAAGCCAGACAAAAAGCAGAAACAGTTGCGTATTTCACTGCTATACAGACCTCTTCTGGAAGAGTTCTGAATGTAGGTTAGATGAAACCGTGTTACGGTTAGCTAGTGCCTCGCTGCTGTGATGCTGAGTAATTCCGTGCCATCGGAAGGATACGGGGAGAGTTTCCAGGGGAGGTTTTGCAAATGGGTAGAGAGTAAATCTCGTATTTTGAAATCAGAGGTCGGTTAAACCTGCCATCCCAAATGCCTTGAGTTGCCTTTTGAGGGAATTTTCCTCACCTCCTCAGACCTTTTATTTTGCATTCTGCATAAATGAAGGCATTTACAAACCCTTGCTGAAGAGATGAGTATTTAACTGGACAAGACAGTATTAGGGGTTTCCCCCCAGGTTGGGAGGAGACTTTTCTGTGCCTGGAGTACTTAGGGACATTTCCTGCACATTTAAGGGCTTCCTCAAATTGATAGTGTAGAGTAATCCAACTGATGGCCACGGGGTTACTCTTTTTTTTTTTTTTTTTTTTTTTCCCCAGCAGTAAGATGTCTGGCACAGTCCTTTTTGTTTCAAGAACCTGCCTCTTGTTTTCTCCCATAAACATGGTGCTGCATTCTTAGGTAAAGTCTTATATGGGAAAGTTCTAATAGATTTCTATTCAGAAGACCCTTTAAAAAACAAACAAACAAAGCATTAAAATAAATTCTTAGCTCTGTGCAAGCTTCACAAATAGATTTCTTAACTAAGAACATTTAGAGAATGTTTGTTAACCCCATAATTTTACAGTTTGCTGTAACTCTCTCAAATATATCATCAGGACTTTACCTCACTGAATACCTTTGAGCGTTTGCTTTACCCTGGAAATACACCTGATTCACTTTCAGGGGAAAAAAGTGACCAAACCGTTACTGTTTTCTTTATAATGGTGATTTTTTTTTTTTTCCCTCAAACCATTTGATCCCAAACATACGATGTCCTGTGATGTCTGAGCCCAGACCTGGTCCTGGTTTCTCAAGATAAAAACAAGTCAGTACTAACCACGCATGCTGAAAACTCTGTGCTACATAGATTTACCTTAGAAAATGGAGGGGCCTTCCACTTTTAAGGAACAGCCTCCAACAAACTAGGCTTTTGGTGCTTGTGGTATTTGTTTGTTGAATAACACCAGGCAGCACTGCTGTGCTGGGCGGGTGACGGAGCCCTGGCACAGGCTGCCCAGAGAGGCTGTGGGGTCTCCTCCTTGGGGAGCTCCAAAAGCAGCCTGGACGTGGGCCTGGGCAGCCTGCTCTGGGGGTCCCTGCTTGGGCAGGGGGGCACCAGGGGCCTCCAAGGGGCCCTGCCAGCCTCAGCCCTTTTGTGTGGTTGTGTGTGAATTCCTGTGTCTTTAATTTGGATGTGTCCTACTGCAATTGTGATTGCAGGTATGTTCTGTGTGGCCACATCTGGGACAGAGTACAAGAGGGATATTTATCACTAAAACAAGCCTGTAGAGCAAGCAGTTAGATGTTCCTACTTACCCCTGTTTCCTGTTTTCTCTCCCTCTGTCTTTCACAGATGCTTTGGAAACAGGACTGCACAGATCACGAGTCTAATGTGCCACACAGTCACATGGCACAGGTGTGCATTTTGCACAGACTGATGCTCACCTGCAGGATATTGCAGTAACTTCTTACACCTTTATTTTTAAAGGATACAGCAAACGAACATTTTTCATAGGGGCATTCCAGGAAAGGCACTACAGAGCCACAGAAGGGCTGAGGCTGGCAGGACCCCCTGGAGGCCCCTGGTGCCCCCCTGCCCAAGCAGGGACCCCCAGAGCAGGCTGCCCAGGCCCACGTCCAGGCTGCTTTTGGAGCTCCCCAAGGAGGAGACCCCACAGCCTCTCTGGGCAGCCTGTGCCAGGGCTCCGTCACCCGCCCAGCACAGCAGTGCTGCCTGGTGCTCAGAGGGAGCCTCCTGGGTGCCCGGCTGTGCCCATGGCCTCCTGTCCTGGCACTGGGCACCACTGAGCACAGCCTGGCTCCGGCCTCTCTGCACCCTCCCGTCAGGGATTTAGGGACATGGAGGAGATCCCCCTGAGCCTCCCCTTGTCCACACTGGGCAGCCCCAGCTCTCCCAGCCTCTGCTCATAGGATCCATAAGAGTTGGATCCAAGGTGTGGAGCTCTTAATGCATTGGTTACTTTTGGTCCTCAAAGAAGTTTCCTCTTATTGCGGCATTTGCTAAGATGAAACCCAGCAAAATAACAGGGATTCAGCCTCCTCTGCTTTCAGGGAAGAGGTGTTTCATAGTAGACAAGTTAAAGCAGCGTGAGCTGGCCCTCTGAAAACAAGAGATACCCGTGTCCCTTTGTGTCCTGTGGAGTTCAGGGAGTTGTGCTCCATCCGTGGGCTTTTGCTTTGCTGCTCCTTGGTTTCTCTCTGACAGCATCCTCCCTCCATACACGAGCAGCGCTCAGTCCACCTCATGGTACCTCTGCCCTGGGGAGCCCACGAGAAAAGAGCATGGGGTGAGGATTTCTAGCAGTGCTAATCACAGCCTGGTGTTGGAAGTAAGCTCCGTTCTCAGCAGAGACTTTTCTGAGGATGAGATATAAAATAGCCTTCTTCAATGACATTTCAACCAAATTTCATCTCTTTTGCATTGGAAGCAGAGGCTGCCCTTACCCAGGAGAAGGGGAGGAGCTCGCTGTTGGGAATTAGCATGCTCCAGCATGCAGATTGTTACCCAGCAGCTGTCCCAGGGCAGAGGGGCTGACCGTGTGTTAGTCTGCTCCTGAACTCAGGCTGCTCCCACCAGTATAGGAGTGTACAGGAGCAAGATGTGGTTTTCTAGGATTTGGAAACAGCTTCAAAAATGCGGAATGGGTATTGCAGCTGAAGAAGCAGGTAAATGGGTTACGTACACAGCAAAGTATTCCTGCAGTCCCTAGGGCTACTTGCCTGTGCTGAAATGTGTTTTCCATCAGAGCTGATAGGAGCTCCATGCATGTATAGAGGAGGAGAATATGGGCTCTTCTAGGAGATGGGCACCCTTCTTTTGTCATTATTTCTAGAAGTAGCCACATCAGCCATCTATCCAATTTCTATGCCTACATCTTTTTACTCTGAGGCTAAAATCTACAGTCACGTTGTACTTTGGTCTCAGCTTCGTTGTCACAGCCAAAACCTACAAAAGTTGATTGTAAATGTGTTTACAAATAAAAAGAAATCTCGTAGAATAAAACGTTATAACTGTGCCTCTGGAAAAAAAAAAAAAAAAAAAAAAAAAAAGCTTTAAAACTCAGTATTTAACTCCAGGCCATGAAATTTAGAATACCCTGGGCTGGTAGAAGCACTCATAATTTCCTAGACATACTAACTAGACCCCTACTTTCTTTCTGTTGCCAAATGCAATTAAAAATAACCTCTGGTTTACCATGCTCATCTATGAATTTTTCAGAGAGAGCTGTTCCTAGGAAACATTGTGCAATGCACGTGAACTCCTGATACTACTGACTGCAGTGTGGTTCCATCTGGAATTCCACAAGCTTTAGCAAAAGCAGCTGCACGGTGCTAGTTTGCACTCCCCACGTCCCATTAGGAGCCAGGCGGCTTTAAACCAGTGAGTTGAATTCTGCATGTTGTGATTTTTGTATGAGAACCAATTACTGGTTTAGTAAATAGGGGCCTGTGGTTATTTCTTATACTGTTTAGGTTTTTCCATTTAACTGTGGTTGAAGTTTGAACCATAGCTTGCCAGTGTATCAAGTGATTTTAAAGGGAAGCAAAACATCTTCGCCTCAGTTTCCCTTAGGATTAAAGCTTTGGATTGCAACTACAGAGCTTCTTGTTGTATACAAGATAGTCATTTAATGCACTTTATTTAAAAAAGGCACAAATTATTTTGTTTATAAAATGTTACAATTGCACTATGCTGTAAGAATCGGTTAATAAACTGTACAGTTTTGTAGTCAACATTGTAAGTGTTTAGTCATAAATGATTGAAACGATTACATGTTTCAATTAAATGTTAATTTTATATGTGGTATATGTAACTATAAATAAATTTTCCTTTATAAAAAAAAAAAAGAATGGTTGTCCATTTCATTGAATTTCACATTCTATTTCAAATAAAAAAACAGTATTCTCGCTAAAAATATAAAAATTACATATGTTCTAGAGCAAAAGATGGCAGTAGCTACTAACTAAACTTGGGGGATTAAATTCAGATGTGCAAATATCAGCTGAACTTCTGTAATTCCACTAACACCGCAGAAGGAAATACCAGGCGCTATGGCTTTCTACAAAAAGTCTGAAAGAATAGCTAACAGGAATTCTTGAGTGTAGACTTGTAAATGAAAGCCAGAGTGTCTAAGTCTACCTTTATTTATCCAAATTAATTTACTTCTACTGCACTTCTTTTCTGACCCACTGCCATTTATTTTCATTGCATATGCTCAATTTTGTGGAAAAAAATCAGCTGCCATGTGCAAGAGGATCTGCAGTGGATCTTGCTAAAGATTCCTTCTTTTTTTTTTTTTAGTTAAATTTAGTCCTGATCTTCCTGTTAAGTAACTGCAAATCAGATACGTGATCAGAGTTCTGTGTTTCCAGTCTGACTCTTACAGGCAGGCCAAAAGAAAAGGGTGAAGTGCCTCATTTTTCAAACTAAATTTATATGTACAAGTGATCTTGTGTACAAGTGATTTTCTTGAATACCTAACTTGTTTTCCAGGCACATAAATTGATGGAAGAGCTACATCTCTAACTTTAAAGCTGACTAGTCCTTATCGTAGTCACTGAAAATGTGGCTTCTGAACCTGCTTAGAGGTTGGCAGATAACCAGGTAAGTGATGGAGCGAGGCTGCTTCCCGTGTACGAGGCAGGGCTGCAGTGCTGCAGCTCAGCGCTCTCCTCTGCCTCCACATCTGGAGAAGACCTTGGTGATGTTCACTTCCACCAGACACAGCTGGCCTCTCCACCTCACATCACACACAGGCACGAGCGGCTTTCTCTAGAGAGGAAGAAATCAGTATGATGGAGCGGAGCAGGGGACAAACAGGGGCATGCCCAAGTCGTCTTTCTGCAGTTAAACTACAGCCAAAAATACTACAGCACAGTGGCAGTCAGGAGGTATTTAACAAATGGTTTTAAGTTAACATGAACCACAACTACACGATGTAGACCCTTAGGATCTACCAGCCATTCGATCTGCTAACCTGGAAAATGAATAAAAATCAATGGGAAAAAAACAAGAGGGAGGAGAAAGAAACGTTTCACTTAACAGAAAAGCCACAACATGTCATAAAACATGTTACAATAGACACGAAAATCAATAGACAGTGAAGTGGAGGTACCACACCCACTGTTGTCAAATGTATTATGTAAAGGTAAAGGCTCAGTTCGTGAAAATTTTGTTCTGCTTTGCACATTTTTTCTCTCGTTGCTGACAGAAACAACAGGAAGAAGAAAAAGGCAGAGATTTCAACATGCAAGTATCAAACAAATGCTCTGCAATAATGACTTTATTCAAACCCAGCACCCTTGGAAGAGAAGAGAAGCCATAATATTTCAATGAGTTTTAGCATCAGGTGAGGTAGTGCTGTAAAGATGAATTCTACTTCCAATTAAAGGAGCAGCTAAAATGTTGAATTGGTGGCAGGCAGTTCAGAGACTCTTCCTAGATCCCCAATAAGGTACACAAAATAAATGTATTCTTCCTCTCAAAAAAAGACTCTCAAAAAGAGTGTGAGATTAGACAAGAGGTTATGAAGGCTGTTAGAAACAAAACATGCAAAGTGAAGACCTCTGAGTAGTTAAATGGATAGCCATAATAAGGCAAATCCTAAAAGACTTTGAAGAGCAGCCTGCCAAAGCATAAAGAAACCTCTGATAAAAACTGTCACAAGCAGGAAGCTTGCCCAGACAATCTGTGGATACAGTCAGGGCTTTACCAAAAATAGGCGGTCACAAAAAAAAGCTGTGGAGGAAAGTAAAATGAATTATTTGCATTGGTGTTGTGTTTTTTTTTTTGAAAAGGGATTTAGGAATCCACATGCTGGATACTTCCTTTGCAGAGGGAAGAGGCTGAGGAGTTGTCTGCTGGGGTGGAGAACGAGGTGGGACAAACAAGTGGTGGAAAAGATGGCGAAGCAGGAAAATGGACAAGAAACATTCACATCACATCACCAGGGCTGTCTGAGGGTCTTTATCAGTATCTTAAAGCAGGACAACAAACCCAACCTGTCCCGACTACACCACGTGTGTTTAACTTCTCTCTTCTCAGGAGGGCCAGGAAAGAGCGGGGTGTTTGCCCTGGCTGGCAGGGGAGCGGCAGGGATGGATGGATCGAGTGCCTTGGCATCAGTGCGTCGGTGCCTCTTCCAAACCTGACAGCACTGGCATCGTCCTAGCGGCTTCCTAGCAGGCTCAAATGGAAATATCATTAGGAGGGCAAAGTGGCTGACCAAATCAATAAATCAAACCAAATACAGCTGCCAAATCTTAATGGTACTCAGCCAGACCTGTAAAGGGATCCCTATTAAATTGGTGGAAGTATTCATGGTGTTACAGAACTGGTGGATATCCTGGCTGCGTTTTTACAGATAACGTCCTCCTCCTCACAGAGTGATCCAGCAGCATCACAGGCTAAGGAAACAGAGCGTTATTAAGAGGGTTTTGGATTAACTGGGAATTGAAAACGTTGGCAATGCGTAGACCACCCAGTAGCCACGACTCTGTGCCCCCTTTCCAAACAGATAGCATTTTGTGCACTCCGGTCGGATAGCAGATAACTTTGTCAGCTGTGTCTGCAATTAAGCAGAGGGAAACAGATGAACTTTTAATAATGGATATGCAACAGAAAACCTTTGTGGCCAGTAGTAAACAGCATATTTGCAGGGATAAAATAATTGAAAGCTATCTGGCAGGCACATGAAGTAATTGCCCTGCTGTAGTGAGCAAAATAAAGTTTCATTGGGTTCAGTAGGGGAGATGAAAGCCCAGCATTAGAGTTTGGTTCAAGGGGACTCAGCTGCAGCAGTGCAGGTGCCCGTGCCTGTGCTTGCATTCTTCTCTGAAGTGCCTGTAGGTCACATCGGAGACAAGCCGCTGGGTTAGGTGGACATTTGGGCTAAGTAGAGCCTATCTCTCCTTCTTACCAAACTGTCAATTCTCTTACTAAATCATCTCACTAAATTGTAATGAATGGCAGGAGACCAGAGAGCGTCTACAAACTCACCAGTGTCGCGTAGCCAGAATCCTTGATGTCTATTCAAAGTGCAAGGCCCATGTAGTTCATGGGTATTTTACCCTCATCACTGAAAATTGCATAGAAGCAGCACTGATCTGGTATAAATGACAAAAACAATTGCATTTGCAGATACTCAGGCTTTCCAAAAGAAAAACACAAATCATTTATACCTTTTAAAGTTATTTTGAAAGGATCCAGGATTATATAATATGGATCGAAATAAATTTCTTTCTAGAATCGCTTGTAAAAACAAGCCAATTCCCTTCCCCCTGTCCCCCCTTTTTTTTTTTTATTGAAAATACGGTCCTCAAAAATGCTTCCTGATTTGTTACTTTTTGCATTCGTCTGACCTGGGATGCGAGTGGAGCAAACGCAGTGCTGTAGAGCACGTAACAGCCAACACTTGGTTGTTAGACACGGGTCAGCTCTGACCTGAGCATCTTCAGCTGGCTGACTTTACCGGGCTTTTATTCTTTCATGCCTGCTAAAGTGTTTCATTCCTTTATTTTGTGCTAATTGTAAAGATTGCCTTCCAACTCAGGGGATCCTTTATCTGACAACAATAGCAATTTTACTGTACCAGGACACTGACTTCCACATCAGAGGCATGGTGGAACTGGTTTCATCCGTATTTTTTTATCATGATGTGTGAGGTCTAAATGATGCTTGTCAGAGCCCAAATAAGTACGTTTTTAAGACGCAGTAAGTTTACCATCATCATTTTGAGCTGTCAAGCTCAAAAACATCCTCTTACGATTTCCAGGACAAGGCTCATCACACTCCTAATCATTCAGCTCACAGCGGGGGGATGCAGAAAGATGCAGAGGGTGGCGAGTTAGGGTAGGAGAGCCCTGCCTGCTCTCCCTGGGCTCTTTGCTCTGGAGAGGGGAGCAAGGGCAAGCTCCCACCTCGCTCCCACCAACCAAGAGGCAGGGAAGGCTGCTGGAGAGGAGGAGCAGGTCCTGCACACCCTTCTGGCCCACTGCTGCCTCTGTTTCTCTGCAGGTGTGGTTCAGTTTGCTGCTTGGCACAGCAGCATGTGCTGCGCCGCGCCAGGGCCACGCAGCAGCAGCTCATCTCTCCCTTGATGCCTTGGCTGCTTCCGCAGCCTGGTTTCTTGCTGAAATGGACTCCAGGATTTATTGTCGGTGCTGGCTTCCCAACCCCTTCAGCCAGCTTTCAGTGAGAAGTAATAAAGCAGATGGTTTTTTGTTGTGGCGGTTGAGGATTGTTTCTTAGTTTTAATTAAGCAGCGTATTTTCAGTCCCAACAGCTGCTCCTGGCTAAGGCCACCACCATTTTCACAGGATAGCTCGGGCTGCCCCAGCACCCCTCTGTGCATTCGCTAAATTGGGTCTTTTCTGTGAGATGAGGAGCCCGGAGAGTGGTCCCAGGGTGCTGATTGCTGCTGGCACAGGTCCTGGGCAGAGGGGCTGATCTTTGCCGTGTGATAGCAGCTGGTGAGCAGCTGCAGGAATAGCCACCGGCCTGTCCAGGATATATTCACTGCTCGAGCTCCTCTGGTGCATCTCCTGGAGGGAAAAGCCACCCGGGTAGCTGGGCACATGCCCTAAACCTGGCTCGTCCCGTGGACACAGCAGAGCCACAGCAGCTGTTTGATCTCCAGCTCGTGTCAGCCCAGTGTTTTCTTTGCATTTTGCTCCTAATTTCTCTTACCAGGGAATGTTGTACTCCTCTCCAGAGATGAGACAAAGCATTCATCAGACAGTAGTTTCCCCTCTTCTGTTTAGCATTTTTCTGCTTCTGCTTGATTCTGTTATTCTGTTTTAATGAGCATCATTACAGTACACATCTGTCTCCAGAGATCTGAGCGGCGGGATCTCCATCTTTTCCGCTGCTGTGCAAAGCGCTGCGACACTTCATTCTGGTCGAGTTAAAAACAGAACAAAATGCCGCTCCCTTTCCCTTTCAATCATCCCACCTTCAGCAGTGATTTGCAAAACGACTGTTGCTTTTTCCTCCTCTTAGAAGTTATTTTTTACACCATTTAAATGACAGCTTAATCGTGTGATACAGGACTTCCCCAAGCGCAGGTCTTTTCCGTGTGTCAAAATATCTGTGGATTTCATATTTAACAGCAGACAGAGCTGTGCTGCGGCAGTAGGTGAAGCTTCCCTGATATTATATCACTGCAGAGAGCACTTCCTTCTGGAAAGCTGTTCCGAGATAAAAGTCAGCAGGGCGCTGATGCCCACGGTGGGAACCAGCAGGAAAAACCCTGAACAGCAGCAAAGTGCCTCGAAGGATGTCAGCACACACGGAAAGGTAAGGCCGTATGCGGAATAATTCGGGCCATTTATGATAAAGTGTTGTTTTCAGAGATAAAAAAAGCTTTGGCAAACACACGTAAAGCACTTCACAGCAGATGGCAACATGAACAGAAAGAGGTCGTGTCAAGCACGTAGGAAATACAAACACCTGCTGCTCTTCCTTCTTCCCTGCTGCCCCAGTGCTTGCTGTGAGAAGGTGGCAGGTAAGACTAGCTCTGTTTGTGGGAGGAATGCCTAAGAGAAATTAGCACAGTGAGTCTAACATAATTTTAAAAGTGTTGAGCAATTTCCACTCCTGCAAAAGAAAGTTGTGTGGAAACTTGACAACTTAAAGTTACCACGTTGAGCTTTCAGGCTGGTGTCAGCCTTCTGGTGAGGCAGAAGCAAATGGTGTGAAAAAGAGCCAGGAGCACAGAGGGCTTCCAGTGACAGCCCGTGGGGAAGATGCTTTGTGGGTTCTGTGGGGGTCTGGGGTCTGGGCACCACCTTCTGTCCGGTGCTGTGGATGTGCCTGCAGACACAACCAGTGAAAATCCACCAGGAGATGCAGCAACTGTTAGCTGGTGCATCGGGTTACAGCCTGTGAGAAGCATGTGGCTTACCTGACCCCTTAACTTACAGAAAGCTACAGAAAGGCTCATCTCCAGTAGGGTTTTGCCAGGTGCTTGCTAACACAGAAGAAGAACGGCTTCATTTTGCTCCCAGTGAAGACAGCCCAAGAGGCATTTTGCAACCAGCATTGATTGGTTCAACTGCAGCAGAGCTGATGTTTCCAGCAGAAAGGCCACAGGCCATTTACAGTTTTCTGAGTGAAAACCAAACCTCAAAACTCCACCTGAAAACCACCTAGCAGCTGTGCAGAGCCCTGCGACTGCCCCCGGGTTGCAGCAGCCAACTGTATGAATCCAAACTAGGAACAAAATCCTGCCCAGGAGAGCGTACGGGTTTGCTGCTGATGGTAAAACCAGAAGCCTGATCTCAGGCTGGTTGTGGCTCAGAGCGATTTTGCTGCTGTTCACAGAGCAAGTAAGTAGAAGAGCAGGACTGTACCCAGGCATGCACATCATCATGGCCAGGCTTTTAGGATGTGGTGTTTCAGAAGTAAAGGGAGTAATGAGCCACGTATAATCTGAGAGCCTGTCCTCTCTTTGGTGAACGCTGTAAAAGGCTTCAGGAAACAACTTCCAGCTCTGCTTTCCCTCTGGTTCTCCATCGGGAGCAGCCCCAGACAACATCTTCCCAGTGTACAACATCAAATTTAGCAGCAGAGAGGAGCTGAGGGGAAGCTTTTGCATTTCCATGAAAGGTATAGATCTCTGTGCTTTGTCCTGCAAAGTCTTTTTGACACCTGAATTCTGATCAGGCTGATCAAATCAACACATTGTGCTGCCTCTTTATGTTAAGCGTTCATTTTACAAACAGGGGAGGTTTAGATTGGGCATCAGGAAGAATTTCTTCATGTAGAGGCCAGTCAAGCATTAGAATGGGCTGCCAGGGATGTGGTGGAGTCCCCACCCCTGGAGGTATTTAAGAGGTGTGTGCATATGGCACCAAGGGACGTGGTTTAGTGGTGGGACTTAGTAAATCACATTGATGGTTCGGCTTGATGATCTTGAAGGTCTTTTCCAACTGATTTTAAAAGAAAGAAATAAAATCCCTGTGAACAGCAGCCCTGCCCTCCAGTGTACCCCCTCCTCCTCCCAACTTGGTGTCATCTGCGAGCTTACGTGGATCCTGTCCCACCATTCAGGTCTGATGAAAAGTCCTGGAATGAGAGGTGCCACGAGTCAGAGCTGGGAGGTGGCTCCATTGGTCTGTTCTCCCAGGTGCCTGGTGACAGAACGAGGGGGAATGGGCTAAAGTTGTGCCAGGGGAGGTTTAGGCTGGATGTTAGGAAGAACTTCTTTACTGAGAGGATTGTGAGGCATTGGAACAGGCTGCCCAGGGAAGCGGTGGAGTCACCATCCCTGGAGGTCTTTAAAAGACATTTAGATGTAGAGTGACATGTTTTAGTGGAGGACTTGTTAGTATTAGGTCAGAGGTTGGACTAGGTGATCTTGGAGGTTTCTTCCAACCTAGACGATTCTGTGATTCTGTGATTTTGCCTTTTTTTTCCCCTTCAGCTGAGGTGACAATGAGCACTGAACATCATCACCCAGTCTGTTCTCGTGCTTGTGAAAGTAAGTTTTTACATCAGGAGTCTGAAGAAGAATGTTTATGGACACTGGGAGGATTAAGAACACACATTATTTTTCTTATTCAAAGAAAGCTAAAAAGTGATACGAGTATAGCATATCAGAAATACCATTTGGAGAAAATTGGAGGTGTGAGAAGCCCGTGAGTCGATCAGAAAATGATGTAAGGTGAGCTCATGGATGGAAGCAGAAGCAGGGTAGGTCCACTGCAACACACAGGTAGGTGAGCATCTGGGACAGTCCCCAGGCAGTGGGGGTTCCCGTAGCTGCTGATGGGGTGGCTTGAGCCATGGGACTCAGTAGAGCAATAAATGGGTGTAAAATAAAATGAGCCTATAAAATGGTCTCCGCAGGTGACCAAAAAAAAAAAAAAAAAAAAAAAAAGTTAACACTGGAGTGTCTCCCCAGCAGATGGACCAGAACAGGTAGAAAGATACCACTAGAAGTGTATCCTTTGAGAAACCAAATGGCTCGCAGCCATTCAGCTCCAGCCCCACCTGCAGGCATACTTGCAGTCCTCAGGGCCAGATCATCTAAATCAGTCAAGGCAAGGTGCTGTGTCTGCAGGATGCTTGGCACAACGTACCCTGGTCCTCACCTTAGAATTGTAGATAACCTGTACTTAATGCAAATTTTAAAATTATCCATTAACCATGATTTACTAGTCCACTTGAAATCATTCAGGGGTCTCAGTCTATTTGTTTGGGACTGACCCATAACAGATTTAACATCTGGCTCTTTTATGCACAGTGCCAGACTGGAAAATGTCACAGTATATCTAATTTAGTTAAAGGTGTCCTGTCCTTCTGCAACAGGCACAGGGAGAAGCGTGTACAATTTCTGGATGAAGTGTGGCTTTCCAGCTCCAGCACTACCAAAATGGCATCCTCAGAAACACTGAGGGCACAGGGGAATAAAAGACAAAAACAAAATCACCACCAACTCAAATCCTGCTACTTCTAGTACTGATGAACAAGTACTGATGTTTATGAAACAAAATTTTTCTGTGGCAGACTGTGTTTTGCAAAAGTATTATATGTTCCCTAATACTATTTTCCATGTGATGTCTAGCACCTCTGGCATTTTATCTTTAAATATAATGCTGAAATAATAAAATAAAATACCATGAGCCCACAGTTTTATAGAAATTCCCCCCTGCTCCAGTTTGACAGTACACAAAACGCCCAAGTAAGTGAGGGAGCAGCCTGCTTTTCAGAGTTCCAGGTGACTGCATAAAACCCTTGCTAGGAGGCTTGTTCACAAACTACTTTTGCATCTGATTTTAGGGTTTTGTCCTGTTGAAAAGCATCTTTGAAAGCTTTGGGCCTGCAACAATTGTTCCTGAGTTATGTTTTACATGAGTTCTTTTACATTTACACACTCAAAAACACCCGATGGAGATCTCCACATAAGCCACCAGGGCTGCTCGATGCAGGCCCACCACCATCCCACCCAGCCAAGACCTGCTCATGCAAACCTCCTGCCTCCTCGTCACGCACACTTTCTTGCCTCCCTGTCATTATACCTAATCAGAAGGCTCCCTTCTTTGCTTGGCTTTCACTCTCCTGCCTGGTAATTTGAGTTTCAGAGGCCTTGAGTCTCAGGCCTTGGCGCACCTCGTCTACCACAAGTGTCCAACACAGAGAACCAAGCCGACTGATGGCAGCAGCAGCTGTGGCACAGCCAGAGCCAACAACTGAAGGAACACCCAGGAAGTATACAAGATGGTTAAAAATTAACAAAAAAAGGAAAAATACCAAACACGTCACCTGTAAAGATGCAGGCCTGGGCTGCCAAAGGCCAACAGACCAGCACTGTAACCAGGTGGCACGCAGAGGCTCACCCTCTTGATGAGATACGGCACAGCTGGGGACGTGCAGTGGTTTCTGCCTCCTGACACCACTCACCAGCAGCAATATTTGCTCTTGCAACACTCAAGCTACGACTTCAGCTTATTATCTTCTCTGTGTGAGGCTGAGGCCCAGATCTGATGCACGCTGGCTCTCTGGCATGAGCGGGCGCTCGGTGCTCAGCTGTCCTCTCTGCTGCCCCACCGTGCTTGCTGCTCTGGGCCCAGCCCACGCGCCTTGAGCAAACCAAATTGCTGAACCCCTCCCAGACTAAAGCTGTGAGAAGTTGGTAGCAGTTGTGTCAGCTGCCTCTTTTGTTCACGGTGTGTGAAACAACACTTGCCAGAGGATGCAGCTCTTAAATAATCATCTCCTCTTCACTCAGTGCAACATTTCCATTTCCACACTCTTTTCTTATCATATTTTGCCAGTAGAAAAAAGAAGTTAAGAAAAACATCAAATATTACTACATGTGTGTAAGGATCCATCCTACAAACTCCAGCCATTAAGGCAGAAAAACTCCTTTGACCATAACAATCCTTTAGGGCAACGTCAACTGCAGTCTTATTCACAAACCTTGCAACATCAAATAGCCTAAGTCGCCTTTTTTATAAGCTTTGTTGAGTATTTGCATAAGCAATATCATAACAAATCATCTGCATTTAGAGACTGCTCTGCAATGCCATGCCCCTTACCTCCACGTTATTAATGCAGCAACTGCTGCGTTCTCAAGTGAAGATGATTACCAGCACTTCCATCATATATGGAGCAAACCAGATTTTTCAGAAATATTTCACTTTTTGGTTGATGGTAAGAGCATTTCAGGTCTTTACCGTCATAGTACAGACTACATTGTACCGTTTCAGGTTACTGCTGAATTCACTTCTGTTCATTTCTGTTCTTACGCCATGTTTTCATGACCCAAACTTCATGTTTCTGTGGTTATAAATGAAGAAACAGTTGTAGGAAAAGGGGACACTACTGAAAACCAATATGCCTGGGAAAAAAAAAAAAATTCACTAGAAGCTAATGAAAATGCAGCAAAGCGAGTGCACTCCTGACAGCGTCAGATCCTAAGAAAGATTTCTTTGCTGGGAAGATAATGGGAAGAGAATGAAAGAGAATGATGAAAAGAAGGCTGTTTGCTGCATTTTTGCCACCTGTTCACAGGAGGGTTTTTTTGTGTGTTTTTTTTTTTTTCTTTTTTGGTTTAGTTCACTTCAAAAAACTGCAGTCATCTGGCAGAGCTGAAATGCAAACACAAATTAAAATGTCAGCCCCAGAATTTGTTTTGGCTGGATATCTGCAGAGATGGGATGATACGATAATTGTACAATTCAGACTCTGGGCACTTCAATAGAATTATCTGCGGGCAAAATGAAATAAATCGCCTTGAAAGAAATCATTCATTGCAGTAACTAATTAAGTGGGCTGCATCTTCAAAAAAAAGAAAGGAAGAAAAGAAAAATAAAGGTATCAGAATCCCTCTCCCGTTCTTTAAAACATCAATCTGTTTAGTGGAATTTGCTGTATCAGAAGCTTTCTTTCCTATTTTATTTGCCTAAATAGGGCACAACCGAAGGAATCAAAGGGCTTCCCCACAGCAGCATGAGAAGTGGGGAAGGAAGGAATGCCGAGGAGATACGGCCTTTAAATGCCGCAGTGGAGAACAGAAGCGATAGCCTGCCTGTGCAGGTGTCTGCTGGACGTGCAGAAGCTGTGTTATGGATGGTTATGAACCATGCCTGTCCTTTGGGTCTCTCATGCTCCAGGTATCTCCCCTTTGGTACCAGCAGGCCTCGTGTCAGCCCTCCAAGCTCCCCAGAGCCATTCCCAGCTGCAGGCCCCTGCCCAACCATCCCCATCCCCTCCCTGCAGCCAGCCCGACCTCTCCCATCACACCATGCACCTTTCCTCCTCCCTCCACCTCCTTCTGCCCTCTGCCCCCTGCTGCTTCTTCTTGCATGTCCCTAAGTCCCTCAGACTTAAGACAGACCCGAGTAGTGCAAAGCTGATTAAAACCAGAGGAAAAAATGATGTCTAGAGCCCAAATAAACTTCCTCGTGGCACTAATGACTGCATTTATTATACAGAAGGAGAGAGGGGAGAAAAGAGGTGAAATAGCAAGGCTGGGACTTGCAGCACAGGGTGCGGGGACCCAGCCAAGGTGCTGGCGTGCCGCGCTCACCGCGCGCTGCTCCCGTGACTCACCACAAGCTGCTCAGCACGCAGCTTTATGTACCTCCCGTGGGTGTGCAGTCAATGCTAATCGTGCTTCGTGTTGTGACAAGCTCCTGGAAAGAGACATTGTTCTGATGGAAATGTTTTCTTTCGTTGTCACCTTTCCCTTCTATTCAAGATCAAAGCAGATCGCGGAGGAACAGAGCCAGGGGAAGCAGGTTGTTACGGGGCTCCCGCCAGCCCCAAGGAATGAACACCACAACCAAGACAGAGCGATTCCCTTCCCAGACACGGCGCAGACTGGTGCTGAGGTTACTCCCGGGACAGATCCAGAGCAGGAGGAGGCTGCACGGGACACCACGCCGCACGCATGCACTGACAGCACGGAGCGTGCCGAGATGACTTGTTGCAGTCCGAACCCACTCCCTGCCTTGTGTCCTTGCAGCACAAAAATTAACATAGCAAATCTCTCTGCTCATGGGTGGGCTTTTAAATATGAAATTGCCCGGACTGCTGTTCAGGTAACAAAGCTGCCTGCCAATTATCCCTCAAATTCAGGCTAGACTGCAGCGTTCATCTTTTTTTTTTTTTTTTCTGTGGTTATACGGCTCTTGGCATCGCAAGCTTCTGGCCATAACCTCAAATGCTAATAAAATGGAAATGTCTGCAACCCATTTATTGTTCTGAAAGAACAAAAACCCCATCTGGAAACTGCAGATCTATCAAGTTTATTAAGAAAGGCAAAACTGATCCTTTTTATGTTATTAGCACTATTGGCTTGTAATCTCCTGATGCAGTTTAGACATTACAGAGTTTCAGATTTAATATTCTGCCCAGAGGATGATATAAAAGCCACTATTGATTTTCAATCCCCGTAAGCAGGCTTCATCTCTATGTAAATTAAAGATTCTATAACATATTTCACGTTATAGATTAGTTGTCACTCAAGCGCTGATCTATTCTTACAGCAGCAGTTGACAGCTTCCAGACAATAACACGCCTCATGAAAGCTGGTTCCACCTTCGAGTATTAACACCTGTGGGTTTGGATACATCGTCAGGTTTTCTGAGGAAAATTGTGGGTGGATTTTATTTTATTTTATTATGAAAGAATGAGTGGTGTACTTAGCAGTGCTGCAAAAAGCATCAGTCACCTTCCTTATTTCAGGGAAATGATCCCCCTTTTTCACTGGAGGGGGACAGCAGAAGGTGCCAACATCTTCCAGCTACCAACTTCTCACATCCTCCCAGCATTTGGAGAAGTTCCAGAGTAGCAAGAGCAAGAGAAGCAGCACTATAAATGTGCTAGGATCCTTCACACGAAGCAAATCCCAAATCCCAGCTGGCTTCTCCCCTACCAGCGTGCGGTCAGGAACACGGGTGAGGGTGCTTCCTACAGGCTCTTCCCATGGAAACCAGGAACCCTTTGCTTTGTCCTCCTCATAATGGTGGTGGAGACGGTGACAGGACCCACGGCTGGCATTAGGAGCTCTGTGAGCATGGCAAAATCCTCAGCGCTTCTCCCAAACGAGGCTGGGGAGGGACCTCAGGACCACCAAGATTGTCTGGGTTGGGCATTTTAGGCTCCACTATGGCCATCAAAGGTCTGATGGTGAAACCTGCTGCACAAATGCAGTGTGCACAACTAATTTGTGAAGAAAAAACAAACAAAAAAACAAAAAACAAAAAAAAAAAAAAAAAACTGAAACCTTACCAAGTTACACGGTAATATTTACTCTGTGACTGTGCAGTAGAATTAAATACCGGCTTTAAGAGTTTGGGGAGCAGTGAGCTGTGTGAATCTCCATACCTCCATCTCTTGGCTGGGTTCTCATGCAGCTAAATCTTAATTAGAAGAGACTCCTCGGCTTGCCCCTTTTGTCCACTGGAGGTCAGCATCTTTCTACAGAAATACCGCTCCTCTTCTCTGGTGTCAAGGTTTGCAGGGGACAGAAACATCACAGCAGCACCCAGTTCTGACACCAGATTTTAAGGCTGCTGGTACAATGCGATGAAGGCAGAAGCCTGGTGTGGGTCCATCACCCTCAAGGGAAGATCTCACCTCGCACTTCCCTGCTCCATCAAGCTAAGGATTGAATATCCTCAGGCAAAGAAGTGAATGAAGCCCACATTCACCATTTTCCCAGGTGCTGGGCAGGCTCCATCAGGGCAGGGGCTGCCGGGGCCCTCTCCCAGCTGCAGTGGGAGCCAAACCCTCACTCCCCTCCCAGCTCTGGCAGCGCCTCACCAAGCGGGGAGCTCCTAGCTGGTGACACCGTGCTCAGATATTTCCAGGCTTACTTCATTATCTGGCCTCGTATTTGTATCAAACTCAAAACCGTAATGGCCATACGATAGGTTTTCACTATCTCATTAATCCTACTTGGCTTGTTTTCTGGGATTAGCACTGGGGAAGCCGCCTGCTCAGGCAGCCACGCTGTGCCTCGGAGAGCTCTGCCGCACCGCATCGCCCTCAGAAGCATGACAGCAATGCTGCTTCACCTTACGAGGCACTGGGGGCGAAGATGCAGGTTTCTGCCTCTCCCAGACTTAGAGATATAAGGTGTCGAGGACTGACAGCGTTAGTGGACAAGAGTGAACGCGTATTGAAAGTGTGGACAGCTGCTGCAAAACTGTTTGGCAGTCAGGCACTTGTCACAGCCGCTCTTGGGCACTGTCCATACCAATATTTTGGACCACCAGTGCTTCTGAAGCAAATCTGCTGCTTGTTCCCACTCACCATCCCTTAATTCACGTGATGGAGCAGTGCATGAACTCAGCTCCTTCCAGGTGAGGCTAAGCCTAAGACATCACCCTCTCCGGGTTTTGTTCACCGAACCAGACTAAAACCAGGATGAAGCAGAACTCCTGAAATGTCCGAAGTGCCGAGCAGTGCTCACTGCTTGGATTTACAGACACGCTCTGTGAGGTTCACTGAACACAGACACAGTCAGACCTGCTCGTTAATGTTATCAGGGACTCTTTTTACCCATCCGTCTGTCCAAATTAGGCGCCAACAAGAAAACGCGAGGCATTAAGCGTGGTTAGGTGTGACCGTCCCCAGTGCCACGTATCCGAAGAGATGGAACCCCCAAAATCCACATCCCTGTCTTTAACTTCTGTTCTAAGAAACGAACGGTGCCCTGACACCTTCGGTCCTGTCCCACCAAGAAGTCAGGTGTCCTACGGGGTCAGCTTTGCTCTTACCTTCCAATACTTCTCCATTTCCATTGCATTTACTCTTCTCGAGCCTACAGTTTTTTGCACTCCCTATCTCCTGGGCAGCATTGGAGGATCCCTGGATTTAGCAAACAGATAGGTTGCAGCCCAACAAAACAGAAGCGATACCCGCAGCAGGCTGGTAATTACAGCAATTGTGCAAAGCTCACACCTGGAAGCCTTAAAATTGAGCTGTGCTTTGGAAGTGCATTTTACCCACACATTCCTTAAACATCCACCCTGATTTTCCGTGCTTTACTTTGCGAGCAGAAAACACTCCTGGTTCACTGCACTCCTTTTAATAATTCCTGCATTCATGAATTTTAGAAAAGATCTATTTACTATTTAAATGCCATCTTAATCTATTCGCCCTAATCGGGTAGCAAGGCCAGCAGCGTGTCAGTGCTGTTTGTACTCCCACGCCTCGTATGATCAATGAAAGAAATGAAGGCTGAAGCACACAGATGGCTGGATTGAAAGGAAAGGTCATTACATACGGGAACTGATGAGGTGAAGAGAATAAAATATGTAAGGTGACCTTCGGGGAGAAGGTTAAAACTTCGCCTCGCCATCCAGAGGGCATTTTGGTGTGGAGATGAAACAAAACAATGTGGCATCAATTATTCATTGAGATATCTTCACCTCTTCTTTAGCACAGGAAAGCTCTTGGCCTTTCTCTTCTTCCCCATCTCGGTCCTAAAATCTCTATTTTCCCATCTGCCATTTAAGAGAGGAAAGAACACCCTGAATTTATGGTGTTATTGTCCCTGTTTAACTGAGGCATCCTGCACTTCAATGTTGTTTCTTAGATGCTACAGGAAGAGAAAAGCCAGACAAGCCTCCGTGTCTCATCGCAAACAACCGTAGCTGTTAGCAGCTGCCTCCCAATTTGGTGTATTTTAACAAGATTTAGAAATCCCCAAAGTGAGGATTTATTATCTCTTTCAGCAAAGAACGAAGTAAATCTATCACACCATATAAATAATTCATACAAACTCTAGAAACGTATCGAGGAATATAGGTCAGGAGGGGCAGCAGAGGAGAGGGGTGGAATGCCCTTCACTTGGAGCATGTGGTAGACCTAAATTCAGTTTTCTAGACAGATTATGTCAACTTAAAGAATGGAGATGGCTCTTAAATCATTTAAAAAGCAAAGGGTGACTTGACAGCCGCTAGGGGTTTTGAAGAGAATACGGAGGATGAGATAAAATACAACTATATTTTTCAGATAAGAATTTGTCTTATGTAAGTTAGGTGGGTACAAAGAAGGCGATCTTCGGTATCTTTGTAAAAAAAGGTTTGTGATATGTCACTGTGGTGATTTTCAACAGTGGAAGGAAGCCAGCGATCCATCACTGAGAGAAGCAATGAGGCAACCAGCAGGAGCCATAGATTTTGAGTAAACTCCAAATGCTCCCAGGAACCACTGACATTTGTAAATAATGGAAAGCTGAGTATATGTCAGCATTTCAAATCAGAAACCAAAGCATAGCACTTCACACGCGTATTGGGTTTATGTGGCGAGGTTTTGGTAGTGGGGGGCTGCAGGGGTGGCCTCTGTGAGAAGAATCCAGAAGCTGCCCCACGTCGGAGCTGAGCCATGAGCAATGTTTGTACCTCTGGGAGAGCAAATTGAGAAAGGGGGGAAAAATCTGCTGTGCTACAGCAGCTGGGAGAGAGGGGTGAGAGCTGAGAGAGAAGCAGCCCTGCAGCCCCCAGGGGAGTGCAGCAGGAGGGCAGGAGGTGCTCCAGGCAGGCAGCAGCAGTTCCCCTGCGGCCCGTGGAGAGGCCCCTGGTGGAGCAGGCTGTCCCCCTGCAGCCCATGGGTCCCACATGGAGCAGATCTCCACGCTGCAGCTCCTTTATACTGAGTGTTTTGCCCATGACAGTAAGTGGTGAGCAATCTTCTTGTCCTTATCTCGGCCCTTGAGCCCTTTTCCAACATATTTTCTCTCCCTTTTCTTTTGAGGGGGAAGGAGAGAGGGGCTGTGGTGGGGTTCTGCTGCCCATCGGTGTGCAACCACCTCCCTGTGGCAGCCATCTGAAGAACATGAAACACACAAAAGAAAAATCTTCTTGCCCAAATGCAAAAGTAACATCCACACCATAATGGAAATCAGAAGCAGTTTAGGCTGCTGCTTGAAACCAACCTAAGAAAAAGTCTTAGGAAGTATGCTAAATTGGGGAGGAAAACCAAACACCAGAAGGAAGAAAATAGAAGGGAGCAGAGGGACAGGCTGCTGGCGAAAATCAGCAGCGGGCTAATAACTTCAGAAAAGCAAAGGAAATTCTGCAAGGGTTGGTGACTGCATCCAATTTAAGGGTGAAAAGCAAGAGGTGCAGGCAACTCAAGTCAGAGAAAGGTAACTGATAAGGGACTAGGAAGTTTTTACTAGAAGATTTACTAGAGAAACAAAACATTAGCAGCAGAATTACTCTGAAAAATGAATGAAGAATGAATCAGTTGGCTGGCACTGCAAGGCATCACAGCTTCCATGAGAACGGGAGGAAAGCTAGCGAGGTGAGCTCTGCCACATCCCTCAGCACACGCTGTGGGACTCCTGCTTCCTAGAGCTGCTCTCACAGACACTTGGGACAGACAGCCCAGGATTATTGCTTTAGGGTAGGTTTGCCAGATTCCCAACCCTCATTTCCTTCCCTTCCCCTGCATCACATTGTCGTGAGCGAGCGCTGAGCGGGACGGCAGCTGTGTGTCCCTCCGAGGCACTCAGCAGCACACTCACACCACACACAGAGGACACCAAGCTGCAAAACCTCTGAGGAGCAGCTGCCCTCAGCCCTAATCCCCGGAGTACTTTGCATGTGGCCTCCTCCCCAGGGGCACAGCGCACAAGTCCCTCCTGCTCCAGCTAATCAGATAAGAACTTCTTTATTTATCCACGACATTAAGGATTAATCTCCACAGACGCTACTATATTTAGCTAAGAGTCTTAAAGGCTACTTGTTTTCTTACGGCACCGAAAAAAAAAGCCCAGCCCGGCACAAACATCTGAGGCTGCTTCCCCCACGTACGAGCACGCACCCGCGTCACCCGGACAAGAACTCATGGCTCCAGAGAGATGTGAAGATATCGGATAGTGCATCAGCAATCACTGCCCCCAGCTAGAGCAGGCAAATACAAAATTCCTTCTCCCTGTTCTGCACTTAACATTTTTCTTTCCAGCGTTCCCCTTCTTTCTATTCTTCAAAGAAAGATGATGTTTGATTGGAAACCTACAGCAAGTCCTTCTAAGTCCCCACACTTCCTTTAAAGTCCTCATTGAGCAACCTGCCCAAAGCTCTCCTCGTTCTTTTGTGGCTGATGCCAGGGCCTGAGGGCTTCCAGCAGGAATCATCATTTCTTTCCATCCCCGTACATCGCCAAGCACATTGATAATGCTTCAGTACCTGAACACAAAGCTGCAAGATGCTGCTGAAGCTCCTTGTACACGTGTGTGTGTGTGCACATCCCTAAGTACTGGTAGCAGAAACCCCTCAAACTTGCTCAGAATTAACCAGGCAGCCTGGCTGCCCTCCAGAGGGCAATAAACTTTCCCCAGAGTTGACCCCACCAGGTTGGAGCTGTTTGTGTAGTTTTCATAGGAATCTTTGCATGGCTCTCAGCCACAAGACTGGCACTGAATTTCCATTATCATCAGGTTTACATCCCCTTCAGTGTACATTGATCTTTTAAAGTAACAACACATTTGCTGCACTCTTTAGATGTGTTGTGTCAAGTGGAAGGGAACGCCTCTTTCATCTTAAAAACAATGCCCAGCACATGATGAGGCAGCACCTGAAAAATACATCCCCAAAACAGATTTTCCAACAAGGACTCTCTTCCTTCCCTTCTGAATCAATTCGCACACCGCAAACTTGGATCAGATTTGAGCTTGTTCTGAAACTGCATGCACCTCTCTTACAATAAAGATCTTCTCCATTCAGTTCGTCTTGGTTCTGAGAAATCTGAAATACCAGAAATCCAACTGTCTGTCAGGTTAGCTGCAGGGAAATACTCTTTAACATTCAAAATATTATTTAATAGTTAATATCCAAAAAGAGCCATAAAAGCTGTAGAGAACAGTGTGCTGAGTGATGCCAATCATCAGTCCAACTGCTAAACGAGTATTTACCATGTTTAAATAATGGTATCAGCTGGCTTTACTGAAACAGCCTTTGAACCAGAACTGCAAGTCCATATATTCAGTTTGTATTTAGAATTGGTGTCTTTGCTCTCAATTGCCTGAATTAAGTTCAAATCAGAGAAAAAAATGTGCGCTAGAAGGATGGAATTTTCAGTTCTGAGTAAAAATGAATTCATTTTTCCAGGGAACAACTAAGTTTAAAATGCACAAATAATCTGTTTAACGTGCAGCTAGGCTACTAGGTTACTCAATAGTTCTATGCTAGTTCTTCCCATCATGATGGAAAAGCTTATCCTGTTACCATGTGAGGTTTTAACTCGATTAAAAAATTTAATTACAAATGCTCTGTAGGAGGCAAACATGGCCTTGCATTTTACAGTAGTGTGCTTGGTATCATTAATCTACAAAGACTCTTCCTTATAAAAATGGTGGGGGGAAAGGGGCCTATTAATACCATTGATACGTTCTGCCCTGTTCTCTCTCAGAGCCAAGGTGCTGCTTAATGTTTCCCTAAAAAAAATAACCTACCTGTAGGGAAATTAATACCTGTATACACCAGCCAAGAACTGTAACTCAGAGTTTGAATCCAGGTTGAAAAAAAAGAAAAAAAGAAAAAAAAGAAAAAAGTGAATTAGGAAAAAACATTAGTTAGGCACAGCAGTGCCTTAATGAAGGCTGTGTTTGCAGACTCTGGCCTATGTCCCAATAAAACTGTGGCTCCTGGGATCACAGACAGCATTTAGAAGTGTTCTATTTTCATTTTCTGTTATTCAACAAAAGGGATAATGATTAATAATAAAATCTTAGTAATCTAAGGAAAGAAAGACAGGCTCAAAAGTGAGATTTTATTCATATCTGTCACTTATTCACAACCCAAAGTATGATAAAACTGATAAAAACAGCCTAGAATGTTAGTTTACATCACTAAATTCACATTTTTATTAATTAATACTGAAAGGAAAATGACAACATAGCAGGTTCAGAAAAACAGGTTGGCTACTAAGACTGAAAAATCTACACCACCTTACCCGGTCACAACTGGTTGCTTGTTTAACGTTTATTATTTAAAAACAACAAATTACAAAATTTCAGATACACCCAGCCTCTGTGCTCATAAAATAAATCTTCTGTCATATCAAATTTCAGGAGAATGGAAAGAATTTTCTGCTGATACATTTCAACGCGTAGTAAAAGAATACTGAGTGCTCTCCCCACCTGTGCAGCAGCGTAACACTGCAGTCTGAGCCGCGCCTCGATCCAACTCATCTGGAGAACCATTTTGCAAGCCACCATGCAAGTGCGTCGTTATGATCAGGACGAACCATCCCTCGTGCATTAATGAAACCATCATCAAGCTACGGCCTCTGTGGACACGCAGACCTCAGACTCCAGTGCACAAAATAAAGCAAAAAGTCAGCTTTGTATTTAAGGCAAAGACGAGAACAGATCTAGCAAACTGAGATGAGTACCTTCAGCTGCCACTGATTAACAGGAACTGTAGTTGCAGATTGCATTATGCAGAGATCGGTTGTACTTTATAAGATAAATCTTTAACACCGACATTGAGGCAGCACGTTGCCACCCTACCAGATAAACGACCACCACAAATTGAAAAAAATATATGCAGGTTAAACAGCAATGAAATAGCCAGCAGCTTGCATGCAAACATCATGTTAGGCTGTTACATTCTCAGGACTAAAAACTGTTAATTGTGTAAACAGAGGTTAGATAATCATCTTCCATTTCATTTTGTTTTCATTTCATATACTTCTTTTCTTTGTAATTTTTAAGAACAGACAGGGCCTTGCAGAACAAAGGTGTTTTACCAAATGTTTAGACCTGGAATTACGCTGACTTCTGTAACAAAGATTAAAATTAATCTGTTAATGAAAGAACTTTCTCCTCTTATTAATACATTTTAAAAGCCTCATTAGGCAAAGCAGCAGCCCTACTCCCAGTCCAAATGAAAAAATAACATTTTAATACTGCATTGTACTGAGAAAAAAACAAAAACAACAAAAAAAAACAATTACTTTTAAAGAAAACAGCTGAAGCAGACTATGTCAACTGTTCCAAGGGAAAGAGAAAAAGAATGCACACAGATAGCACAGTACCTAAACAGCCATTAAAACTGCTTTATCTGCCAATAACTGTTACATAAATGCAATGTACTAGGAAAGAAATACATTCAAATTAATGGTAGTTTTGAGTAAATGTGCTACAGGAAACCAAAAACAATCTGTCATGACTATACATACACAAATCAACCAACAAAACTTATTTACAAATATTTGTACCTACAAGCATAAGGACCGAGTTTAATACTTGTGAAATGTATCTGATTGCTAGATGTAGACTGGCAGAGCTCCATTCTTCAGCAATAGCAGCACAACATTTCTACACTGCAACAACCATGTGGCTTCACTCAGGTCTATCCTGAAATTTTTGTGTCCAGTTGATCTGTATCATAGAACTGAAAAGCTGTCCAGGTGTTTTAACCCTCTTTTTTAATACCGACACACATTCACTACCCACCCGAGGCTTCCCAGCATTCTACCCAACAAGCAGGCAGCAACCTAGGGCTATTACTGTTACAAATTTGTCCAGTTTGCTCATAATGTGTTAATTTTGGATCACGTGGAGTCATTTTTCAAAGCACACGTTTCATCATCTGCTACATTTTTAATATTAAAAAAGGTTGAGTTATATAAAATTAAATCCGTATGCAAAATACTAAGCCCAGATGTGCTTAAAAATAGACTAAGTAGGTATTTAGTTACTGTCTGCTGCATTTTAACATGGGCATAATTAGCATCTAATAAAGAGCTAAAAGTTGTGTGTTTATGGAACTCAGCACTTCAGCCAGTCATACGGTTAACTGGCCTCAAAGACTAACAAGCAGACCAATTCACAAGTACCCAAGTTGTTTACATAATTAAAAGAGTAAGATGCAAAGTCAAAAAAATATATTTTATCCCTTAAGATCAGGAAAGTAAAATAAAATGCTGGTTCTGTAACAGTGCAACAACTGCAGCGTATTTTGCACGCAGCACATGATTTGCTACATTTAGTGGCACTTAAGTATTATGCGGTAAATACTGAAAGTAAGACAAGTTTCTGATCTGCATAAGCATAATCACATTATTACCAGAGTTGCTAAGCTACAGCATTCTGAATAATACCAACTCAATTTTAGCACTTCAATCACTAGCCTTAATACATGTCAACATCCTGCTTTACGTCGTGCTAAGAAAGCAACCACTGAAGCCAAGTATTTCACGAACTTGCCAGTGTGCTTAGAGCAGGTTCAATCTGACCAATCGTTCTCATCAAATTCTGAATCGTCGTCAGAATCGCTGTATTCCACGGCAATGCGTCTTGAGAGGATGGTTGCCACATCATTGCCCACGGGCTCTCGCTTTGCTTCTTGCTCACGTTGTTCTTGCACCTTTTTCAGCTGAATTCCTGTGGAGACAAATATGACAAATTTAAGCTTTCAGACTTTTCATTTCACATCATTATTGATGAGTTTTGTATTCTAGCAGTATGTTCAGGAAGAAAAACAAAAGAACCGTTGAATTAGAGGGTTTTCCCAAGCAAAGAAGAGACAAAAGACCAAAAACAAGGCAGACTGGGATCCATTCTCAGAGCCTAAGTGCTTCTAGACTTCAAAAATTGCGAACAGTATGTTAAAATTAAATATTCAAGACTGAATGTCCTTTATATCCAATACATATCCTTTTGATCTGAAGAGGACACTTTTCACAAGTGTTTGGAAATACCATTAAGAAGTACAGCTCTGTAGTATAACCCAACTGGGGAACAGCCTTTAGTCATGGATTAAAAATCATGAGGCTGAAACCTGGTGTTGGATAACTCAGTTCTGAACAGATTCACGTGCTTCTAACAGAAGTTCTACCTGATAAACATAAATACCATTTTTGTTTTATTACATCCACACAAATATCAGAAGGTTTTTAACAAAGCTGAAGATCTTGGAAAATCAGGTTTTAGAAACGGATCAAAGTTGACAAATGTCAGAATGCGTGTGGGGTACCTGTTGTGGTCAACTCACTCTCTCGACGAAATTCAGCCTAACTAAGAACAGAAACCTTGAATTCAGATCACTGGAAAATAGTGAAAAAATTTGAAAAAAAAAAAAAAGAAAAAAAAGAAATAGCTAAGACTCACCCATCCGGATGGCAGCAAGAAGATCACTTCGTGCATCACTTATTGGTGGCTGTGCAGCGTCATGGCGCTTCGACTCAGCAGCGGGAGGAGCATGCATGGGGGAGGAAGAGAGGGATGAAGCTGCAGCAGGAGGGCCTGGAGGGGGGGGAGGTGGGCCAGGAGGAGGAGGAGCAGTGACAACAAGCCCACTAGGAGGAGGAGGATGAGTAGCTGCGTATGTAGAGCCCGTCACCAGTCCGGAATGGGAAGGTGGCCCAGGGAGCTGAAGGGGACTCACAAACGCGGTTTGTGCTGAAGGGATCATTGGGGGGGGAGGAGGAGGGGGAGGCCCCGTAGGATTGTAATAATCCACGATCTGAGCTGGAACCATCCTATGTAAAACAAAATAAAAATCTTGAATGCATCAGAAATTAGGATTTACAGAATCATCACCCCTTAAACTGCTCTCACCCAGCCTTACCTCAAACCAAAAATTTGAGAGGAATTTCAACTGGTGCGTTAAATATGTAAATGACCACAGGCACGTAAATTATCAAATCTTGATAGTATCAAAATTTAAAGCAGAAGTAGTAGTAAAGGGCAACCTCCTTTCAGAAGTCCACAAAAAAATTAGAATTATCTTATTACTGCTGCCTAGCTATCTATACAGCTATGTTTGTTACTCAACGTCTACTCTACAAAAATATTACGTACAGTGCCTATGATTAACAAGGGACCAAGAAAACTGCATACTGTGCATACCACTTCCATAAAACACAACCTTGGAATAAATATTAAGAGAGAATACAAGATGGGCATGGAGGAAAAAGGAAAGTAGGAATGGCAACATTTACCCAAGAGTCTATCATGCATCTCATGTGCTTCTTTAGTCAAGTTTATCAATGTAAGTATCATTCAATTAAATTGGCAAATTTAATTGATAATTTAAAGAAGCAGGGAAGAGAACAGGGAAGAGCTAAGTTATTTGTTAAAATGTCATTAACAGAGTTAAACAGAAAAAATGGGGAATTAGTATAAGTGTTATAAAGTAGGTAAAGAACTAGATACGGGAGATGAAGTAAAGTCAATGACATTCAGCAACAGATGTCAATGTGTGACAGCAGTGACACACCACCAGTGGTCATGTACCTGGGGACTAACCACAAGTATTTTTGTTAAAACTGGAAATAACAGAGAGAAAATGCAGGTTGGAGCAGTCACTCATAGCATAACTGAGTCATCTACAGCATGATATTGTCATTAATCAGGCAAATGCTATTCCGGGATGCATCAAGTGAGGTTGAAAAAGCTTGGCTGGCTTAGCTCAAACTGACACGGACGAGAACAAATACAACTTTACTGGGGTTGTGACCTGAAACTGTAAGTTACTCGAGCAAAAGGACAAAAGAAAAAATAGGTACAGACTTGTTAGAAAATAAATGGTTTCTTGCCATCAGAGAACCAGTACCCTGGAGCAAGCCTTTCTTCAAAATGTTTTCAGGCAAAATATTTACGAAGGAGTTTGATAAATGCATAAACAGAATTACAAAGACGTCTGTGGCAGTAGGGAACTTGATTCTGTGTCTGAAGGGATCCCTGCCAGTTCTAGCATAAGCTCCCTTAAAAATCATTTCAGTGATGCAGCATAAAAATGGTCACATTAATCACATTCAGCAGTACCTTTCCCTATACTTTTCCTGGAGTTTAAAATATCCTAATTATGTTGTAACTACTTTTTACTATAAAGGAAAATTATGCCCTTTTTAAATTATACTAGGGACCTCTAACGTGTTACAAATATATTGATTTCACCACATTCAATATACAGCTAATTATTTCTGCTTTCACCCTTTCCTCACTCAATTTCAACTCATACATAAAAATTTTATCAAACTGGTTCTGTTCTCCTCAATGAAAGGTACTCGATATTGAAGTACTTTTTTTTTTTTTTTGTGCATGCCATTTGGTGTTGATGGTTATGAAAAACACGCATCCCTCTAGCTTTGTCAAGAATTCACTGGAGTAAATCAGGAGTTTTACCCATATTCTGCTGGTACCACAGGTACTGAGCTATGCTGGCCATCTGAAGGCTGGGGTGGAGGTGGAGGTGGTTGCTGAGGTCTGTTTAAAGTAGCATGTCGGGCTGTGGTAGAAGGTGGTCTGTATTCATGCTCATGGCTTTGGGATACTCCCATGTACTGTGGACCATCTCCCGTTCCATATGAAGGCATTGCTATCTGCTGATGGAGGGAATGATTCGGAGTGGCAGGATAAGAATAATCTGTAACATCAGATGCATGGGACCTAAAATTAAAGTAAATGGATGTAGAAGAACAGATTATGCAAGTGTAATGGCATTATCTGAACAGCTCACAAGAAAACCTAAAAATATAATCAGAATTATTTTTTCTTGCAGCAGGACTCCTTGATTGTCAAGCACCATTCCCATCTAAGTCCGTTGGAAAGCACAAGAACAAATGCAATGAAAAATCACGGTTCAGCTTAACAGGACTTGAAAATAAATTTAGTCTGACAAGTCAGCATAAAAGGACTAAATCTCTAAATATTTCAGCACACTAACCGCATGCACAATGCTCCCCTATAGGGGAAGACTTTAAAAACGCAAGAAAAGAAGTTATCCAGGTTTTACAATTGTTTAGTAGCCACGATGAAGCATGTTGTTTTGGTCGATGACTTTGACAGTCCATTGTTTGAAGTAATAATGCTTATCAGGTTGGCCTCACATTAACAGCAGCAGCAGAAAAAGGAAAGCAATATTGCAAGCACTCACAATTATGCAGAAGAATATACTTTACCAAAGCAGAGACAACTGATTTCAAAAGTTAGAAAATGCTTTTGGTTTGCACAAATGATTTTGTTGCAAAGGCTTAGAGAAACTGGGAAACGTAAATATTAGTTGAGCAGAGAGTTCATAAAGATACAAAGTCTAGGATGCTCTGTCAAATAAGCCCAAGAGAGGGAGCAAAAGGATCTCTTCGTCCCATTACTGCACAGAGCTGTATTGTATTAGTATCAAGCAATCGTGCAGCCTGGCTTTTAGTGAACACAGTAAACTGATGCACTTATCTGTAAGACTGGAAGCAAGGTAAGCAACAAAAAGCCAGGGCTTTGAGTAAAACAAAATGACAAACCCTTTGGGCATTTTGTCCTCTTTCATGCTTCCTGCCTGCTCCATTTTCTTTGCGTCACTCATGAACTCAATGCCCATTTTCCTTCTCTCCCACTCTTCTTTTCTTGTTCTTACTTTTCTCACATTAATTTGCTGGTTTCTGTTTGGATTCAGCTTGTGTTTCTCTCTCTAAAGTACAATAAGTATAACAAATACATTGTAAATTGCCACAGTCTGGACACTTGGACATCAACCTTTAACATGCAAGTTTTACAGTCAGCAAACTAGGAGAAATAAGCCCTTTTTAACATTAAAAAACAACACAGGTAAATACAAATAAGGTTCTGAAGAAGCATTACACACTGCTCACGCATAGCTGTCAGCATGAAAACCTCTCTGAAATCAGTATTTCTGTATGCATCATGCCTTCCAGAGCTTAGTTCCCACAACTGAGACTACCCCAAGATACAACAGGAAACCTTCTCTCCACGTTGGTACTAGTCACAAAACCTTTCATGCCCATGAAATAGATTTCAGGATTTAACCACTGATACTTGATTCACTGAAACTTAAAGTTCTTCACTTTATAAGCCCTTGAAGTTTTATAATATGCACCAATATCCAACCATACCATGAAATTTATACCCAACATGATCTTTAGAACTGTTGCTGTTAAAATCCTACAGATAGCAACTATTAGGGGTATCTGCAAATAGTCAAATACACTTTGACATTGCTGGGAGATTAGAAAAACAAATAACTCCAATGCACCTATTTAAACTTGGGAACCCTGGAAGCAAAGTGTTAAGCCCAAAAAGGGACTTGAAACGAGTGAAAGGCAGAGCTCAGAGATAATAAAAATCCCCATCTTGCATTTCACGGGGGAACATCAATGTCATCTTATCAGATCAACCTATGGAAAGCACATTCTTAATGAAATACCACAGACCAACAACCAGGAGACAACATTTTGCATTAGAAACTTCAAAAAAAAAAAAAAGATGGTTACATGATTTTAGAGAGAGTGGAATCTAAACACATTGAAACAGCAAAAGAAATTGTCTTTTCAATTTTTGTTTTGGTTGGAATATTATTTGTCTTCACAAAGATGGAAACATGAGGTTTACAGAGATCTGAGAAGGTTTGTTTTTGTTTGGGTTTTTATATTCTTTAGCTCAGCTGGACAGCAGATTTAAGGTATTAGTGCATAGTTTTGCAGTTGCAGTTGTTTCCTCATCCTAGCATTCAACAATTTAAACATAAATTGCCCAAGTTTTCCACTAGGTTCGGTTCATTCCTAACACTGCTGCTAGCAATTAACCTTGACAAACAGAGAAATAAAATGAGAGAATCCTTTAGTGAGAGCAGCTCAGTGAACAAACTCAGACTTCTGTACACGCCAGGAGAAGGTAACTCCCACCGAGCTCAAAGGGAAACCTGCACAATGCAGATGAATTCTGCTGCTCCTCTCTAAGCAGAGATTTTTCTTCAGAGAAATATCGCAAGCAGCAATGTTGCATCCGATTTTGCAGCTTGTCTTATAGACACACAGAACATAGATAAAGCTGAGCAGCCTATTCCCCTGTTAAAGCTTATTATTAAAGGTAAGAGTGTGCCTGATTGGACTGATCACAGAAAAATATTCATTAAGCTATCAGCAGCGTAACCTGTGACAAGTAGTTATGAAGAAAGAGGCATTGACGTTATCTGGTTGAAGCCAATTTAAATGCTTTTGCAACTACAGCTAGTCAAGATCGAATATAAAACGTAAAGCAAACACTTATTTCATTCCAGTGCACAGCAAATTATGACAACAAAATGCTCATCTGATGCTGAGGAAGAAAAAAAATCATTAGTTACAGAGTTTATGTTAGTTATGCTTTAAAATAATTTTTGAGAAGAGCTCTAAGAAGCAGAATGTACATTTTGTCTCTTCTAACTACTCCCAGCCTGTAAAAACACCTAAATCTACTCAGTGCTTCTGAACATACAACTGTGGCATAACAAGCAGCTTTGTTGTAAACAGACCTAGTATCTGGGGACAGGGATCCCTCGGAAGATGCTCCATGGTACACACTTTGAGACAACCTGTTGTCAGGTCTAAGCTCTTTGTCATACGCCATCATATTCCACTCCTGGCGTCTGTTTCTGGCTTTTCTAACCTTTTTCACCTCACGGGTGGTGCCATCTATACGCTTTTGCTCCTGATGTTCAAACAAAAGAAATAAAGCATGCAAAGAGAGAAAAAAAAGGAAAGGAAAAAAGCAGGTTAAAATGCAGTTAGAGCGCATGAAAATAAGACCAGATTTACAGATGAAGCCAAGTCTTCATAAAATGACTGAAAACGAGATTATCTCCTTAAACTATGAACCTCGTTACTAGTAAGACTGCTCTGCTTTGCCCTTCTTCTGTAGGATGCACATGCCAGTGTGATGCTGACCTACTGTTTTTCCCAGTATAGACAGGAATGTGACTTGTTTTAAAAGCCAGAGGTTTAACTTCTTCTGACATCATATGACAACTGTTTATTTAGACTGTCCTGAAGCACCTACAATTTCCTTCTGCACGTAACTCACGTTAAGTATGCTCAGGGATATTTTGGTTATTTGTTAGGGTCACAAACACCTGAGGCCCTGCATAAGTAAAGAAAAAGTAGAAACACGTTCTTCTGTCACATGCTAAGATTCTACAGGAAATGATTTCATTTTATTTTAACATGCCTTCGCTTCATGCATCTGGTAAACTACCAAAATTTCTCCTAGTTTTTCCTCATCCTTGTTTCTGATTAACATAAATAAAAACGAATTGCAGCCATCCTCTCTGCAACGTGTCAGTAAGATTCAGGCCAGTGGTATACTACAGCTTGATAGCTTCATGACAAAGCAGTCAGTTTAGTTTTCGAACTTCTTCTATATCATTTCAGGCCCAGTCAATGTCAGTGGTCATCTAGCAGCTCCCCTAACAGCGGGACTCAGTGGTTTCGCACCTCTGCAATGTCCCCTTCACCTACCTCTAAGCTTCTCAGTTTGAATATAAGATCATACTGGTGCTTCAGCTGGAAAATAAGGAAGTTTGAACAATCCAAACAGGAACATATTTATGTGCTACTTCTTCTCTCAACATTAAAAAAAGAAAACAACCCAGTGCCCTTGTAAACCAGCTCTAGATCCCACATCTTAGAATACTAGTTCATAAATAGGTTAAAGATTCTTCATCTATTTCTGATTTGGCATTAACCTTTCAGCTGCTAGAAGAAGATTTTTACGAAATCATTATGTTGGTATTCTGATAATGCACTCATACTCAATTTCATTTAGACAGGAGTTCAGAAAAACATTGATATGGAAGCATACGTTGAGTCTCTACCTCCAAAGTAAGGGATGATGGCTGGAAAGCCAAACAGTCCCACCAAAAAAAAAAAAAATAGGAAAAATGATATCTCTCAGATGCACACTGGTACTTCTCCAGCTGTCGAACAGCACCAATTAAAAGATTCTGAAATAGTTCATTTGGCACTATGCAATTAATAAATTACCAAATAAATGCTTGTCATTGTTTTGGACCTCTGGATATTTTGTGCATGTCTATGTCCTGGGCCTGTTGATCCATGTTTGCTAGCAATAAGAATGACAGAAAAAAAAACTTCTGAAGTTCAACATCTAAACGTTCCTGACAACACTTGCTCCTTCCTATATCCTGGAGGGAGTAGATTTTTTACCTGATTAATATCAGTAAAGATCAGTACCTCAGTTGTTTTTTTTGTTTGTTTGTTTGTTTTTTTTTATATATACCTATTAACTCTTTTTCCTTCCCAAACTTTTTAGCATCAATCCATTATTTATTCAGGTTACACATCATCATCTTCTCCTTTAATACCATTTCTTCATATTGAAATTTCCCAATACAGGAATCAGAGCACAAGGGAGGTAGAATCAGTCATGCTTTATTTTAAATATATGAAGTTTTTTCTAATCCCCATGTCTGAATATATGCTTACAAAATGCTTTACTTCTGTCTTTTTCATTTGATCACTGCAAAATTTAATTTGCAATCTTTTATCCTGGTTCATTTATTTAGAATTTGTTACCAATTCATAACACTGGAGAAGTAAAAGCAAACCTCTAGGTTAATTGAAAACTTCCTTTAGTTATTTCTCCTCACAGAACTGTAACTCCATCCTCTGAGGGTCGCTACTATGCATTTCTTTTAAGTTTCTGGTATAAGTATCAGCCTTTTCAACCATCTACAATGCTCCTTGGAAGATAATCATTTTGATACAAATCAGGAATGCTTACATGACTGCTTACACATGATTACCCTTTTTAAAAAAGGAGCAAACTTTTAAGAGATCATTATGTATGTATTTACCTTTTTCATAAAATTGTGTGCATAAGTAAATAAATACTTAGTCTTGTAAATACAAAGTAGTTTAATTTTACTGGCTCATACTTCAGTTGGATAGGTTGTTCCAAACATAGGTATGCTAATGAATGAATATGCTGGAACCCTTTTTACTCAAACAGTAGTAGACCCTACTTGTATTGATTTTTAGAGTACTGTATAAAGACAATTATTTTCATTAAAACATTTAATTTCTTCCCAAATGGTGGGGCAGGCCAATTATTTGCAGCAGACAAAACCATATACACCTCTAGTAGAGCAGCTTTCTGTTGTTCCAGGTAAAGGAATCTGTATGTTCTTATATTTTGGACTAGAACAATGGTGACAGCTCTAGTTTTAACACACAGAGCAAAGACAGAGTTCTAGGGGAGCTGAAGCCTTTAAAATAACTATAATTAGAAACATTTTTTTTTTTTTTAGGAAAGTTAAGCATTGTTAAGAGTTACTCCCTTTTAATTGAATGTAGTAGAAGCTTTGGTAGACAAATGGATGCTGCAGGTTAAACCAGAAAGCAGGTACAAGATTTATCTGTTGGCAGGAAGTGATTTCAGCCACACAAGTGTATTAGTGCCCTCAAAGTAACTTTAAGTTTCATATTTGCATCAAGTGTTAGCAAATGGTATTTCAAGCATTGTTATAAAGAATAACCACTGTTAACTAAAAGGAGCTTCATCAAGTATTTTCATTACTTTCAAAACAAAAAAAGAATGGAAGCATGAGCCCAGTGTATTTTCCTGACTTCGGAAATTTAGAGGATCCTACCAAACTCAAGTCATCAAGAATTTTTAAATTGCAAGCATATAAACCCTCAAATTTAAAGATTTTTAATTATTTAAATAACTAATCGCTCCTTATGAAAATATGGGGAACAATAAAAAGCGAGGTAGAACAACTCACCTTTAGTTAACCAGCAATTAATAACTGGTCTGCAGACATTCAGTTCTGAATATTACTGCTAGCTACAAGTCAAAACTAACCTCATTGAACTCCTATACACTGACCTACTGAAAGCTTGGAAGTTAAAAAATGGGCAGTATACCACAGATTTTCAACTTAGAAAGAATTAATCACAGTTTCCTTTGGAGAAAACATTTATGTGAAAGAGTCAAAGCAAAGAAAGTCTGTTAGAATTCTCCATAGTTAAACAAGAAATGTGATATTTCAAGGCAGGAGAATGAAATGCCTCGTAAACCTGCCACAGCAACTCAAGCATTTAAGACAAATTACCAAAATAATATTGGAAAACAAATCCTCTGGTGTGATGCCTATTCTTCATTGACCCCACGAAAAGTTGAGGCTAAAAACCAGCTATATTTGGTCAGCTGAAAAGGACAGCATTTGGATGCCTAGTTTATAATATACTAACCTATACATATCTATTTCTTTTGCCCACAGTTTATCAACAGCTTTTATATTTTGTGCTTCTGTAAAATGCACATTGTTTGCGGAAGTGTCAGTTCATAGATTCAAAACATAACTTTAGCCGCAAAATGTCAGCAGATACCCTGGATTCATTCCCACTCACTGCTATTGTAGGGCCAAGAGCAAAAGAAAAGGCCAGTCTTAATCAACCTGTGAAACTGATACTGTCTGAGGGACATCTCACCCAAACCCTGCAGCTCCACAAAGGTTCAGATAATGATATGCTTATTTGCACACCAACTTTTGGAAAGCTGGTTTCTACCTGTTAAAGTCACACCTATTTATGCAGATCTAAATCTGTGTGTTGCTTTCTTCTTAGCTGTCTTGTTATACGTGTAAAAAAAATCCAAACAGCACTTCAGGTAGAACTTATAGCCATATATCACAAAAACACCTTGATAATCCTGTAACTGAACACATTTTGCATCTTGGTTGTAGACTGTGATACAGCAATTAAAATCTACCAAAAATATACCATGGGTGGAAGCAAGTGAGATGTATTACGTAAAGTAGTCTGGAAGCAAGTCTCTAAAGGGTTCTGTAAAAATGTCTCTAAAGCTATCAAAGTGTTTTCAAATGAAATTAGTTAAAGCTTAAAAAACACTATTGCAATTTTCCCCTTTTTAGTTTCAAATCAGAATGAAAAATTTAGCAGTTAATAGTTTCTTTTTATCCCTTTCTCTAGTGACAAGCTCTAAATTTGAAGGGGAAAAAAGGCTGGGAGGAAAAAAAAAAAATCAAAGATTCTAATTACCCCTATGTATTTTTTTCTACATAGAAATACTGAATTAAATTTAAAGACAACTGAACTGGAAAACAGAAGCTGCTGTAATTGTTTCCCATCTTTCTATCAACTCTACAGCTTATCATGCTAAGGATAGAGTAGGATTATAACCCTGCATATACAGTTGTTTACAATTATACACACAACCAAGTGAAAATTTTCCAATACTACACTTCAGACAGTATCTCGTACTGAAAATGTTTTCTTAGCTTTTTTAACTATATTTAATACCTTAATCCTGAGACACCTGTCAAAACAGTAAACATTTTTTGACTCATTCTCCTAACAGGAAGATCTGATTTGTTTTTTTTTTCCCAAAACTTTTAGAATCACAAATTGACCAACTGTTTTAGTTAAAGCAAGTCTTCATCTACAATGTCTGTGTGCGTATATATATGTCCTGAAAACTAAGTAACTTCTTTCTATTTCCTCTGAACAGTCTTTCCACCTTGTTTGGACTCCTCTCAATTCAAATCCCTTATCTCTCACTGAACCCATCTAGAAGGGCACCTGCTGCTGGATAAGATAGGCAGTCATTGCTTCAAACTTCCCTTCTTCACTTTTTTTTTTTTTTTTAGAATTATCTTCAAAAGTCTTATTATGGTTCTTAGATTTGATCAAAAAATTGACAGCAAGGAAGCTGCAGCAGTAGCAACTTCTTCATTCAAAACTAAAAACCATTAAAAGAAGAAATCTTGATTGCTTCAAACTGCACATTTTGGATCAAACTGCTGAAAAGAGTCCAGGACTGAAGACATCTGTCTATGAAAAAGCCTTTTTGTTGTTTTCAAATTTTTAGGAAGTGAACGACATTATGAGTGAGCCTTCTCTTGTTGCTAAACCAGAGATTTTTGCTGTGTATTAACATCTTGCTAACTTGTTATGCATAGAAAAGTGAAGAGTCACTATAATGGAATTAAAAATGAATATGCACTTCTGAATAAGCTTATGTTTTGCTAGAGCAGTTGCTGCTGCTGGGTAAAGAACTAAGAAAAATAAAACTGTAATTCTAATTCCTTCCCCCCAGCACCAAAATCACAGGGTCTTTTTTTGTGAAGCACAACAGGGCTACTTCACTGAGTATTAATAAGCAGATACTGGCAAAGGATTAAAGGAAGTATGTTGGAAGATAACTATAGTTCTCCTAGCATTCAATTTGCCAACTTAAAACAGACATGAGCTATAAAAACTGAACCAACTCAGAGTCCACAGCCACGTATTACAGCGGAACAGTCTTTCCACACACACAAACTATGCCCTATCAACTTTTATGCCTGGACAAGTGTACACAGAATTTTAATACGTGTTTTTTCTGTTTTGTTTCTGCTTTTACCTTTTGTCTCCTCTTTTCTTTTCGCTTATCTTCCGTATCTTGTAACATTTTTTCTTTCCAAAGATCGAAAAAATAGGAAGGATCGGTATAGAACTTCAATCCATCTTTCTTATCATCCCTGAAAATACAGTAGAATAAAAGCTAAGAAAATATCAAGCAGCATTTTTAAACTAGCAAAACTTACCTTCAAAGATCATCCAAACTGATTTTTTTTTCCATCATAAAAATGACAGCATGCCAAGTGCACAAAGTGCCACTCTTTGTAATTACAGCTTGCAATTGGCTTAATTCATGCCAAGAATTTCAAGGAAAAGGGCTGGAATGAACAGCGTTTCAGGAGGCATGCTCCCAGGCAGGAGCTGACTGCTGGAGCGAACTACCCTGGCGCTACAAGAATATCCGTGCCAAAACAGGATGCACAGGGGACAGAGGAGCATATGTTATGAATGGAAATCAACTGACTCAAAAGAAACAGAAAAGAGGAATTTGGCTCAAAATCCAGACAGGCTTTCGGATCCAAATTTAGGAACAAGGTAAGTCTGAGTACCTTCACCCTTATGACAGGAAGCACTTATTTTCGCTACTCTGAATTTGGAAAAGGGCTAGGAAAGGGGTGACAACTGAAGTTCTGCCACAGTTCTACCAAACTGTTCCAGGAGGATTTGAGACAGAGCTGATTTGGGCTTGGTAGCTCCAAACGGCAGCAGAAGCCATGGTCACACAGACTAAGAGGTCACAGAAAGGGTATGCTACCAAATCCTAATTTGAGGTGGCCCAGAAATATGAAAACTTCTGACATCCTACATGCTTGAGAAGGAATAGGTGTGTGTGTGGGGGGGGGGGGGTCAACATGAAGGAGCAACTGGCACGGCTTGAACAGCATGTAACAGTGATGCCAGTCTAGCTTCCTAAACTGGTGCACTGCAGAGTCTGTAAACTCTGGCTGAGGCAAATAAAAATAATTTAAATTCAGTAGGTGTAAGACTTACTAAGAAATAAAAGTCAAGTAAGTTTCACTAACACATCCCTAATATAAAAGGAATAACACAATAAAGCTCACTGACAGTATCGTCCAGATACATATTGGACCATAACTGTACCAAACACTTGATGGATAAACAACTCACTGGGTGACTGTAAATAACAGAACAATTGTCCACAGCAGTGGAAAAAACTGTACTTCAGCTGTAAGTCTAACAATTTTACTTCCCAAGCAAAAGCTGTAAAAATAAATAAATAAATAAATAAATACACTGCAAGTGTTCTACAACATTCCTAAAAAAATCCAGTAAGTTAACTGCAGACTGAGTAGCTGCTTTATTACAGATAAACTCACCAATCTGGTGATCCAGTACTTTTCAAATGTTAAAGGACACAGTAAAAGCATGGTGCCTACAACCCTTCAGACAGATGATACTGACTTCATGAGCAGCTATAAACTTAAAGGAAACGGGAAGTGAAATAAATCCTGCTTGCTGATTTCTTCACTAGTCTGTAAACAGGAGAAAGGTAGAGATGGTGCACATGCACATATGTCTATGTTGGGAGGGAAGAGAAAGCAAAAGCTGAAAATCCTGATTTCTAGATAAATAAACCAAAGAAATCATTGTTCATTGTATTATTATTTTCTTTTTACTTTTTAAGTGATGAATGGCACTTGCTCTCTGATCCCATGATGCCATGTAACACTGCTATGCTGAAATACGATGATTTTTGTCAGGTACAGCCTATGACTTTCAGTGTGGTAACAGCAATTTTTTGTTTTCATGAACATGGAAGTCCTCAAAAACATATCTCAATAACCAACAAGGATTTTCTCTTTGGCTGTAACTGTTCTCTATATAAAAAGCAGAAGAATGGAAGCACTGAATGTTTGCATACCTATAAGGCGAAAGAATATTCAGAGGAGGCGGTTTGTCACTCTGATTATAAATATCAGCCACTGGGTTAGGAATGCTGTTCTTTGAAACTACCTGCTGATCTTGAATTGTTGAACTTTTGAAAGCTTTTTTCATGTTGATATCCTGTAAAGATACTGTTACAAACAGAAATACATTTATCATGTCTGAAATTAGGTGAAAATTAATTTTAAATATCCATAAAAATAATAATAATATAATAATAATAGCTATTTAAAATATCTGTAGCAAACTGTAGAAGGAAAACAAAGTTTTGTTTTTACTTTCAAGGATAATCATGATATTTAAGTACAAGGGCACATAAGAATTGTCATCCCTCTTGGTCCAGAATTTCACTTAAAATAACAGGAACACAAACTGTTTGTCTTGGAAGTCGTGACAGGAATCCTGTCACATGCAGCTGCGCAATTATTTCCCCTTTTAACAAGTTTAACCTGGGTTTCTAGTAGTAGAAAGACTGGCTTCAACCATGGAACAAAGTTTGATGTTCTTCTTTCACAGCATGTTTTATAGTTACATCTGGTATCCATCCATATTCAATCCCGTTCTATGGTTACTAAATTACGGCCTCTGCAATTCCTGTGAGAGAGCTCCGTATCTTTTACGATCTTTCAATTCCCAATCTTTCCATATAATTGATCATCCTTCAATCTAAAGTCTTCTTCATCTCTCTACAGAAAGGAATAGATATCTTCTTCATACAGACCAATAATATACTTTTATTCCATCTTTTCTGGCACACAATTCTGGGGAAAATAATACTAGCCTTTTCCTTGATTTGTTGAATGAAAGATATAAGTTGCTGTCACTTTTGGATAGACTTTCATTCTTACTATGTATTTCTTTCTCTTTTCTTACTATATATTTCTTGTTCTTTCATTCTTACTACATATTTCATTTACTAGATATTTCCCTGAGATGGAATGTCCAACACCAGAAAGATCCAGGTAATGCCAATCACGATTTAACAGCGATAGTACGCTCTCCGTGTTATCTTCTATTCTTAGGCAACCCAAAATACTGATGGATTGGTGGTTTGTTTTTGTTTTGACTACAGTCAAACAGAGAACTGAAGTCTTCACTGGCTTGCCTAGAATGACACTAACCATTTCTTGAATGGATTGTATATAATACATACAAGCATATGTATGTATATATAGCTTATTAACATAAAAGATGATTAGCATTAAATATAAACTGATGGCAGTTTCATGTAAAATCCGATTACAATCTCAGTCCATTCACTAGTTTCCCCTTCCAACAGACTCTTAATAACTTCAAACTCTGGAAACTAATGAGAAGATGCTAGAGAAAGTAAACAAAGGTGCACAAACAAGAAAAAAAAAAAAAACACCACACCTCCAACAAGGACAGTGTTCCCAAAAATCATGTACTTGAAAGTCATGAAAACAGACAACATCCATCTCAGCATGGAATAAGTTCCCTCTACGAATATCATCTACTTTGCTCATATTACCACAACATGCCTCAAAATCTAAGCTGAAAAGTGACTCTGTAAGCTTAGCTTATGTTCCACGTAGCTCATGACCTCTCTAGACAAAGAGAGGTGCTAGCATCTGCCAGTCAACAATTTTTAAAACAGAAAAAAACGTACATCTCATAAGAGTACTCACCAGCTAGCTAGAAATGGAGGGCTAAATATACTGTTAAATACCAATAGTACCATTTAATATTGGCATAAGTAGCAATACTAAATATATAAGCTGTATAAATAGTAGTATTAAATATATTATAAGTAGTATTTACTACCAAGTAAGAATTAAACTATTGTTCTGATGTAACAAATGTCAGGATTTTTAATTTTTCTGGAAGACAGAAGACATTACTTGAACAGGACACACATGCAATGGCTGGCTCAGACAGGTAAACTAAGCATGTCAGGAAACATGCACATTACAGCTTTTATGCCTAGACAGAGAAATATGTTCTACTTACCTCAGTGAAGTAAGTGCTTTCAAACAATGAAATGGCATTACCTAAATTCTTCATTTTTGCTCTATTTATGATGTAAGTGACCAAACACATAAGCAAGTGAGGACACAACAGCAGAAACTACTGTTTCTAGTGACTAGAACCCCCTAGAGAATTTCAGCTGGTCAGGGCAAACATGTAATGACCCATTTTAGAAAGGAGTGTTATTAAGATCTTAGGTAACTAATCAGCGATCCTGAACAGACACTAGTAATTAGTTTGTCACAGCTCTGTCTTGAAACAAATAGGTCTTACTGTCTCAAACTTCTCCCAGTTTACCGATTTGTTTCCAGTATGATTATTCACTTATGATTTATTATATTCACAGGCTAAAAGTCCTCCCTGAGAAAAAGGCAGGCTAATGGCTCCATTACTACAGGGGCTCTTCAAGTAATGCTAAGTCAAAAACGAAGACAGCTATACAGCTGAAGAATTCCCTCCCCCTTCCACCTCCCTGCTAACATGATTTTTCCCAGCTTGTCTTCCTAAGAAAAGATGAAATATCAGTTCAGGATTACTTTGAAAAGAGAGAGATTGTTGTGTAATTAAATACCGTGGACTTGTCAACATCACTTCTGGCTCAACGCTTTCATGCAATTACCTACCCTCTTCTACTGTTGAATCCAGCTGGGTAACTTTGACAGCAAGGCGATCAATTCTGTCTTGAAGGGAATTTGCTCTGATGTAGAAGCTGTTAGCCTCATTAAACAATTCACCAAATATGTCTTCAGCATGTTTGCCTGTGTGTGAGAAAAGAGACAGGAAAATCCCTTTGCTAGAGACTTATAAAACATAAGACAAATGGCTTTAATATCCTGCAGTTATAATAAAACAGTATGTGTAGAATTACGACAGCACAGTTCTTTAGTTCAGCAAAGTTTGGGACAATAGATTTGAACAAAATCTCAAAATATACCCCAATTGCTACCTGAAGTCTGTTCTCCTGGACGCCCTGGTTGGCCATCTGAAAGAATGAAACAAACGTACAACCCCCACACACAGGGGGGCTGCCACATTCATACAACTGATAATTAAGACCTACCTCCAGAATGAAAAGGAAGAGCCTAAGTTTGTAAAAGCTGCTGAAGAAAATTTGGAGAACTAAGATCTAGTAATCCACAGTTATTAAAGATTTATTTCATTATATGCATGAGCACAAGCCAACATCACAATGAAGGCAAAGTGCCATATGTAACACCAACCACTTCTTGGTCCAGAGGTCCTTGTGCTTGCCCATTCCTTCCCTACTCCTACCTCCTCCCAAAGAATGTATTCATCATGATGGTTAAAAAAATCACTTCCTATTCTAAAATAAGTGAATATTTGCTCTTGTCAGTTAAAAACAAAAAACAAAAACAAACAACCAGCAACATGGTAAATTAATATTGGAACATGCTGTTCAGATTAACATGATCCTCTAGCTTAAGAAGAAAACAATACTTCGTTAGGGTTTTCCATACTACCAGCTTTTTAATTAGACTTTTAACAATACAAATGAGCAGAAAAACTACCCTAAGTTACAAGTATATGTCTTGCAACTTAAGAGCTGGTTTTGGTTGGTTTTGGTTTCATTTAAAAACCATCAAGTGCATTTCAACATACAGGCAACCTAAATAACTAAAAAAACACCACCAAAGGACTACGTAGCCTGTCCTTTTAAGGCTTCCTCCACCCACAGAAATAGTTGAGTTGAAATGTAGTCACGAAGTTGCCTCACCAAATCCCTGCTCTCAAAAGGTTTTTAACATCAACTAACAGAAGTGCCTCTCTCTAGCACTTCCACTGATAATCACCATACAGCCACATGTTCGATTGCTCACAAAAATAAATTCCTAAGCATTGTGAGATATGTCTGGAGGTCACGATTTCCAAAATAATTGAAACCATAATACCTCTAGTCAAGTTCTGCAGTGATTACATGGAATGTCATCTTGCCACACCACCTTATAAAATCTCTAGTGGAGACATGACACCATCTAAATTGATTACAATTGATTTTCACACATACTGCACAAAAAGGTGGGCACTAACACTTTGAACGTGCTGCCCCAAAGCTATCTTTTGTCCGCAATCAAAACACGCAGTGCTGTACCAGAAGAAGAAATCAAACAATGATGCTGGCTTGTCTGAGGTCCAGAAACCCAGCTGTGTTTATTACTTTGGCTACCTCCATTTCACAGATTCGAATCCTGAAAGTGCAGCATTCCTTTCCATTCCTTGCTCCACAGCACACGGACACTGAAGAACACATTCCAGTTAAGATTTACAGATTTAAAGGCCTATGATTTTTCTTACCATGAACGTACGCGAGCAACGACAGAAGGTGAGCCATCTCATCACCTGGCATTCTGGTGTCAGTTCTAAAGGATACCAGAAGAGAGATGACACCAGCACTGCCCCAGGTGAGCTGGTGCTGCCCTAATGCTCTCCTTGGGTCCTAGAGGAGGACCAGAGTCCCACAGAGCAAGCTGGCACTTTGTAAGCTGGAATTCACCCAGGATGCGTCCACTTCATCATAACAGGGAGCAGAAAACAGTGATTCCATCCACCCATTTGTAACCAGGTTAATTAACATTAGCACTTTTTTTTTTTTTTTAAATAAGCAAAAGTAGTAGGCTGTTACTGACCAGGCCTTGATAATCACCCAACTCCTCACAGGACCTAGATCATCGTAAGCAATGCCAAAATAACCAGCTTCATAACTTCATCCAGCTTAGCAGTGAAGAACAGTCACACAAAGCAGGACACGATGTACTCGGGCCTGTGTGCAAAACAGCCAAATTCTGAGCCAACAACCTGAAGAAAATACTAGGAAACAACTGGGTGGGCACTGCTCCTGCCATGGAAGAAAATGTTTTTCAACTCCCCACAGATAACACGTTGTACAATCATATGTTATGTTTTTTATATGTTGTACAATCAGCCTTGCACGTGGCTCAAAGAAAGGAGCTCTGTACTGGCTATGGTTTTTGTCCATCTAGAAACAAGACTTCAGCCTCAGAGGTAGTATGCGTATCAGTGGAGAAGCCAAAGATAAAAACAAGAAATATTTAAAGACTCACGGAAAGGAAAGAAGCCAGGAAGTGATAATGTAACTTGGAAGAAGTATGTTAATGTACAGGCTGAAATCTAATTTTAAAATGCTCAATACAGGGTAATATTCACTCTTCAAAGGTAATCAGATGTAATTATTTCTTCCCCATATATCCACATAAGCTCAAGTCGGTAACAAAACCATGGTGCAACAGACCGTGTTGCAGAGTCCAGCTTTTTCATTGACCGGAGTCCTGCTGCCTCCAGATCCATCTCCACTGCCAAAAGTTCGGGACTATTTGCATAGGCAGTTTCTTCAAAGCCTTCACTCTGTGCACTTACCAGGTAAAGCAAACATAATGCTTAAAAGTACAGGCTGCAAATGCTCCCAGTCCTCCCACACAGCAGATTCTCTCCCCCAAGAGGAGGTGACTCCCCTAGGCAAGCTTTTGCCTTACATAAAAGTGCAGAGTTTTATGCAGAACTCTGCTCGCTCTGCCTGTGCTCCAAGCCAGCTGGCTGCAAACAAACCCAAATCTGAAGACATAAAAAAAAAAAAAAAAAGCTCCACTGAGAGCACATTCCCTTTGGATGGGAACTTATTCATGTCTCCTGAAAAGAGCAGAAGCAAGCCAAATTTGTACACAACAGCACAGATCTGCCAGCTTTTACAATCCACAGCGGACTCAGTACAACACTAAAACGCAGCACGGCTGCGAGGTGGACCTGTACTCACTCTCTCCCTGTTCTTCAAGCTGTGGGAACACCAACAAGCTCTGATACCATCAGTGGCACATACTACCTTAGCTCAAGCACAACGTTTTTCTGCAATCATTTTCTTGTTCCCAGTTGGCTTGAAACAGGCAAAACAAGTGCAGTCCGCTAAAAGACCTCTGCAAACATGATGGATTTTACTGTTAGACCATGGATAAGCCTGGTTGTAGACCTCACTCGTTAAAAAAAAATAATTAATCTGTTAAAACAAACAACGCATCATTATCTGCATAGATCTTTAACTTGACACGAATAAAGTACATTAGGGTTGTCTGAAGAGACTTCTGATAACCTGAGAAATCTCCTAAATGAAAACAGCATGGCACGAATTGTTCCTCAGCAGTAGTCATAAGAGGATCTGAAAACAGAAATTAACATTAACTAATTAATATTAGCCCCGAGACCAAATCTGGAGAAGTGAAAACTAGACATTTCTAGCAAGATTTAACAAGCCAGATAAGCGGAAGGTACTACCCACACTCTGGCCATCATTGTGTAGCACCAAAACAAGGTCAGATATCCTTGTATGTCACCAGGAGGCATCAGCCTTTCTTCTCAATCTTCTGAAACTGAAGGATGTTGATACTGAGAAACTGCCTAATAAAATGGTAAGTGAAACTCAGTGGCAGTAAATGCAAATGCGCTTTAACTATAAATAACTTTAGACTCTAAATCAGCAGCTACTGCTCAAAAAAGATCTGACAATTACTTAGAGACTTTTCTAAAAGCATCAGCTCAAAGTTTAGCAGGGAAAAAAAATTAAAAACTTCTAGGGAACTTTTGAGAAAAGGTCACTGTGACACTCTTTGGAATATGATGGGGCTCCTCATTTAAAAAAAAATCTAACTTTGATATACAAGGCAGAAATAACCACCATCAAAATTACAAAAAAAGGTTTCTAATCCAAAAAAAAAAAGTGTTAACAGATCAGGACATTCCAACTTCTAAAAGATATCACTAGTAGGACGCGATAATGATTTATAAAATCACAGCTAATACAGAAGTATGTGGGAGGTAATCACTTTCCATTATTTTTTGTAGGTATCAAAAAGAAATGGAACAATTTCTATTGTGGGACATTTTGCCATAGGTCACCGTGCGTGAAAGAAGAACAATCCTATTTGAGCACATCTAAACAATTCCACAGATGACAGGTTTACAAATGCTTGTTACGTAGGATGATTCAGATAGACCTCCAGCTTAGAAAAATCCCTAATCACTGACTATTGGGAAGTGGAACATGATGTGTTTCTTGTACTCTTTCCCTAATCATAGGCTATTTGCTATCATCGCAAACTGAACACCGGGCTAGTGGGACCCACAGTCTAACCATGGGGACTTTCTAATGCTCTTAAACCGTTTACATTTACAAAGTAAAAAACTGATGAAGTGATCATTTCTTTTCTAGGACCAGAATTATCGACACAAACAACAGCTGCTGACTGTTAAACACTCTCTGAAGAAGTCTGTCTTCTCATTAAGAAGTATTATTCTTCTGGCACGCACTCCAGACATGCTTCTAGAATTGCTAGCTGTAGGGTCAACTGATGGGTGCACAGTGCAGGCTCTTCTCTGTGGAGATAATGCTAAGGGTAGTCTGCAGGTTTGTTATGGCGAATTCTATTCTTCTGATGCATGTTTTTTATTCTGTTCATATTAATCCTTCACACACAAAGAGAAGTCTTAAGAAATAACACTTTAAACTGAAAGTTCAGTCAAATGTCATTTAATGACAAGAAGCAGAAGACTTGGCTGCCTTCATCTCATACAACTGAAGGCCAAGAACAACTCAAGTGCTAGCTTTGTTTCCTGCATCAAATGCTTACACTTTAAAAACAGATCACTAGTTTACTATCCATAGTTGATGTGTTTTTTTTCCCTTAAAAAAAATTAAAAAACCTAGAGAGGGTCTGCTTGTACAAAACTGAAAATTCATGAGAGCGTAAAAGCAATGAAGTAGCATTTTATTATTGTAAGTAACAGTGTCCTGTATCGTAGTTTTGCTATTTAAAACAAGCTATCTTAGCGCTTTCCATTTATTCAGTTTTTCCATCAGCAATCAAAAGCTTGCAGGAAGATACAGATACTTACTTAAGCTGCTTAGCTGGCGGATGATAGCAGCGAGGGTACTATTCGTTACACATTCCAGTTCGCTAGTTATTCCCTCTGGCAGAGCTCCTCGGCAGAGATGCCTTGGTTCAATATTCCTTTTCACCAAAGGCATGGCTCAACCTGGAATTTACACACACAAAAAAAAGATAGTGTATTTACAACAATGGAAATATGAGCTAGGAATTTACATAGCACGCGTCCAGTGTTCTTCTGCAAAACTTAATCTTTCTTTTAAAGCACTTACTTCAGTCTTAAGATATTGCCGTAAGATACTGTGCCATTCCTACAGAGACACGGGAGTCACGTACTCGAGCCAGAACATGATGAGAGGTGTGCAGGTACACACAGAGGATGCAGTCAACATAGATAACGTGCACAAAACCCAACGCCAGCATCCTGTTTATTGTGTACAGAGACCTGTGTCACAGCATACAAATGCTTCGTGGAATCACTGGACTTCAGAGCACATTTGCATTTATTAAAAAGTGGCAGATCCCCCAGGACTCACAGGAATGGATGCTGTCTGCAGCGAGCCGGGTCACTGCCTTGGCACAGAGCACTTGCCCAGCAGGCCCCAGGCTGACCATCGACGCTTTACAGCCCCATAACTGCGTCAGATGCTGACCAAACCTTGCTCTGACAGGTTTTCAATCAAAATGATAAACTCATCTGACAGATAAGGACGTTGCACCTACGCAGAAATGCACCGGGTGAGATTAAGAAAGAAGTTGCAATGTGATGAGAAAGGTAGTTCTCAATCAGTGTTGTTGAACAACAGTCTCAGGTAAAAGCCTGTATTTACCAGATTTTGGACACAAGCCAGATGAGGGCTTTTATCTGAGATGAGACATTTACCTGAGACATTTATCTGAGAAAATAAAGGCTGTTAGAACTGGCCTTCTTGGAAAACCAGAAAAAAAAACTAGGATAGAGAAAATAGAATAGAAAAGCTCAGTTGGAAGTGATCTGCAAAGATCATCAAGGCCAACTGCCTGACCTCTTCAGGGCTAACCAAAGGTAAAACATATTGCAGAGGGCATTGCCCAAATGTCTCTTCAACACTGACAACAAGAATGCCCAACTGGGACAGAATTCCTCCAAAGGTAAAAGGTGAGCATGTTAAAAAATAAAAATGTAGTGCCATTTTAAACATAACCGCTTAAAACAATTAGGAGTCGACTTGATTAGCCTGCTCCAGTACTAACAACTCGATGCCCATGAAAATATGAATAACATCCCATTTAAAGACCATGAAGCACTAAAATATTCTGGAGTGACAAACTCACAGTACTGTCAAGGGCACAAGCTCATGTGGAAGAGACTTAACTAACATTTTTTTTTTATTACACTAAAGCAATTAAAACGGGCTTCCAATTTCTCTAATGACAATCATATTAGTAAATTAAAAAGGACCTTTTTGCTTTTCAGATGTGGCACAGCAATTTTAGTAATGACTTTTTCCCCCCAAAGGTTTAAAATATTTTCTTCTCAAGGACACTTGTAAAAAACTGACAAATCTTAATTAGTAAAAAGCAAATTATTTGAACTATAGGATGACTTCATAACAGCCCAGAGAGAAATAGGCTCATGACTTCCAAGCAGCAGTCTTGAATTACATTTTAAATTTAATATAAAATGGTTTATTTGAATATGGCATAATTTAAAGCCAATTGAGCCTGCTAATTTTGAAGCAATATAACAAAGGCAACAGAGGAATGATTTTTATTCTATTAGACAATCAAAATGCTTGTTTCTGGTTTCTATTTTTGGATTCCTCTACACAGATATTTAGAAGTATTACTTAATGTCCAACAATCAGTTTGCTGAACTTGAGCAAAACAGGTATAAATTGGAAATTCATAATTAAGGAGTATCTTAGGAACGCAGCATTGCGGCTATGGGGGAAATACAAGCCCATGCTGAAATATTGATGGGTGACTTACCTTCACAAAGTGTTTTTTCCTTGGAAAAAGTTTTCACACGCAACTCATCACTAAAACACACTGGTGAGGAAGGCAACCATGATACTGTAGGGTCGTGGGTTTGTTTTGTTTTTCAAGTTATTGGAAATTTGTTTTGCTATATTTGCTATACACGCTCATTCTCTCTCTCTTTTTTATTTTTTAAACTTCTCTCATTTTTTTTAAACTAGTCTTACTTATATTATATAAAAAAGACCCAAAACCAGCAGAATAAAACCTGGTTTCCTGTGGTTTTCTGTCTGGCCACGAGCCAGCCCCCACTCACCTTCTGCAGTTACCAGGCTTCTTCCCACCACCCACGCCAGGTGCTGGGGCCAGCCAGAAGCTGGGTTCATGCTGCCCCTCTGAGGAGCACGCTTTTAGCTTTAGTTCTGCAGAACCATCCCCAAACAACAACCACCTGCAGAGAGGTTGGATGGACTTTCAGAGATCAGACATTTGCTTTCGATGTATAATCTACAGTGGATTCTGTCCTAGAATAAAGCTTGCCTGTAACTCCTGGTACAGGTAACTAAATTAAGTCTCTGTATCCAAAACAAACATCAGCAAGATTATTCTCTCCCAATTTAAGCATTAGGAGTCATTAGGCAGGCTAAGATGCTTTATTTTCCAAGGAAATCTCAGGGAATTAAAAGCAGCCTCCCCGGGTTTGTGGCATGCAGTGAATATGGTGATGGTAACGGTGGCTCACTGAGTTCCACGTTCTTCTCTATGCTTTTTCAGGACGCTCTTCAGCCTCAGCTTATCACTAGCAGTGATACAGGGGAGGAAGAAAAAGAGGGGTGGGCATCACTTAACATCTCCCTACATCCACGGATGCTTTCTGTGTGCTGGCGTGTTGGATGCAGACCAGAGACATCTCTCTGGACCCAACTCCGACTCGAGCACAAACAGACGCCGCTCTCCAAACCCTACAGACATCAAGAAGAGCACAGTTAACTCAATTTCCACGCACAATAACTGAGGAATCGGTGCTTTTCTTCCTGTGCTTTTCCTGCTCCTCCGAAGCATCGCCCCAGGTCACCTCAGACCGACTCCCTGCAGCCAGCAGCTGTTAAACTGCGTGCAAGGAGCTTGACGCTGCCTTGGCGAGGCAGATTTAAAAATCGAGTCGGAAGCAGATGTACAGTAACAAAGATGAAGGAAGACAAACACAACGTGCAATCTTTCTAAACAACAGCAGAGCAGCGCTATTATAAGAGGCAGGCCGGGTTTTTCAAGTATTTGACCCGGCAAAAACTCAAACCAACAGCTGCTCCTACAACCTGCCTTTGCCCTTCCACGTCCCCCACAGGCACTGCCATTTACACTAAATACATCCCACCAACATCTGAAGTAGGCGACTGGGTTTCATGATTCTTACAATATTAAAGTTCTTTATATAATCACTAACTCTGTGAAATGAACACCGATTTATTATACAGTCCCTCTCCATGTGAATGTCCCCTTATTTCATTTTCCTCAAAGACATTGTTCGATTCCTTTTTTTAAAGCTCTTGAGAGGAGATTACTTCTTCTACTCTCCAGCAGAATACAACAAAGCTGAACCTATTTGCCACAAAAAAAGAGCTTCCCGTATATTCATCCCAATTTTTCTCTGAATACATTCTATTATTGTCAGGAAGCATTAGAGCTTTTCACTGATGAATCTCACAGCCCTCTATAAAAAAAAAGGAGAAACTACCACAATTCACTTTCTGTGGCAAAGAAAGAGATGGCTGATTATGCAGCTCATTGGAAGCGATGAAGTGGATGGGATCCCATTCAAAATTAAACACCTACGTTTGTATTACACACACAGCAGCTCCGTGCCTGTGTCTCTCATGAGAGTTCAGAAGCCCAGAGAGCCACATTACTGCATCTACTGATGGGTAGCTACAAGCACAATAAGGAGAGCCCGCATGCCTCATGCATATACTCTGCTATGCAGCCACCTGAATTTAGGTGGCTGAATGCAAAACTGAATGAATTCCACCTCTCAAGACAGAAATGCCAGAGCTTTCCCTGCCTCTAGCCCCACAATCTAATCACACTGCCTCCTACTTAAATCCCATTGCCTCTATGCATAGGGTGCTGTCACTTTTCAGATGTCTGCAGGCAGCTACGTGTTACAATACCCGCTGTCCTGACACCCAACCGAGAACCCTACATTTCCATCTTCGCATTGCACCCAATTTGGTAGTACCGTCCGTTTTCCTAGTCATGTTTATAACTCTTGATGCTTTGCATATGTTAAATGAGAGAAGGGGGGAAAGCAGGAAGATGAATGAACCCAGAGCGCTGTTTTTGCTCTCCTTCTCCATGCTAACAGAGCTCTTACTGTAATAGTTGTTGCAGTAAACTATTTCTGAAGTTTTATAAACTTAGAGGGTGTTGTTTTGTTGATTTTTTTTTTTTTAATTTGGCTGGGGTTTTGTCTGCACTGAGCTCTTCAGAGCATATCGTATGGTTCAGTGATATTATGAAGGAAAAAGATATTAAGTAACGACAAGAGAAAGGACAGAGAAGGAGAGAGTTTGGTTTTGTTTACTTACAACCTATTTTATGGGCCTGTGTTTCTCTAGGCAACCCTCTGCATACCCAAAAATCCTATGGAAAGCGTAACAAAATTGTTGAGTCAGTAGTTACCTGTGCTAACACCATGGGCCAGCAACACAAAGTTTACTCAGTCATTAAAAGGTAAACACACTAATTCAGAAGTTTCCTCTAATTAAAGCATTGGGAGTGGGAAAAAAAATGTAAATAGATCTCCACAGCACTGAACATTTCAGTTTGCAATTACCTGGATTTTACACTAACATTAACTCTAAACAAACATACACAAGACAACATTCATTAATGTAGAGGAAAAGTTGTGAGAATGGGTTAACCTGAAATTGAATAGTTATTTTTTCTATTAAATTAAGGATTATAACATAAAAGTTGTTTTAAACTATTAAAAACAACTTTGAAAACAAGTTAGAAATCTGCCATATATTCTCTCAAGTGTGACAGTGATTTTTTCTTTTCTTAGTTTTCTAAGACCCCATCTTCGCATTACCTGTTGATTGCAGTTCAAGAAGATATTTATCTCCCAAGACGTAGTAGCATCAAAGATCTCAAACAACTTCCACTTAAGTACTTGGTTTGCTCAGCCCCAAGCAGAGCAGGCTGAGGGGAGGCCTCATGGCGGCCTGCAGCTCCCTCACGAGGGGAGCGGAGGGGCAGGCGCTGAGCTCTGCTCTCTGGGGACAGTGACAGGACCCGAGGGAACGGCATGGAGCTGGGACAGGGGAGGGTCAGGCTGGGGGTTAGGGAAAGGGTCTGCACCCAGAGGGTGGGTGGGCACTGGGACAGGCTCCCGAGGGAGGTGGTCATTGCACCGAGCCTGCCAGAGGTCAAAGAATGTTTGGACAACGCTCTCAGCCACATGGTTTGACTTTTGGGTGGTCCTCTGTGAAGACAGGAGTTGGACTCGATGATCCTTGTGGGATCATCATATCCTTCCTGCTCAGGATATTCCATGATTTCGTGATTGTGTCTACAGTCCACCACTTACGAAGCATACCACAAGGAACAAGACCGAGGGACATTACTGCTTTACATTCTTCCTTCCCAACAGAAATAAATCATTTCGGAGCCACAACCCTAACACTAACTTTTCTCCAAATCATTTTTCCCCAGCAGTTTCCAAGGAGATAAAAATTGTGACAATACGAAGTACAGACAAATTATGGTGATGTTTCATCTTTTGCTCCAAAATAAAGGATCACATTCATCTGATACAATTAAGTGGCTTTGCCATTGTAAGAGGAAGAAATAAAAGATACTTCATGCTCTGCTAATGAAGCAAGCATACAGACAATCAGCAGTGTAAGCGAGGTTACTGCTTTTATCTTCATTTCTGGAGAACAGCACTATTTTTCTTTTTAGGTCTAACTAGAGCATTATCCGTGGAATATCATTTTTTCCTGTACTAAAGTTTTCTCATCATCCAAATCAACGGATTTTACAATATTCCCCAGACAGTTTTATCCTTCCCCCAACCCCTATCTTTATCTTTCCTCCGAAAGCCACCTGAGATATTTGTTTGATAGTCAACTTCTGATTCACCTTCTCACTCAAAGTAGTTTATTGTACCACATTAGTAGTAGTTTCAGGCTTTAAACATTTCATTTTTGAGTAGCCTTCTTGAAACAAATGTCAGATTCACATTCTTTAAAATATTTTCCATAAAAAGAAACATGAAACAATGGAAGAAACAACAACGTCCCACTGAAATTCTTATATTTTTAAGTAAGATTTCTCATCCATTAACGTAATTCAGTCTTCCTTGTAACCTTCCTTTTTACTGAGATATCTCTTTAGGAAAAGATTTGCACCCCTGAAATTCAGTAAAGGTTCACAGATCACACAATACAAGTGCTCGCTGTACTGAATTCAATCACTCTCCTTTACAAGTTGCATTTACTCCTTTCTACTCATCCTGTATAAGGAAACAGATGATCCAGGACACCTTCACACATGACCAGTCTCTCATTTCTAAGATCCTAAGCTGTCCCTTCTCTAACCAAAATCTGTTTCATTAAGCCAAAACACTGATCAAGCTTTCTCTCAAATTAAGGAAGGCTACAGGATACTAAAGAAATCAAAGTAAACTGGGAGGCATCCACCACTGGTATACTTGTTGCTGGAAAATAGTTAAAAAAATAGAACAGGATACTAAAAGCATGGAATAAAGCACTGGAAAAACATACAAAAGTTTTACTGAATGCTAACGATGGGTAAATTTAAATCTGTTTTAACTGGTCACTGTGTTTAAGGGTAAAAGGTGGCCTGCTGCAACACTGTAGCACAGTGAACAGTGGAAAAAAAAAGGTTGAATTGTGCCTGCATGAATGCAAATCCAGACTGACCACCATGAAGTGTACTTCATTGTTCAGTCTAAACAAAAATTTCTCATCTTCTTTCCATATCCGGGTGGATAATTAACAACAACTCACATTGTTGCTCTCCCCTGAATACATGGTGACCAGTGTAAAGCACCAACAAAAGATGCTGACACGGTGGTGGTGTGCTTAGGGTGATGGCTGCTCATCCTGCACAGTCCTCTCCAGATGGCTCGGGGTGAGAGGGATGGTGGGCTGGGGAAGAAGGAATATCCCATACTGTTCTGCACATCTGTTCAGCTTCCTTTACACATGAAAAAAAAAAGAAAACCTTACTGCCTCCATCAATTTTACTCTTCCAACTTAATACTACTACGCTAACACCAACTACAGTGTAAATGTTACCAGTGGGCAGAAGAAACAATGGCTTTTCAAGTCACACAAGAGCATTTGCTTGGGTTTTGCTATCTTAAAAATGGACTTGTTTCAATAAAGCAAGTACTTAGGCTGCACTGAAAACATTTTTCTTTCATATGACCTTTCTTGAAATCTGTATCATACTCCAAGAATTTATCATCCCTTCTCCTATTCAAACAAACAGAACTGAACTGAGTCACCATTTGTTTTTCTTTATTTCTGTTTGACTTTACTGAAAATATACACAGCGTGCATTTGTTGAAGCTTGTTTAAATTTTGTTCAATAGTTTTGTACAGCAACTCAAAAATATTTTCCTTGTGCGTCTTCAGAAATAGTGGCAGCTCTTCATTTTTTAAGCAGAGGTGAAAGAACTAAACACAAAGATACTTCATTGCATGCACTAGAGTGTGCCTCTCAAACAAGCCTTTAAACATACCATCTCTTGAAAAGAAGCACTCAGCCAGAACAAGGAGAAGGAACTCAGCGCTGAGTTAAGAAAGCAAAAACGCTTTGTCCTAGGGCACAACAAAGACTTGGATTGAAAATCTCCTCCCTCCCCCCCAGCTTCTGTATCATCTCAGCATATGCAAACCATACGTCGGGTAGATTTATTCAGCTCTTGCTACTTTGAAAACCCAATGATTACACATATGAAAATATGCAAGTACTGAAAGAGCACTGATTGGAAAAACGGCATCTTGTAAAATCTAATTTTCTTTTCACCTTTATGACATGCAGTGAGGAGTAAGAGCTGCATGAGGTCAGAAGTAGCACAATCACAAAGCAGTGGAGAGCTAGTTATACAGCCAAGCTAATTAGGTCAGGAACCGACATCCAATACCAGGTCAAAATTCTTTCCAGATGTCATCTCTACGGATCTCATCAAGTTTGAGTACAGAGTTAATTGTGTAGATAAAGTCACAGAGTTCACCCTCACTACGGGGAAACTCGGCAGCCCAGGTATCCGGAAAAGTATCCACGTGTCACACCACCCAGCAGCAGCACTCCCGTGAAATAGCTAAGATAAATCTAGCCTTAAAGGAAATCATGGCTCAAACACTGCAATACACTTAAAACACTACTGATTCCTACCTACACGGTACCTGTTAATTTTTCTAGTATATACTGCTACCCTTTTCTCTTCTCTTCACTGCTTCTTTTACTCTTCTCTTTACAAGGCAGTAAAATCTAACGCCAACGAGAAGAAAATTATTATTTCACAAATAATGCTATTCAGCTAACAGTCAAGCATACCAGGACATTTCCTTCCCACCTAGAGGAGGTTTGTCTTGTTCACCACCTGCTCATTTCAGGATCTGACAGGACTTCAGACCAAAAGCATCATTAAAAACACAGATTCCCTCTTCATCCATCTGATGATTAAAAAAAAAAACAAAAAAAAAAAACAAGGCAGAGCGGCTTACCACTTTCCAATTTACTATAAACTACCAGGAGTTTATAGTAATTGCAATTCTGTAACTAACTGCAATTCTTTCAATAAGGTCTCCCAAATAATGACCATTTATATCTCAGGCAACCAATTATATCTTGAATCTTTTGTATCTTAGGCAACCAAACCAGAGTTCAGGCAAGCATTTCAATGCATAGTCTTCTAACAGTTTATTTTGAATTATGGAAAGTCACCTTTTTTGCGTATTACAAAAATTTAATAGTTTGGTAATATGAGGACATCAGCATCATTACTGTAAGGTATTGCAGTCTACTTTAGGCAGTTGGATGCTGGAACAACTTCTCTAAGAGAATACTAACCAACTGCACTGCTAAACATGCCTTTTCTTCACAATTAAACTACAATAATGCAGAAATCGCTCCTGGAGCCTGTTTAGAACACACTTGTACCAACCTTCCTCCTTCACAACCACTAACTGTTATCAGAAGCTAATTCCTCGATTAAAGAAAATGTAAATTGCAGATAGGCCTTGCTGACTTACCCTGATCCCATTTAACAGAGCCTTACTGGATTTGAAGTGCTTGAAATACCTGTCTGGGTCACAGCCCATGTGACAAAGGCATAACATTAAGACCTTCAGGATCCAGCCTGCAGTGAGAACACGGAGTCCAAATCCTCAAATCACCTTAAGCTAAACCAGAAGCAAATTCAGTAATTTGCTTCTCAGGACTCCAATTAACCCTAAATTGCAGGGGAAAGTACAAAAGCGATGAAGGATCCACTCCATGTCCAATAACACCCATTTTACAGCAATACAGAGTTCCCTATTTCCTTTATAATCCAATATTTATTTACCATTGGAATCCTTTCAGAACAGCATTTTTCAGAAAAAAAAAAAGTATGTTGTTCTCAAACTTTTCCCTCTGCAGTTATTCTAAAATATCACGGGGAAGTGCTAAGTTCTCATACCTATTTCTCAAAAAAGACCAAAAATCTAACATGCATGTGTACACACACATTTATTTGTTGTATATATATAATGTGCACATATATATTTGATATATATCTGTGTACATCTATACATATGTTTATTATACACATGACACTCTGGGAAGATGGAAGAGTGCAATAACATAGGTCAAACTGGAAAGAAAACCCATTTTGTACCCTGACAATTCAGCATTAATCTTCGCCTCAGCTCCTAGTGTGCCTCCCATTGTCCCAGATCTCACCAGGCAGGACAGACTTTCCCACTGGGAAACATCTCTAACAGCGTTCAGGCCACCACCGTACATCACAATGCCTAAAAATCCTCACAGTCAAGCAACCGCAGGGCCCACCTGAACAGCCAAGGCCTTTGAGACAGCAGCATGAACTTCCTGGCATGTCCGCAGCATAAGACAACCCATGAAGATTTATGTTAACATAACATAAACCAGCAAGCCTAAAATTCCTCAAGGCAGAGCTTCCCACCCACTCCCATCAAGGGTTTCCAGCACTGAACTCTGGGATTTCCCTAATTCTCCCAATTATGACACTACTACCAATATTCCTCTTTCCCTACGTAAGTGCCCCTTCCAAATCTCTGAGAAGTCTATATGGGGGAAAAAAAAGTTTATTTTGGGTTCATTTTAAGGGAGAAAAATGGGAAAATATTATGTGATTATATCCTGTTATTAACAGCTGAGTAAGTGAAGCAACGTAAAAACTCCCAACTATTTCCATCCCGAGCCAAGCACGCCATCTGTTCCCACACAGCACGGCAGTCACCAGAAGATGGACTGCAGCACATCACAAAGCTTTGGGTGATCGAGGTCTGGTGCGTAAGTCAAGAAAGATGCCATGAGTGTCAGAAGTACCTCAAAAGACAGTGGGGAAAACAAGCACACAACCCATGAAACACGAAGCAGTCTTAACTAAGCTCCAGCATTAATGCAGCCGGGTGTTTTCCAGCTCTGCATGGTTATTTTGCTTCCGTGCCTAAGGAGGGCTGAGCTCTGAGTAGGTTTGCCCAGAGAAGGGGTACATTTCACATCTCTCGTTATCTGCCACAGTTTGGTAACTCGAGCACTCACGATGCAATTCCTCTCTGAGGTAACCTTCTTCTGTGCTTTCCACGTGGTTACCATCTTCGAGCTAACCACAAAAACCATTCATCTTTGAAACAAGAAAATAGCAACTCGTAATTTTCCAGTTCATAAATTAAAATAATAATGCATACAGATGGCACAGCACACAGTTATTAGAACCACACAAAATCCATATACATCTATAACTGAATTATAATCAAATAACAGGCAGGGTCCAGCAGAGATCAGAAGGGATCATACCCCTTTCCTGCCTCATCACTACTGAAGACATTTTTCAAAAATTGAGTTACCTGGACAGATACCAATTCACATCTTCCACCAGGAACAGTATACTAAGAGAAAAATCTGCAGTGTAGCACAAAAAAAACTGAATTATGTGATACATCGACTTAACTACTACATGAAGCACATTAATATACAAAGATCAAAAGCAGCTGCATCTCCCCAGATATAAAACATTACTTCCCCTTGGTGTCTCTGCTTCTTTTGTCACACATTTTCCCTTTTACTAGCATCCAAAATATGTATGTCAACATTCTTCTCTGCTTTAGCTTCCTAATAATTCAATCTATAATCTTTGTCTTTTTTTTATTGTTGCTGTTTGGTTGTTTTTTTGTTTGTTTTTTAAATAAAGCCTAAAATGAACATCAGGCATTAGAAAATAGAAAAAGTAACGCGTTTCAATACAGCAATACTGGCTTACAAAATCTGATTTGCAGCACTTAAGAGATTTCCTCACTACGCATACAGTAACTCCCATTGTGAGACAAATAAGCTACTATAAAACCATCATGAGTCTCAGACCAAATACAGCAGTTAGCCTTCTGTAAGAATGCCTTTTCAAGGCTGGGAAGGCTGAAAAGCTGTGTTCCGTGAAATCTGGCAGTGGATCAACACATCTCCATGGTGCTGGTAGGGTAGAAGTGCCCCAGAAACCAGCTTCAAGGAATAAAAAAGTCTTGGCATATATACCCTATCACTTAGAAGAAGCTTAAGTGACTTTTTCCAGTTAGTTACTGGGGATAGGGATGACCAATAACACTAATACATTTTTTAAAGTCATCTTTGGGTTTCAAATGGGTGCATTCAAATATATTTTGTGGAACTTATTTTAAATACATGGGTACAATCTTCTTTGTTTATATCATTATCACACCCACTTCCTCCCACCCCTCACACACTCCCAACTCCTCACAGTTTTGAAGATGCAAACTTCGGATTTTATGAGTCTACGAAATTTCAGCGCCTAACACCGAGTATGTGAAAGCATCGCACCGATTGACAGCCCTCTAACTGTTCCCAACTAGCTCTCAAAGTACCACAACCCATTAGATTCTCATGTCCTAGAGAGAACCTTACAGTTTGAGACTCACCAAGAATAATTGATACACTCCACAGCTGCATCAACAAATACCAGACTATGGTGCTAAAATTATTAAAATTTGAGAGGTGTGATTAAGAAGTTTATACTTACTAAAAGAACTTTCCTTTTGACTAAAAGCTCACAGTCTGTGGTTGTTTCCAACCCCCGACTTCTGAGCTCAGATAATAATGGGTGTGCATCTCTCCATATTACCGACTTATTCACTGTTTGATCCTGTCCTGGATTTGTGGCAGTTAGCAAGCTCCTTCAGGAGTACACCTCTCCCAGGAATGTGTATCTGACCTTGCTAACAATGCAATGACTGCTTTTCCTCACCTCCTTCTTTTTCCGAAACAGCATACAGGGTGGGTCTCTGCTCCCTTCTTCTCTCCCGAGTGACTGCAGAGGGGGAAAATGCTGTCCCAATGTTCTCACTAGAGTCATAATTAAAGCTTCTTTCTGAAATGTAAATTCAACTTGCAGTGTTACACACTTGGAGTCCCCAGATCTCCAACATGATCCAAACTAAGGGGATAGAGTAATGCACCCTAGAAGTCTATTCACTACATAAAGGTCAAAAAAGAACTTTCATTTGTTTTTGCTTTTCTGGGCACAAGGTAAATAGGAAGGGAAAATACTGGTTGAAATGATAAAATCCCATCATCTGAAGGCTGAGAACCTGCCACACAATAACTTTGAAATGTGTCTCCCTCCAATTTTTGTGAATAAAGGCTCCACGGGAAAGAAAGGAATAAAGGCATTCCAAGCTATGCAAAATTCATGGCTTTATCTACCCTCTCTTTGCCTACAACTTATTCGGCCACCAAACATTGGGGGAAGGACCTCACCTCACTCATCTTGCCAGCAGCAAGCCACACACCAAAGCCGTGGAAATAAGGCCAACTAAAGCACAGCAAAGAAAAAGAAATGGACTGCCTAAAAAACAGCTTCAGAAAGCCTGTTACAGTAAGGTTACGTGGTACCCGTGTTACTACATGATCCATACACCTAGACATTAAATTTCCTCTCCAAATTTGACAAAGGCAGACAGCATCTCAGCTACACAGCTGGGAGACAAAGCTATTTGATGATGCTCAGAAGCACACAAAGCCTGTGTAAGGATTGTAAATTGGACCTAGATCACACCAATCCTTAGCATTGCAGCTCTAACCACAGGATGAGTTGTGTTTCCTTCTCAGAAGCAAAATCCAGCTATTGCCTTAGGACCCACTCCACTTACAGCTGTGCTTTTTAAGACAGCTGTAAGCCAACCACTCCTTGCTTTAATTAAACGGATTCCTCTTCCCATTCCTTTTCAACATTTCTCCCACTGAAGCTGCTGCTCCTGGCTGAGCTGCTTTCAGGGCTGGAATCAGTCACATGTGAGCAGAAACATAATCCAGGGGAAGGAAGTCAAAGCAGTTTATGGAGTTACTGTCCTTATGGCTGAGACACGTAAGTGACAGTGAGAGCACTCAATATGCTTCAGAACGAAGGGGAAAACAACAGTGAATCAAGTTAACCTCATTTCATACTGAAACAGAAGGGAGACATGCAAAAGATCAGTTACATTTAGCTGCACAGGTGAATAAAAAGCTAAATTAACACGATTACTTAAAATATTGTAACTAGACCTGCAAGATGTATTGGTCTGGGAGATTAGTAACTGCTTTCCACAAGAAAGTAACTCTTCATATTGTCATAGAAAGAGGATTCCAGTCTTGTCCACCTTACTGGTAGAAAAACAGAACTATAATAAAGAGCTCAGAGTTGTTGCAATTTTCTGTCACCCCCTGCTTACCAAAATCACCTCAGAGTCCCAGTAAACTCTGAGGCCAATAAAATCTTATCAGACATATGTAAATAGGCATTTTGTATACACTTATTCTTCAGAGTCACAAAGACATCTTTCATGTTGTAAGGACTGTATTTGGACGGGACATTTCTCCTGCAGGCATTACAAATGCTATGTCTTTTGTTAGCCAAATGAGAAATTCCTACCTGCATCACTTCCATCTTTTTCATAGAAAGGTGCTTTTGGTAAACGTTAATGTGGTATATATTGGTTTCAACTGTTTATTTGCAAGAAAAAAAAAAAAAAAAAAGCATATATCTGTAAAAATTTAAGAACAAATTAATTTAAAAGATTCGTTTTCTTGTTGTTTTTTCCCCCCTTAATAAACAGACAGTACCCTGAAAGAGAAGGGTGGGTAGAAACTCAGCAGAAACTGCTGCCTTCTTTTCAGGAACAGCATGTCTCCAGTCAGATGAAAGGCAGCATTACATCTTGAGAAAAGTCTGATGGCCTTTTTTTAAAAACAAACAAACAAACAAAAACTTTCAAATGTGTGGGGTTGAATCAATAATAAACCATTCTAAATAAATAAATAAATAAATAAATAAATGGAACCCACTCACTATATGTTTTGAAATACCGGTCTAGAAAGCCTCAATTCCTCCAAGTCACAGCAAACACAACATTTCTTAACATAACTTGTGTCCCATTACTTAGTCATCAATTTTATAGTTCCTCGTAAGGGGGTGTCGAGAGGCAGGAGACCTTTTCTCTATTAACACCAGTGACAGGACCCGCGGGAACGGGGTTAAGCTGAGGCAGGGGCAATTTAGGCTGGACGTCAGGAGGGGGTTCTTCACAGAGAGGGTGGTTGCACACTGGAACAGGCTCCCCAGGGAAGTGGTCACTGCACCGAGCCTGTCTGAATTTAAGAAGAGATTGGACTGTGAACTTAGGCACATGGTCTGAACTTTTGGGTAGACCTGTGCGGTGTCAAGAGTTGGACTTGATGATCCTTAAGGGTCCCTTCCAACTCAGGATATTCTATGATTCTATGATTCAATGAATTATCTTAAGATAGTATATAAAGTTAAACTGATTACATCATTCATATTTCATACTTTGAGAGAACTTCCATCTATCAAAATTCAGCAAACACCTGACGAAAAGCCAATCACTTTTGCACTACTGGCTAATAAGGCGCCTTGCCCGCATTTTAGGGCACTAGCCCAACTTCTTCCTCCTCAACAGGAACCCTACTGACAGGCCTCTCTTCTCCTTCACTTCTAGGACCTCTGCCTTTTGTATACCCTCCACTCCAGCTTCCAACACAGCAAGGAAGGCTGCTGTGCCCTTCATGCACCCCACAGCCCCTGGGCTCTACCTAGCAGAGTTTACCAGCTTGGCCTCTGCTCTGTGCTTTTGGCAGTGCCACATCTCACTGCTCCTTCAGCAGTTGCCATCTGGTCCAACAGGAGCTGGAGCCACTGGGATCTAACAGGAGAGGTATGAACTAATGCTTCCTACGAGCAATGTTAAATTGTTTGTTTAAAGTATAAACATTAACACGGATTTTTTTTAAACCATTCTAACGCATAGCTGAGGCAGCTACATGAAAATGCCGTGTAGCTGCGATCGGATGAACACAGCTTAAGGGTAGTTCTGTAAAAACCTAACAAGCTGCACAGTAAAAAAGTTTTCCAAGCTTGTTTTATTCACAAGAAAAGGCAGATGACTGCAACAAGCATGGATAAAACATGCTTTAATTTTATTCCTGAAGTTAAAGAGGAAATAGCAACCATCTAGATTCTCGACAATCACTGCAGGCTCTTGTGAAAAGCAGATGGAAATTACTCTTAAATGGCTGTTTCCAAGAAAGTTTTGATTACTTTTCCCCACTCCCACACCACAATGTTTAGTCCTAAAGCTGCCATGAGTTGCTTCAACATATTTTGCATATTGGACAAAACATTTTTAATATTCATCTATCATGAAAATGTTTTGAAGAAAAGAGGTCTCCTACAACCAGATGTCCATTCTTAACACCAGTAAGTACATTTTGAACCCAAACACATTGAAGTGAAACAACAAAAAAATGAAATTCTGCAGTTGTAATGCCTATGACATTGTTTTACTTTAGCAACCACACCCTGAAGTAACAGAAAGCAAGATGTAGAACTCTACAGCTTACTAAAAGCTTGTCCCTTCAATTTTTTTCCCTTCCAATAGCTCATTACTCCATTTTACTCACTTAAAATACTTAATCGTTTCCATTAAAATTGCAACACTGAAGTAAGTTTCTGATTGTTTTATATTTATCAGCTGATACAGATTTCAGGCTTGAGCGCTACACTACAGAAAGCCTCTATCCACCCATACAAAAAAAGTTTTTAAAAAAATGCATTCATTGTAGTGCCTAACTAGTTCTACCCTTCATATCTCAAAACATCCGAAAATTAGGTATGGCTTCATTACTCAATAACGTAAGCAGTGAAACAAAATAATTAAGTCCTTTTAAACATACGTTAAGATTTCATACTACATTAATTTTTCATTGAACAAATCATTAGCACTTGAATGGCAATCCAAGCCTTATGAAAAAAGATAGAGTTGAACATATAAATGTTACTGCCTAAGCTTTATACAGTTTTCATCTCAGTTTGGGAATGTTTAACCTCCACACATACGATACATCCCAGCTTTCCTTTTCTCAGCTGACCTAGACAAAGGGTCTCCAGTGGATTCAAAGATACTCAAAGGCTCTCCTCCTGTGTGACCTTTGGTCACTACATATATCTTGTCACAAGACTTGTGCTGATATTTTCCCTTTAGTGAAATGTATGCCTTTTAAAAACAAAAAAAAATCCTTAAGATGATGCAACACAACAATCTTTTTTTGTACACCAGGTCAGAGATAATCATCATCAGTTCCCAACATCATCACGCATCATTGCTCACTTCCCCCAACGTAAGCTCTCATCTGAAAACATCTTGTCCATATTTCAAACCTCTACGCAGACTTTCTTTTTCCCCTCCAGGGCTACATTTTTATCCAAACATATTATTTAAAAGAAGGACACGTGAACAGTTCTAGGAGCAAAAGTCAGATGCGAGGACGCCCCTCATCAGACAGCAGAGTCAGGTCCTCTTCCTTCCCTTCAAACAACGCATTCCCAACCTCACCGCCTCAAAAGCTTAGAAGACGTTTCCATCCCAGTGCTGCTGTTACTGTTAGCCTGGTGAGTACGATATTCTCTTGGAAAATGCAATTAGTATAAATCCCACTGAGCTGGTGAGACCCCACAATCCAAGAAGAGGAGACTTCTTGATGATAGCCCTAAGCAGCTGGCTGCTGAGCACGATGAGTACTCCTCTTGCCACCTCTCTGATGAGGCACCATGAGGCAGAGTCATGATTGCCAGCAGCCAGCCTAAGGCTGCTTGAGAATAACACCAAACCGAGCAGAACTTGTGCAACCGCATTGCAGACCAGAGTTTTTGTGGACTGGTAGGTTAATGCTAGCTAGGCACAAAGGCTTTGACACCCTTTTGATTCAGAAAGTGTCATTTAAGTCATTTAAGATCACATGGACCCTCCACACCCCCACCACCAAGTTACATAATGCACCAATCAATACTCACATTGCTATTCAACTGCTCTTTAAATAGTCAATGCAATCTACAGAAACTACAAGGTGCATGTATGTTAAAAAAAAAAAAAGAGCCACTAGAGACTAATCTACACGCAGTTGAAGAAGCAATTTAGCTGCATCAGTTAAATTTAGAAACTGATTTAGTTAATCACTGCACAGACAACCAAGATTTAAACCTCATCTTCAAGCAGATCCCTAAACACTAGCTGTATAATTCAGAAGGGAAATTACGATGATGCCAATCACACAGAAAGTTCAAAGACGAGGTCTGTGACTGCATTTATTTGCCCTACAGAAGTGGCGTTGAACTGCCCACATACAGTCATAACGCAGAATGTGTTCAAACCACTATCTTGAGAAGTATGGGCTTACTCACTGCGCAGATGCCAGCTTTAGCAAATTATTCCTCGTGTACTACCATCAAATCCGTTTTGACAGGCTGCAGTTTAAAAATATAAAGCTCCTCAACTCCAAGCATCAGTCAAGTCTAAAGCAAGTAAGTGAGCGCTGAATAGAACTCTAACCCAATTTTGACAACAGTTAAGCCCAACTACTGAGTCTCTTAAAATCAAAATCAGCAGCAAAGCTCACAGACAACACATGCACCTCTCCATTAAGATAGAATCTGTAATCAGACTTCTCTAATGTTTTAGGTCATTTCTATCCAAAAAGTGTTCCACCTCATTTTGGCTTTACCACTTGGAATACAAGGATTCTGGGATACGTGATCCTCTCTCAAACAGCTTTTTTTTCCCCCTCCCTGCTCCACAGGATACCATCTGGGAAACATGGTCCTACCTCTCCCTCCATACACTGCTACATTATTAGAGGCCTTCAGCTTTTTGCTGGCTGAGTAGCCCAAAACCCTCCTCCTACTTCCCAGAAGCCTATTTCTCTCCTCTACACAACCTACCTCACACTCATTCTCTACTGTGCTGAAAAGCTTCATCCTTCTGGGAAAACGCTAACTGTAGTCTTCTGAAAATCCAGAGGTAGCTTTGCTTAATAGCTTGTTTTAAATCAAGAACACAAGTTACTAAATCATTCTGTAATTTGCCAGCCATGAAGAACACAGGTTATATGATTGAAAAGACCAACAGTAGAGGCAGAAGTTTTTGCAAATAAATTTGGTTTAACCTTGGCAAAAAATCTAATGTGCTCTCACAATAAAAGCATTTCTAAAGACTGGAACAGTCTTACCACATGGCAATATATACAAAATTTTAACATCTGGCTTCATAAAATGTAATTAAATACAAAACATTTGTATTTGCCATACTAACTATAAACACTTATTTCTTAGAATTACTTGTATGCGATGACAAAGGAGTTCTTCAGCTGGTCTACTGAACTGACATTTGGGGCTGGTAAGCACCACAATCCTTTTTCCAAGCCCTACATTTTATATTTCCTTCCTGGCTACATGCTCTTTAAGGGACTCACTTTTGTAGTGTAGCCTTGTAGGATTACAATGGAAGTTTAAAATAAAGTGTGCGCTACTTACATAGGATGGCACGTTAAGGAATCAGTACCTTTTTCAAACATTTAACAGTCGTATTTCATTTTGAATAATTTGACAACTGTTGGGGGTGTTTATATTACCTAAGCACACTAGAAAATCCAGAGAAGCAAGAAGAGACAAGGCACAATTGCAATCCAATTGACAATAAGAATGACTTGATTTAAAATGAAAACACCTTACTATATATGCAAAATAGGCCAATTAAGACGCTTTAAAAATTATGAATTAAAAGGGAAATCCCTGGAAGCTGAAAATAACCACATTTGTTTAGAAATCAGTCATTAATTTGACTACAGGCCTGTCATTTATTGACCAGGAGGAGTTGCCAAATGTATGTTCTATTAGAACATTTGTGATGCATGAACAATCAGTGTTCAAAGAATTAGAATTTATGTTTACTATAATTAGCTTTTAGTATTCTTCTGTTCCTTTCTGTTTAAACTATCTCCTTCAAAGTGATGCTTAATTGCTAAAAAACATTTATTTGTTGTTAAAAGGCTGATTATTTTCAAGTGTGTTCAGCATTGTCTTTAAATACCCTTCAGCTATATTAAACACCAGACTATTGAACTCTGGATACATTTCATTTAAACTCCACATGAAAATCATGCTTAACCTGCACGAGATATTTTGTAATACTACACTGAGTATGAACAGCAAATCTCAAAATAATTCATAAAGTTTTATGAATAAACATGACTTACATAGGAAAAAAAAAAATCCTAAAACTAGGTTCTTATTCCTGTAACAACCATCTCTAATCTCCCATGATAAAAACAAGCAAAGGATGAAATACATCTGAAGTGAATTTTGTTACAATTTAAGGTTATAGTAGTAAAAAAAATCCTAAATATTGAAAGTTAATGTGACAGTCATCTTTAATTCCATACACAGTAGAAGTCTGTAAAATCAGCTACTAGAGAGTCTGGGGGCCAGATCCTGGAGAGACCAGGGGCCTTAAAGACAGCTACTGGAGTGCCCATGTGTAAGGACTAACTACAGGGAAGACCTGTGCTCACACAAATTGGTGCAGGACTGGAGGAAAGCATTCTCTCCTACAAAGTAGTTAATAATATCTTTAACCTCCCCTTCCCTGCAGAAGGGCACTAAACCTGCCTTCCACGTTATCCCCCTGCTTAAAAGGTTTCTCTACCTCCCACTGCAGAAGTGGTCAGAGCTGCAGTCCCTTAAAAGAAAAAAAATCAGCTTTACTTATGCTAAAAAAAATTGCCTGAACTTTGGTGCTAAACATAGGACTTCTGCCAATCAGCATGCATCATCTTGCATCACACAATGAAGAGAGTGCTCCACAGCTGTTTCCATACTCTCTCACCAACACAAAAGGTACTCCCCATCTAGAAGTCTGTGGGATATGTACATCCCAGCCAAGATAGTTGGGGGATGAAGGGTTTTTCCACAGAAAGCTAGTTTAATATCAATAAATTTAAGTAATTTATTATGTGCTAATGCTTTTTGAGGCAAGCATTCAAACATAACTTCATCAGATTTGGGTTAAATCCCTATGATGACACATCAGCAAAGCACAGAATATATAGGGCAAAAGTAATTAGCAGATACAAATTTTAAATCTGATATTTCATTAATATCCACAAACACAAACGTATTTCTGTTTTTTACACAATAAGATTAGCATTTAGATTATACCAGTCTCCTGGGCTAGCAGTGTTTGACGTTTGTTTCTCGGCCTAATACAGCATATTTTCGACATGAGAGAAATAAGCTTCCTTTCCAATCTTGATTCAAAACCTTCTGGACAGTTTCCAGACTTCCTCGTTGGTCTTCAGCTTAAGGACTTATCAGAGTTCCAAAGCTTGTGTAACACATTCATACATGACAATGTTCAGTAAGAGCTCAGTTGAGCGACTTACCATTTAAAAAAGGAAGTAGAGAATATCCTTTCTGTTTATACGTTGGAAAAGACAGCTGTTCCGCACCTTGGTAGTGCACTCAGGTGGCTTTATCTGCAAAAGAGAAAGACAAAATCAAAGTAATTTTAACTTTGTTTTTCAATATCAGAATGACAATCTAAAGATATGCATTTAAAAAAAAAAAAAAAAAAACACACACAGGATCATTGATCCATTAAAATATTAAAAACCATGCACGAGTTTCTACACATGCTTTTAACTATTTTGAGCTAAGCACTAACACCATGCTAGAGCCTAATTATATTTTTTAAAGGTCAAAAGATTGCTTGTGTTAGTTTATAATCAATGCCTCTGTTTTTAACTGGAAGTATCTACAGAGAAAACATGATGTGCCCATTTAAAGACTACGGGCATAGGAGAATGGAAGATAATGGCCTACAGTCAAGCATAATAAAAACACCAGGCTGAAGTCCCACTGAGATACTTCACCCTAGATTAAATATTACTAAACACATACTCACTAAAACAAACCACCTAAAAACATAACGAGACCCTGTTACAAAAATTAAGCATTGTTTCCATGGAAAAGTATTGCAGACCCCAGCTCCAAGAGAATAATTCACCACCCTCCCTAAGCTTCCTTCATCCTCAAAATATCAGAGCTTTAACACAATGGTGCCCCCACTTCAGTTCCAGAAAGTGGTGGTGCAGTGGACACCTATTCCAGACAACGTTGCCCCCTTGTTAACATCTGCCAGGTGGCCAAGATTTTGGTCCTCATGAAGCTCCCACGGGGAGGATGCCAAGAATCACCACATCAACAGTGAGGAAGGGAATTTTGTTCATTTTTCATGGGGAAGTGAGGTTAACTATCCTTACATATATATATTTCAGGGGTAGGTATAAATCTTTGCACAGTTAAATCAAGACATGGCCAATATCAGTAAGTTTTGTTTGCTCAATGGGCACTTTTCTGATTTTTATTTATTAAAAAGGTAAAATATTAAACTAAAAACGCAGAACAAGGCGGAGAACACAGGAGGGGAATAAGAGAAGACTATAAGAACAAGACTTTCTCATTGTCTTCTATATTTAAGACACAACTATAACTACAATATATTGCAGGTGCACACAATGTGAGATAAAGGAAAAGACATCTCAGTACACCCTTAACAGCCCAGCAATGTCCATCCACTGGCACAACTGAATGTACACACTTCCTTATGAATTGATTATTTCTTTTCCATAAAATCTTCAAGAAGAAGGAGACCCCAGCAAAAGTCATTAAAAAAAAAAAAAAAAAAAAAAAAAAAAACTTATTATGTAGTGTATCAGTGACTCCCCTGCTCAGTGTCCCCTTTGATTTATTGTCACTAACTAAATTACAGAAAGTACTGAACAATTTCAACAGGGTAAGACTTTAGAGGTACAGAATGTGCGACACGCTGAGTTTTGATTACAAATGTGTAGATAGCTGAATATTGTTTAAAACCAATGCTTTAAAACTTTTTAAACAGGACTCCTAGTATGTAAGCACTTTAAAGAACGAGCTATATGCCATACAGGGGATTACCTCTGAAATCCATGGGAAAAAAAAAAAAAGGATTTAATGCAAGACATAACTTTTATACAGATTGAGGATTAAAAGTATCCAAACAGTGGGTCATCATCGAAATGGTAAAACAAGGATTTTATGTTCACGTCTGCTTTGTAGGATGGGGGGAAGGTTTTTAAAACATGGTTTCATATACAGACATCCAAAGCTCGAGTTTAAATTCAAACAGCAGCTGCTTTCCTATCACACCACGGAAGCATTTAAGATCTTCAGTACTGATTTGCCTTGGTAGCTTCCTGCATGCATTCCATCTTAAAGCATGCAACTAAAATCCTACGAACTACTGAACCTCTACAGCAGTCATTTGGAAAACCCAGAGAGTTTCTGGGGCCTTTGAAGAGCAGAACCATACATCAATGAGTGAGTAGGTCCCATTTGGTCTGAAGTACTTCCACTGTGGGATTTTTTGTTTGCTTTTGTTTTCTTTCCTGCAAAAGAGCTATTAAAAGTCATTACTTCAAACCAGGGGGTTTCCTGGTGGTCCATCCTCAGCGGTTTGCTTGAGATTGATAAAGATAACTAGAAAGTGTCATATGTTTAGACTAGGTCTAAAGATCCCAGTCTCAAACTCAGGCATATCAGAGGTGCAGCACAAAGGAAGACACAGCAGTGTCTGCCGAGTGGTCTTCAACTTATGATTCACTTGCTGTTGTTTAGTCTGAACTCCAAACCTCCGAAGACATCCAGAGATGCACTCAGTTGAGAAATACGCTGTCCTTGGACTGCGGAGAGTGATCTGCCCTCTGAGCTCTCCACGGACAACTTTGTTCTCTGTATCTTTCTGAGAAATGCCTTGGTGGCAGTGGGAGCACTGGATGCTGTGACAAATTCCTTCCAAACGAGTTTAGGCTCTTGAAGCTTGTCTTTAAAGCAGGCAACCAAACTAAAACATTCAGGCTGTTCTGGAATAACTGGTGTCTCTTTCATCCCTTGTCAATCACTGAATTATGGTGAAAAAATCTTCACTGCCTGACCATACTTGACAGAGGAGATCTGTCTGAACAAGAAGCTAACAAAATCTTAAACACCTGGTGGAATTTATCTGCCTTTAAACACTTGATTTTCAGAGACTGCACCACCTACAGAGGACAGCCAGTATCAGCACTGGTTTGTCAGACATCCTGAGCAGGTCAGGAGCATCCTAGCACTGAGCAGCCCCCAGATCTCACCTCCTTGGCACCTCAGTGAGACAGCGCTCTTCCTTAGCAGTCAGCACCGATCCTCTGCTGCAAACAAAGCCAAATCCAAAGAGAGTCCACAAATATGAATGCCTTCTACGTCTCTTGCTAGACCAGTACCAAACGCCAACAGCCAGTTGCAACTCTTGCACTCTCTCATCTTCAATCTGAAAAGATTCCCCAAACACCAACAAAGAAATACGCCTAATATCTCTGAGAAGGAGAAAAAAGAAGTCAACTGGGATGTCAAGATGATGTCAAACACCTAAAAGTGCTTTCTGGCAGCATTTACAGTCTCTAGACCTTCATCAGGAACAATCCTAACCTCATGGCACTCTTCCATCTTATTAGCCTGCTCCTTCTCTCAGCACAGCCAGCACTCTTCTTCAGAGACGTGCAGGATGTACCTTCACAGAAAGGGCAGGAGCTCCCTCCTAGCTCCAGCCCCAGTGCCCTGAGATGCCCCCTAGCACTCTGTTCAAGACTGCTGCTGGATTTATATCAAACTGGAGATCCACTTCAGTAACACTGCTGCTTCTAATGGACCTTCCCCAGAGGACAGAGGCTCCGTGTTTTTAGTTGTTGCCTGCCCACCCAACAGGGGCTTTATATAGCATAGTTCTGTCAGTTAAGACTTAAGAACATGCTTCTTAAAATAAAACAACCCATTAAATTCTGCTTTCTGGAGCAAGCTCATTTCTTGCAGTTAGCAGATACTGCAAAGCATGAACATCCAGGCAGGTGCTATGTATATTTAAGCACCCTAGAGAGAAAGAAAACCTGTGGGATCATAAAAGAGATTAGCCCAAGGCTAGGTGAGAAAGATGGAGATACAAGCCTTCAAGTTAAATGCTCCACTAAGAAAGAGCAGTGGATGTGGCAAAGGGGATAAGTGAAGTTTGGAAGGCTTTTCTTTGGAATGCCAAAGAAAAAAGGCAAACAGAACTGATGTGATTTTTTTTTTTTTTTTTTAAAGGAAAAACATTAGATCTATGAAGCAGCACAACAGGGAAGGAGGCAGCAGTGAGACTGCCCTTATTGGTATCGTAGTGCTGCCACAGGACACAGCCAGCTTCATGCCATGGAACCAGAGCTATGCAAATGGTCACAGGCTAGACCAGGAAAGCAGCTGCTCTCCCTGGCACGCCCCATGCAGGGACAAGACATTTGCACTTCTGGATTTAGCTGAAAGTAACCACTCGCATCACTCCATAGTTAATTCCCTGTAGTGGGGAAGTGTATAAGAAATAGAAAAGAAGAGCACCCCAGTTCAACACTGGTCAGAGAACAGGAGGCACACACCTCACCCTAGCAGAAAAGATGCTTTGTGGCACAGACCTGGGATCATGGAAACATTTCCCCTTCACTCTGATGCTGTTCTCAGAGGCCACATCCTTTATTTGAACACCTGGCTGAGATAAGAAACCTATTTGTAAACTGATTTATCATCTCTTATCGACAGTCTTCTCTCATATGTACATACTTTGGTATGCACGAGATATATGTATCACTGCAGTTTAGTTCTAACCATTTATCATGGCCTTAGGTATCTACAGATATATCTACAGATATCTATAAAAATCACTGTACGCACATCTTTTATACACAAGGCCTTTACAGTGAGAAGTAAACTGCAATAATCAGCGACAAGAGTCATTTCCCAGTTTCTTCATCTACTCACTTCATATGCTAATGAAAATGACTTGCAACAGCGGGCTGCTGTAGCGTCAGTGACTCTGCTCAGGTTTGAAGCAAGCACCGGGCTGTCTGCTGTGCACTCCCTTCCCCCATTTCATTCAAGACATAGCATCTAGTAACCTACTTTTAGAAAAGTAAACCTCAGTTTTCACCTAGAAGATATATTGAAACTTCTGATAGCTAAGTCCCAAGCAGCCTAAGAACATCTAAACAGCAACTAAAACCTATTCTATCTGCTCAACATCTCCCAACTACTCCAAACACTTAGTTTTTATGCAGGAACATGGAATGAAAAAGCAGACTACAGCAAACACCAGAATTAGCTAAACAGACTTTTTAGTCCAGTGCCCTGCTTTCAGTCAGAGGGGTCAGACCTACAGAATAAACTGAAAGAGACTCCAGGTAGGTGCTGTAGTCTTCTCTCCTAAATTAAATGGCATAATTACAAAAATTTGAGGGCGAGATATATACCATCTAAAAATCCAATATACAGACAAGAGTTACTTTAAGAAAAAAGGCATTGACTGCAGAGGATTAGTTTCATATCCAAAATAAAATTCTAGTTGCCTGACAACACAGCAAACACTCAAAAGGTGCCACAGAATAGCCTGTAGCTTTTTATTTTAGAGCACAGTAATCCTGCATATCTTGATATAAAACTTACCATCAAAAGACACCACAGTAATCATTTTGCTTTATTCCCATTCCCATACAGTTCTTATAATTCCTTTAAAAGCGTTAGCATATAAACACAAAAACTATTCAGTGGCTGAAGTATCTACACATATTTTAATGATAAATGCATGTATAAAGTATATCACTGAAAAAAAATCAGAAAAGTCAGCATGCTTTCTAAAAAGAAGGAAATTCTACAGTCTGCAGGTGCTTGAAAATGCTTTGTGAACAAAGTAACCTCTTCAAATTCCCTCATTCTACAATTACAGTAATTATTTACATTATTTAGAACCAATGTCAGCAGGACATAGTAGAAGACATCTGTGAAGAGAAATTGGAAAAAAATGAAACCCACCTTAGTTTCAAAAGGTGTTTTGAATTGGTTTTAGACAGACCTAGCTATCGTACTTGCAAATCACTGAAGAACCACCACTTATAAAGTTATAACTCAATGGAATTAAATAGTTAGTGACACAGTGACCTACGAGGTTCAATTAAGAGCACTACTGTGTAAAAAATGAGGGTGAGAAGGAAGAAAGAAAAATGACAGCATTCTTAACAGCTGAAGTTTCTAATTAAAATAAAGGGAATAATTTAATTATTCCTTTTACGCCCCAGCTAGGGAGCTGCTCTTGAAAGAGATTACCATACCTTAGTATTAACTACATGGTTCAAGCTCATCCCTATTTCTCAAGGGGTTTTGTTTTTATTTTTTTAAAACCTTTCTGTTTTAAGAAGGCCAGATGCACCATTTGTTTGTTTTGGTCCTTTTTTACTACTAATATTTCTACTTACAGGCCAGTCACTCCAGCGTTTCTGCACGGATCTATGACCTTCTTAGTCTCATTCAATGTAGAGAAGCAGTTCAGGAAGATTGAACAAATCACAGAGAAGCACTTGAAATAGAACCCACTTCTTTTGAAAAAAAGAGTTTAAGTAGCTTAACACCATCATGTCTGCTGTTAGGAGATTTTTATGGTTTTAATTAAAGTCTTTTTTAATGAAAAGGAGTTTTAAAACCACTTCTGCTTTACAATGTTTAAGGAAGGAAAAGCAGTTCACGAACTTCATTATCCTAACCATTTAACCCATTTAGGGTCTCTACTGCTTTACCATCAGCCTCAACACCAACCAAGCAAGAGATTAAGTTGGCTGGTTCCCCATTTCACCAGTCCAGTAAGTTCTACTGTTCAGATTGTTTCAGTATTATTTTCATAGATATGGTCAATATTTTCTATTTGGAAGGCATTTCTGCTTGGGAGAAGCAACCAGCTGCTCCAAATGCAGCACCTTACAAACACAATATCCATGAAGACAGTTGGAAACAATGAAAAACACTGTATCTAATAACCAAATTTATTATTCCAAAAGAACACCTGAATTTCTTAGTATGTACAATATTGTATGTGTACTCTAGATCTCCCCTAGCAGTTCATATTAATATAACTGCAGGTATGCCACATTATTCTCACTCAGTCTCTTGCCTATTTCCCCCCTTCAGTCTTCCATAAAAATCATAAAAACAGCCATTCCAGTGATGCTTGCAATTATCCCATTGCCTTCCTCTGTTCAAGATTTTGAAAATGACAAATAATGTAGATTGTAAATCTGCATTTAATTTGTGAAGGCAGATGTAAGATGCGAAATACCTTGACTTCAGGAAAAAAAAAATAGATTTTAAGGGACAACTGCTTGCTGAAAGGCAGTGACCTTCTGGAAATCCACATTAATTGGTTCAGGCAAAGAGCAAAAGCTGCTCTGTACCACTCAGCAGATGGGAAAGGAAGGGAACCACGTGCCCAGGCCGATGCCATGCCCAGCCAGGCAGCAGCAGACAGGTCCGAAGCAGGCGTGTGGCTCATGCTCGAAAACGGAAGCTATCAAGCCTTTTGGTTACACTGACTGTCCTGCTCCAGGAAGGGAAAAAAGGGAAAGGACTGCAGGGAATGTGGCACAGCTTCAAATTCCCATCTTCCCATAGGAACACGCAGTGCTCTGGGGCTGCGGCTCTACATCCCGGAGGACAGGGACGGAGCAGCACAGCTGTGACACACATGGCTTCCTCCTTCCCTTCCTGCTTAACAGCTGCTGGGGTGGCGCAAGAGCAGGAGAGGAACGAACTGCTAGAGAAAAGGGAGAGTCAGTTGAAAGTTTGAGAAGTGCTGGTAATTAAAGTGCATTGAGCTTTTGCTCAGAAACACAGGCACGTGCATGCTGGATGTGGGGAAGCCAGCACGTACAGGCACAGCAGATTGAGAACTCAGTGCTTCATCAGGTCTTTGCTCTTCCACCACGTGTCATCTGGATGTGAAATGTTCATGTAGCTCTTCATAGCTAAAGTCTGTGAGCAAAATTCAGCGTGGTGCTATAAGCATCACCATCACCTGAGCTGACCACTCGTGTTATCACAGGTTACAAAATTCCTGGCAAACTCTGCATCAAGTACCATGGATGGACCAGGTCATCCCAGAAGGTGCAGAATCCTTTTCTTAATTATCTTTTGCAGGAACAAAGTGTTCCCTGATTTCACAGGACACGTTTGTTGTTTGCTTTTTTTGCCTTTTTTTTTTTTCCTCTTCTTTTAACAGTATAGATGCATACCGGCTTTTTTATTCTAGGTGTTTTGTTACAGATTTTCCATAGGAACCCCACTTAAAAAGAAATGACACAAGGAACACCCAAGTCAAGCAGGTACTAAATAGTCAGTGCTAACTTTGTCTGGGACATCCAGACCAATGCAAACTTAAGATTGGCCTCTACATACACCTGCACTTTACTAGCCAGCCAGCTATATCCATGGTGTCTTTTGATCAAAAGAAGACTTCCAGAAAGATTTAATCATGCTGCTGACATGCATGGGAGAAAACCCAAGGCAGCAAACCTCCCACCCAGCTCACTTTCAGGAACAGCAACAGCACAGAGATGCCCTGCCCTCCAGAACGGCTTCTGTTTAGGAGTAGGTATTATCAGGTTCACATGTAAGAACCTAAAAGGTGTGCACCAGGATTGCTACTTTAAAAGGACACCTTGCCACTTCCAAGTAGACAAGGTACTGTTAGGACAGCCAACAGCCCCTTGTTTAAAAACAAGGCCTTCAAAACAAGGCCAAAATAAAGAAACCAGAACCAAGTAGGCAGCCATGGAGGGGGGGAACCTTCCCAGCAGCCAGAGCAACAACCACCAGAACCCACAGAGCAATCCTCGCCCTGCTGGGCTCCCCACGAGATTGAGGTTTAACACCTTACAGCTTGGATTAAGATAACTTTCCAGATACCACCTTGCTGCTGCAGAACCAGTGATGTCCTCCCCTAAAGCATAAAACAAAAACCACAAGTAAAATAAAATGCCCACCACCCACGATCCACCACTGGTAATCTCGTACCAGCTGCACTTCTGAAGAAGTAAGAAGCCAAATAAAAGGGATTAGGCAAAATTCAAACAGAAGTATGCAAGACCACACAAAAGGCGTGGTTTTGGATTTCATGCCCCTTTGCAACTTGGCTGCTTCCTCCTGCACAAGATGAGGACACTGATTTAATGGCTGGAAGTGATGATATGCTCTCAGCCCCAAGCACAAACAGCTCCAGCACGATTTATTTGTCCATTAGGAACAAAAGCTATTAAAAATAGACAAAGAGTGGGTGAAAACTATTACTAGAGCAGTTGATTGATATATGAAGGCTCTTCTTGGCTACAAAAAAAATCTCTTTGGCAAAGACTGCGCATTAATAAGGGAGAGATCTTCACTTTCTCCTAACCCTTTATGGTATCAGTAGCCATCCCTGGAGAGAGCTGCTGTTACTCCCTATCTTACACAAAACGATTAACTAACACACTTTGGGGGGGGGAGATAAGGTACCTGAAACTACCTCACCCTTGTGGACCAGCTGTTCAATTAGTCACTTTTTTTTTCCCTTAATCAAAAATCACCAGAAGTCATTTCAAGCGTACAGAAAAAAATAACACTCAAGCTTCCCACTTGGGCTAAGTTTATTCTCCTTTCAACACCCTGTAAAATTAGATTTAGATCGGTAAGTTCTGCGTGCTTTGAACAAGGGAAGAAGATCAACACTTCATTGCTTTTTTGCTCACTTCAGCAAGTGTACGAAGTTGTATTTTATAGAATGCTAGTAGTATCATGCAAATTAATTAATCCACAATAGAATTCAATTATTTCTACAGCCTTATCTTTCCTACAATAACATTTATTAATGCTTTGTTCAAAGTGGATTTAGAAGACTCAAAAACGCGTTTCTAACAAAAGAAAGCTTGTCCTTCAAGGTCTGCATTTCAATCAAGCTTTAGTGTCAAGGTTTTCTACATATATATCTCAGTTCTAAAATATCAGGAGGTTGAACGTCATAAAGGGAATATAATCACTTTCAGTAAGTCTCAATTAACATCACTGCTTTTCTTCCTGCAGGTTCAACACCCCTATTTCCTACCCTCACAGTTAATTCTCCTCAATGTTTCCCTGTACTAAAACATGATGTTTTTCCATTCTTATCCTATCCCTGACATTTAATGAATGTCAGCTAACTTCTTTGGGTATCTGGGACTGCTGTCTGCTGTATTTATTCACCTGTAAAACAGAATAAAGTTATCTTTGACCAACAAATCCAAGCTGTTCATTGTTTAGGCTGTCACCCCTTAGGCACACAAAGCTTACTTCAGTGTATTTCCTGATGCATCTTATTTAAAGGCTTTAAGTGCCATAGCTCTAACCAAGACAACAGAGAGTAGGGCTGCTCAAGCTACAGATTTATAGATGTAGGTTTTTAAAGTAACTTTAAAATTACAACAACTGTAAATGGACAGCTTCTTTGTTTGTATCCGAACTTCAGCATTAAATTCTAGCTTTGACAAATTACAAGAAGTTGACTTTCTGTAAAAGGCTGACTCTGGGCTTCCCGAGAACCCAGTAACTCAGCTGAGAAGAACCGCTGCCAGGCTGTGATTAACACTCAGCAGCTTAAGGTCTAACTGTGCTCCCCGCTCCAACCCCGACAGGCAGCTGTAATGATGCGCCATTACGCTTAAGCTTCCAAAAACCATTTAACATCCGATTCTGCTGAGAACACGGTTTTACTACATTTTGAAAATAGAGTCGCTTTTTCCTCTTTTAGAAACCCCTGATGATGCCAGACATATGCTTGTTTTCCAAACAACAACTGTTTAAAAGAGAGAATACTCCTACTGATGTTCCTGCCAAAAACAACATTCTGTGGTTGGAAGAAATGTGATAGTAGGCAGCTCGCTCGGCAGAGGAAAGAAGGGCTTACGTTTGGCAAGGCATTTGAAGTCTTTCATCTACATTCCCCCATCTTAAGTTTCTTTTGGGATGACTGCAGCAGGGGAGGGGGACTTTGTTTGTTTGGGTTTTTTTGCGTGCTTCTTTCTTTGTTTGTTTTTTAAACACATCTCCAAGCATTTCACTCTTTAAAAAAAAGCATCTGTGGGTTGTGGCTTTTTACCAGAAATGGCATAAAGCAGAAGTTTACCACAACACATTTCACCCTTGCAGGGAATAGTAGGATATAAGAGAAAGTCTGAAAGGGAAGTAAAAGAATTCCGAAGAAACACATAGGAGTGAATCTGCAGCATGAGGAAGCAGAACAGAAAATCCAGATGAGGAAGTACCACACAACCCAGAGTGGTAACGGCTTTATCTTACGATGTAGGGCAGGGAGAGGAAATGATTGTATTTGGGGTTTTCTGCTGCCACTACCACAAAAGGCAAAATAAAATAAAAACCAATAACACCTCACTATCTGCCTTTCAAAAGCATTTTCACCACTGCTGCTGCAACAGTTGCTAATGAAGAGACAGCAAAGGTAACACAAGTGTGCAACTTGAACCAGGTACTTCAGAGAGACACTTCTGAGCATTTCAGAAAGCCACCATATTAAGACAACATTTCAAGCTGCTGCAGTATTGTATTTCATCCTTCATTAATGCTCTAGAAGTTAATTACTCACAGAAATGGTAACTGGACCAATTCACTAGGCAATGTAAGAAAATCTTTCTGAAGCATCTTCTAAGACAAATGAAGTTTTGAAACTCTCCCCAGTGATGGATTTTAATTAATATTTCCCAGCAGCTTTTGCAAATAGAGACGTAAATCCCCTTGTACAGGACCTTGCCATCGCTCTGTAAGGTACAGAGATTCCTGAAGGCTGCTGACCCGGTCCCAGCACCCAGCCAGGCAGCCAGCAGTTCAGCCACACAGCTACACGTGACCACGAGAACTACCACCTTCTACACAACACGAGCAGAAGCCTCAGGAGCTTATAAAGACCACCAGAGTTCTTAGGATAGCAATCAGAACAACACTACTGCAAAACGTGTACCTTCTTCAGGAGTCTGAAGTGCAGCATACAGCTGTATGGCAAATCAAATTCCAACAATCTTCCAGTAATATTTTGGATGCAGCTATTTCAGCCTAATAAAAATCCTGCAGATAAAAATATCCAACTGCTTACTGGTCTGCCAACATGGAAGTTTTTCCTGTCATTAGCAGGGCAAATCCAGCAGAGAAATTCAGCAGCGAGGCACAAGGGGCTGTCTTCACAGCATCAGTAGGTTGAGGTGTAACCCAGTATTCTCCTAATCTGATCTACACACCTGTGGAGTTGCCCAGCCCAAATCACGGAATGATTTAATTTTCAAGACAGATTTTCTACAAGAGCACAAGCAATGTTTGATGACAGAGGCAAAGGTTGTAATAGCTACATTTCTGCTCAGGGCTGGACAGGTATACCCTAGTGCATTCTCAGACTCTCCTTTTGAAGGCATTTGTACCTCCTCGCTTCAACATTGTGGTATTTCATGCTTGCCACACAGCAGCTCTCCAGCTTGCTATAAATATGATGCAACGCTGCAATGGGGATGTGCAAGACCTTTAGGATCTGCAGAATGGAGAGCTTCGAGAGAAACAAGCTGGCTGAGCTGAAGGAGACAGGATCCCCACCATCAAGAACAAAATGAAGCTGCTGAGAGAAATGTTATTCCCTGCTGCTTGCTGTAAAAAGAAGGGCAGACAGAAAGGACGAGGCTTTCCACATACCTGCAGCTCTGTTTGGCTAGCACAGCCTGGCAAATGACTGAACTCCTATGACAAAGTTGGATAACCTGGAACTGATGCTAAATCACTTAGTACATTTGTAGCAAGAAAACCTGTTAAAATGTAAGTTAGGATTAATTGCAGCCCCATTCCAGCCCTTAAATTGACACACATTGACTAGAAGGGATTTAAATATTCAAGCTGTGTGCAAACAAAGCAATACACGAGTGCCTTCAAATTCGGCACAGAAGTTAAAACAATCAAGTGTAGGCTTCATTCGAAGTGGTGTTATCTCCTCCACGTTTGCATCTGTTCAAGCATTCAGAGCAGCAGCCAACCTTTAAATGAACAGCACTACTTTTCCAGGAAATCATTCTGCAATAAACCCATGCTGCTAGGAGTTCCAGAGAATTTCAGCATTTGCTAGGAAGCTCAACAGTAAGCTCGAACTACTAGAAGAAAGAACTAAGAAGCCAAATTTTCACTAAAGCCCCTGATTTAATTCAGAAGTTCCAACTCTTCATTCACATGTAATGATGCAGAAGAACTTCCCAATCTGTTTGGAAACAGATTGAACAAACAGTCTGTTTGAAGTTTCAGAAGAAAATAAGCTTCCAGGCCTCCACCACTGCCTACTGCTCTGGTAGGAAAACATCAAGTCCATGGCAAATGAACAGTTTTGCTTGGCACCAAGAAATCGTGACCTTTTCCACTACAGGTTTTTAAAACAACCACACACACAAAAAAAAAATCCAACATTTGCTGGAATATTGTTAACATTTGGATATTTTGTGTCTGTCATCAATGAAATCTAGAAATCCTCCAGCCATTACCTGTTATGAATACAAAGGTTATATACTGCTCACTTGCTTAACCAGGCCTCTCTGCTCAGCTGCACAACAGCAATCCAAACTGTCCTTACCTTACAGGACATAAGAAGCACGAGACAGAAAAGAAGGTTTGCCCTTTTCTGACCTCCAAAGGGAGGCATTGCAACAGGAACAGCAGTTCTGGGCTGCAAGAAAAAGCTACTGGACAAGGAGGAGTGAGCAATGGCTGCATGCAGCACCTCTGACTGCAGGCATTAAACTACAGACACTCATGAGGGGGTACTCAGACTCTTTGCATTAGCAACTAGACTTGCATAAAACCTTTTCATGAGGTTATACAAGGTTTCCAGTCTTCACTGATGTGGTGCTTCGTTCAGCTTCAGTCTCTAAGAATATATCACCAACAAAAGGAAATATTTTTGCACTTCTATACTACAAACAGATAGTTTTATCAGCACACAGTTGTGCTTTGATGACCTCATCAGCCCAAGGACGTGGACTCACAAGCATCCACTAGCTCTTCAGTTTGCCATGACACACAGAAAATAACATGACTACCTCTAAATAAATACAACCTTCTCTTTGTATATAGCACATAAAAGACAGTAGGAATGACAGTGTTTAAGAAAACCCGATTTTCTTCCGTTGGCCAAGTACATCCTGTACAGCCAGTGCCTAGAGCAGGACTCCTGTCAAGTGCAATCACACCACAACACCCAGTTCCACCTCTGAGGCCAGGCAGCCACAACGCCGGGGCTGCTCCTGAAGACAAGCACGCCACTAACATTGCCAATGTCAAAGAGAAATTTCTAACATCCCAGCTCAGAAACGTGTGACTTTCAAGCTCCTATCATCACACACACTGCACACGCTATCTCATAAACAGCCTCTGAAACTCAAGTCCTCTGCGGCCTCCAGAACATTATTACATCCTACCTGTCATGTTAGATATCCACTGGGGGCATACTTATGCCATCAGTGACCTCTGCCTTCATAATCTACCGGCACAAGAAGATCATTAAACATGCTTCACAAACCATGAAGAAAACATGACAGTTTAATCCATAATATTACTGGATGTTAACAGCCAATTAATTACCCAGCAACCCAAAGGACAGGATGCTAAAGCAGCACGTAGAAAGGTATGAACACAAGAAAGAAGTTACAGCACTCCAAGAAAACAGCATCACTCCATTTCCCAACAAGCACACAGAAAGATGCATTCCCACAAGCCACCTCTAACACATTAACAGCGGGGCAGTACTGTGTTAGGTATTAAGAAACGTGCCCCAAAAAGATTAAGGCTTTGGCAAACCCAACAGGAAGAGCACATGCAGCACCCTCTGAAGCACGGTCACCCAAGCAGACCACCTCAAGCCAACACGATGCAGAAGCCCCCGCACCTTGCTAGCACAGCCCCGATCCAAATAGCACCCTGCTTTAATATGTAACTGTTCAGCAAGCAGCATTAGGATATATATATATATATATATATATATAGTTACATGTGCTTGTAGACAAGAACACGAAAGCTGGACAATGCCTTCGAAAGAATAGAGGAATGACTTTGAAGAAAAAAGTTGAAGAAAAAAAGACAAAAGGCCAGATGACAGCAGAAGAGTTTTCAGCTTTCTTCACCTACCAGAAAATATCATATAATAGGCTCATGTAAAATTTCAAATGTCTGAAGAATTATAATCACTAGTAACACTTGCGACGAAGTTAAAGACTTTATCTATCGATTTCATTTAGCTCATGTATTAAACAGCATTTTCACTACTTACACCAGAAACTTTCCTGCCTGATTTTGAAGTTCTATCAGCAAGCAGCATAAGGCTTACAGAGAACTTGAAAAGTCACCATAACACACACAGAACTCTAAACCAAATGCATATTCAGACACCCCAAAAGCTCCCCAAAAGCATATTAACACTAGTTACACCAGTCAAACCAACTTCAAATATGCTTTTGCAACAGCATGGGAAGAAACAACTACTGTGTATGCCTCCAAGAAAATCTGTCTCGTTTGAGCTTCATGGGGATAAATATTTTCATCAACGTGAATTTATCTGTGCATACTGCTGTGTAAATAAACAACATTTGATTGAGTTTTACCACAACTATACGAATTCTACAGTTTCCACATTGGGATAACCTCAACAACAGGGATGTGAAATAAAAGGTCATGCCAAAGAAACAGTGAAATAGCATTTTCGTTTTTGGAACCAGAGAGAAAACTCAGGCACACATATGAAACCCTGTTTGTTTGTTTTTACCAGGACAAGAAAAAAATGATTTTGATTCAGCCTAAAATGCAGTTTCTGACAGATTAATGGAGGTTAGCCTTAGCATAGATTACTCCTCTTTGTAACAATTAGGATAACTGTAAAATATGAACTCAGGATAGATTCATATTACCATTGATATCTACACGTACTTTATGTCATTTGCCAGCATTTTAAAGGCTGCAGCATATTCTGAAAACTATTATAAAACCTAACTATCTACAGAATGCAAGATTAATTCAAAAAACTGAGGCCAAAATATTTGTATGCTGGCCATGTCCAAGACATTTATTTTAGTTATGTTACTGCGTTCACTAATTCCTAGCCAATTCTGTAACTCAGCACTCAACAGTTCTTGTGCCAGTTCTTTGCAGCACTTCCAACAACAACAACAACCAAAACACTCTTGCAAGGAGATTCGAAACTATGAATGATTAGGAGAAAAACAACACGCTTTAAATATAACACATTTGTTAGCATGCACGTGATGGGAAAACATGTCACTCCTTTTTTGTTTTAAACACAAAAGTCAGTCAAAAATAACACAAACATTAATCAAGTTCATCCTAAGTAACACTCATCTTTTCTGCTTTTCAGATATATTCTTTAAACTACAAAAGATAATTAACTCAGAGTTAAAGCATGCCTTCTCAAGGGGCATGAGTAATGACAACTCAAAAATAAACTACATTTAGCATAAAGATGTTCCACACTTAATACTGAACACCCACTGCCCCGCATCTTGACCCCTCTGGCCATGTTTGGCTACCAAAGCCCTAAGAGAACAAACTCATGACATCTGTAATCAACCGGCAGGAAGGCACTCCAAAATCTTGAAGACAAGTAACTAATATTCTGCTTAAAAAATAAATACAACAATTGACTCTGGACACAGAAAATACCACTTGTTTAATGGCAGAAAATTTAATCGGAAAACTGATTTGCTGAGTGTTTGAGAGTCCCTTTAAAACCCTAACACTAAAACCCCTAAAACTAGATTTGTTTTCAGAAGCACAAACACATCTAATACATGCTCATCATATTAACAAGCCTTCAACAAAAGTTCTCCGGTGCTGTCACCTGACAAAAATAAAGAAATCAAGCAAGACAAGCTCCTATTTCACTGCTTAAGTGGCCACAAGGTCTTCCATTTTAATCTTCAGCTGTTTCTACACACAAATTTCTTAATTTCTTCCCAAATGTTTTGTTCCCCTTTTGGCAGAGGAAAAAGAAATGACATCTATCAGCAGCTAAAAATATTTCAGCAACTTGAGTTTCTAAGAGAAGGATGAAAAAACCACACTGCTTCTCCAGTTAAAAAAAAAAACACTCCCGATGCAACATTTCAATAGCTTTTACAACAGGCTGGCTTCTGAACAGCTGGATCTAAAATAAGTGTGAAGGAAAGCGCTCACAGGTTAAAGTTGAGCAAATAAATATGGTGTAACTTCACGTTATTTTCATCATTATCTCTAAACACAGGGTAGGTTCTCAGGAGAAATGTGTGGCGTAGCAATTCTGCAACAAAGCTAAGGTTCAAGGTGCTTTTATTTGATTCTTAGCTAAGCCACTGATTTTCCTACATGACAAATTCTGTTTATGAGACTTCCATACGGAGGAGAAATTAATACCCTCTCCCTCTTTCCATTTCTGATCTTTTAAGAGACTAAGTTGTTACTTTCAAGCAGTTGTTACCTGTGACCCCTGGCACCCCCTGCGTAAGGAAGCCTCTGAACATAGAGTGCAGCTGCAGATAAGGCTGGAAGGCACCTAGCTGCAGTCTGGTCCTGTCAACATCTCCACATACTGGATGGCTTCAAAACTGGAGAACTAAGACAGGAGCCAGATGAAGACAATGTTTCCCCATCAATATTGTAAACAAAGTCTTAGCAATGAAGTCCATGAAATCCAAAACTTTTAACTGGTGCCACATATCAATTAGTTGAGATATGAACAGAACTTTGAGTGGGGAAAAAAAAAGACAAACAGTGCTGTGTTATCCACTCTGTTTCAGATTTGGGTTCAGTACCAAGACCACACCATGCAAACTGAACTCCCACCAGCAACTAGAGACAGCTCTGCAAGGACAGCCTTAGCTGAAACAAATTTCTTGCTCATTCCTCACTAAAAGTAGTCAGGAGAGATTTAGAAGGTGGTGCTAAGGGAGGTCTCAAAAGAACAAAGATCTAACTGCATACATTTATCTTTTTACAAGATGAGCAGTTCTTCAAGGCTTGTAACTATTCCATTCACTTCAATTTACACCAAGACTGAAGGGTCCATGCAGGACATTTAATCTAGAAATTAAGACTTTCAGAGGCATTAGAGCTACCCACTGCCCAGGTAACACAAACAACGACTTAACTACCATTAGCTCTTCATTCTGCTCTGAAATATCTGCTCTGGTTTGCTTGTTAGAAATCCTGTCCTGCTAGTGACTGTATACAAGTACTATTAGCTCAAAGTTCCTATCATGTCACATGATGACTTTCTTCCACTTTCCTTCACTGAGGAGTACTGCCCACAGACACTTATTTCATATAAATACGTGGTGTGCACCTTCCCATCTGTATATACCTGAGCTAAAGTAGTCACAAAGAGCAACCAGTCTACAAGAAGTTTGTATCAGTGCTCCGAAAACGAGGTACGGCGTACAGACAGCATACACTGAGAAACAAAGCAGGTTTATGCTGCTATTGAGAGTAGGACATGTTGAACCATATAAACCAAACATGCAGCCTCAATACCGTACTCCTGATACGAAAGCATGCTTTTTTAAAGCACAAGTAATTCTATGTCTAACGTATAAAGTCATTTTATTACTTCCATGGACAAACCAAAAAATTAGCAAAGACCATGTAATTTCATTAGCTATTGAGTATAACCAAGACTATTGTTTCCGTATCTGTTTAAAAAGTGTTTTCTATTTGTTCTCTATTTGTAGAAAATGGCTGTGGAAAAGAAGAAAAAGGACTCGTTCAACTATTACTTCATGTACGACAAAACCTCTCCATTCACTGCTTAGTAACTACATTCGTATTTCCACTAGCCATAAAAACACCAAAAAAGCCCTCCAGCAAGCAGTAAGAAGAGCTTGCTTTGCACAACTTGTCCCCGAAATTCTGCTGGAAATAAATCCAGCTTTCACACTGCTTAAGGAGAAGACTGTCTGGTCCTGGTGTCGAACTGAAGAGCTGCAAACTGAACATTCTTCCTTCAGGACCTGATGAAAGCTACGTTCACCGAGCAGAAATGACTTATTGCCTTCACCGTAGTGCAGACAGGTCCTTCCACATATACATGAGTATTTATTTCGAATGGGAACTTAAATACAGAAGTAAGCTATAACTGAACATAACACCTAAAAAAGCTCGTTTCCACAGCTCAAATAGAAGGTTGAATCCTTTGAATCTTGAAGTCTGCAAGCACTGTAACTTGTAACTTTATATTTACAGGTTAATAACTTGGGTATTAGTCTATAGAGTTATTCTATGTTATGTTGATCTCCATGTATCAGAAGCTGGACATCTCTGCATCTGAACTACAGACCGTAGCACGGGAGAGCATGCTGGAGGATGAGGACTGCAACGTTATTCCATTACTTCATTCCTTTCTTCAAGCACACACTACTCGCTACTACAGAAAATACTGTATTGGGCAGTCACAACAACAGTCTGCCTCACATAAACATAATACTTTCTGGTTCCCCACGTAAAGCTTTAAAAATAAAATACAAAAGGCCAGCCTGGCGTGACAGGCGAAGCAAAACAACGTCCTCCTCCTCGATTTGAAGTCTCTGGGAAGTTCCTGGCTGCTTCCACAATTTGCTCCCGTCTTTTTCTACCAGGCAGGCTTCCCCTCTGGCCGCCTCCAGCCCACAAGAGCAGCACAAAGAACCGCAGCGAGGCCGCTTTCCTCTACCCCTGCACACACAGGGGCAAAAACTGAACCATTTGTGAGGTGTTTTCTGTCAGGGAACTCACCCAGCGCCCATCGCTCGGGCACCGGCCCCGCTTCACGGGCTGGTGAGGAGAATGAAAGCGGGTCCCAAGCTGTTAGATACCCGCAGGAATTAGTAAACTGTGTGGGAAATGTGAAAAAAAACACGTTTTCTGACCTTTTTCCAGCCAGCTTCAGGCACTCGGCAGCGACGATCCGCGCTCCTCAGGCTGCTGCAGCCGCTCCTCCTCAGCGGCGCTCGGGGCAAACACCTCACGGGAATTCATCTGCGCGAGCGGAGAAGGGGGGAGGAAAAAAATAAAAATAAAAATAAATAAAAATAAAGCGCTTTGTAAAACTTCTCACTCACCGAGGGCTCCCGGGGGTTATCCCTAAGGGCTCTAAGGACCCCCGGGGACAGAGGAGCCCCCACCCGCTCGGTTTTGGGGCTCAAACCGGAGCCCCACCCCCCCCATGGAGCCGGGACCCCCTCAGCCCCCCTCAGGGGGTAGCGGCCGGGGAGGGGGGGGGGGAGGGGGCCCCGCACCCACCTGGCGCCGCCGCCGCCGCGCGAGCCCCTGCGCGGGCCGAGCCGCCGCTGCCTCGCCCCCCCCACCAAGCCCCGCCCCTTCGCCCGCTGGCCCCGCCCCCTCGCCACCCTCCTTCGCCCCCCCTCGTGAGTGGCGTGCGCGCCGCCCAATGGGAAGGCCGGGAGGGAGGGGCTGGAGCTGTCAATCATGGTTCGGAGTGAGGTTGGGGGGGGGTGATGGCGCTGAGGGGCTTCCCGCCTCCCCCCTCAGCCTCCCCTCAGGGGGGGCTGAGGGACGGGGTGAGGCCGCGCTGCCGCCGCCGCTCCCCGCCGCCCTGCCCGCCCCGCTGACCCAGTTCCCAGCGAATCCCGATCCCAAACGGCCCCGTGCAGAGCTGGGGGGGGGGGTTTGGGGCCTGCCCGGTGCCAGCGGGGCTTTGTGCGAGGCGCAGCTGCCCCCGCGCAGCGTCCCCCCTCGGCCGGGTCTCGGCCTTTGTGGCTGGGACAACGGCTTTTGTTGCTCGTCGTGGAGCCTGCGGGGGGGAACGAGCCCGGTTTTATCATCTCAATGACATTTGGGGCGCCGAACAATCGCCAGGCGAACTTTAAGGGCCCGGGGCGCTGTGGAAAAGAGTCAGGGCTGCGAGGGGAGGTGATGGGGGCGGACATTTGGGGGGGCTGGAAGTTTGCTCAACTCCGGCTTCAGCAGGGACGGGCTCACAGGCAGCTCCTCGCCAAAAAAAAAAACAACAGTACTCGGTAATGCCGCTAATTAATTAAATGGTTTGTGTGCAAGGCACTGACACCCCTCGTGGCAGGAGGCAGCCGCTGGTGTAGGCACGGGAGGTTATACAGCAAAAAATACATGGGGCTGAGGGGTTCCTCCTGCTTTAAGTGCAGATGGTGAGTGCTCTAAGCAAAAAAAAAAAAAAAAAAAAAAAAAAAAAAAAAAAAAGAAACAGAAAAGGAATCACCGAATAAAACAGTCCTACAAGAAGGAAGTGGCAGTCTTTTCATCCAGCATCACGGCTCGCCAGGACTAAAATTGTAAGGGGATAACAGCCCCCAACTTTTCAGAGAGCTCCTGTTGAAAAGGAGGCTGTTTGCCCTAAAACACCCACAACAAGAAAGAGGAAACTTCAGAGACTGTGAAATAAAACATGCTAAATGACCTTGCCTAGTTAAAACACCATACTCATTCAGTGATGCTTTTTTTTTCATACAGAAAATGGGATCTTGAGGCTGGAAAAAGTATTAATTTCACAGACCTGTCGCTACCGTGATTTTTTTCTGCTCCATCAATAGAAGCAAGCATCCTGTGTGGTGCAAGATATTAACGAACATTTATTTTGTTCCACCTGCTTTCCAGTCTCCTGGATTCCTTCTCAGCTTTCATTTTTCTCCTCTGTATTCATGACATTTCAGCACCAATAGCTATTTTTAATATCTAAATCTTGTAAAAATGGAACTCAGGCAGAGCTTTGTTACTGCAATTTTGACCTTGCCTTAGAATTTGCATATAAGGCAAATCTGCCAAACCATTTGCATTTCATCTGTACTAAGTTTTCATTAAGACACACACACACACACAAAGAAAGTGGTTAAATTATCTGCAAGTGATAATTTAATAAGCTTTTGTCCTGACCATTAATATTTTCAAGTAAAATTATGCTTCAGAAAAGCGCTCTGAAGCCAGAAACTTCAGGTTTGGATTGACACACCAAGAGATGTTCAGGATTGATCTTTCTGCTATTAATTTCACTTGAAGGTAGAAGCAGGCTTCAGAGGGTAATGAAAAGGCAGGGTTATTGGAGACTGAAGTCAAGATGAGTTAGTGGAAGCGAGCATGAAATATTCTTAATATTTGCTTACATTGACTTAGATAAAATTTAAAAGGACCTCCTTTTCTTGAATAGTCTATTTCACACAATATATCATAGAATTACAGAATGGTTTGGGTTGGAAGGGACCTTAAAGACCACCTAATTCCAACCCCCTGCCATGGACAGGGACACGTCCTACTAGACCAGGTTGCTCAAAGTCCCATCCAGACTGGCCTTGAAAGTGTAAGACAAAACAATCTTTTGAAAGTCTGTTCTGTTGCTTGTTGCTTCTTTCTGAAGAGCATGTTTCATGGTTTGGAAATCTTTCTGTCTTTCAGGAAACACAGAATTGCTGAGTAATGTTAAAATAAATACTGTTACGCAAATGATTTACAACACCACAGATAATCATTACAGCATCTCTGATTAATAATGGAACATTGATGGGTCCCTGAAGAGTTTCTTGCTGAATCAGCTTTTGCAATAAATTGCTTTCCCTCCAGCCACAGCCTCACCCTGTAGAAAGGGCCTCCAAGTCCTGAATGAGGTAATTGATTTAGGACAGCTAGAGGATGCATGCAATGCACAACAGAAGATGCGTCATGAATTACTGCATCTCTGTTAATGGAATTTGTTTTCCATTAACACAAACTGTTTAGCCTTGATAAATCTGTGTAAGTATTTCTCGTGGTATTGCATATTCAAATTTAATTACTGATATTTTCATACTATTCATATTTTTCAGGAATATTTTCCTGAGACTATTAACTATTTTACTTTTTGTTTTGTTTTGATTTTTTTTTTCCTTTTAATACACCAAGAATGCTGGAATAATGAAAAACTAACAAAGTCTATGAAAACACGATGCAAGTGGATCCTCAAAGGAAACATTCAATATAAGTTCAAAGAGGCACTCTGTGTAATCAATCTCCAGAAAAAAAAAAAAATGTAGAAAAACAAGAACAAAAGGAAGGCTAATAACTTTTCAAGACAGCTACTTTCATCAACTAATCAAGAGTTGTAATTCTGCCAATTAATAGTAAGGTCCATTAACTGTAAGTCATAAAAAACTATTTGCTATGCAAAATGCTCATTTTTCTTTGCTGGCTCTGATGCTTTGGTACAGCAGTGGATTAGGATACCCCGTGAAGCAGGGATCAGTGATGTATAGCAGGAGAGGACATAGTCTCTTAATAGTTTTACGGCATTGTCAGTTAACAAGCTCCCTTTTTAAAAACAAGCACACAAAAGACACGGTTCCAAGTTCATTGGAGATTAAAAAATGAAATACAGAAAGCTGTAACTAGGAATAGGCTGTTGATTTAGGAGCTGTACTATGCAAGGCACATTTGGGACTAATGGGATAAAACTAAGAAACAAAAACCATGGGCTAAATATCCAGTCTGAAATAGGAGAAGGGAAGGGAAGCTCTGAGAAGAGGACTATGTGAGAAGTTTCAAAGTGTGCTGTACAGAGCACTTCTCCAACAGCTAAGAGTAAGCTACATTTTATTTCTTCTGTCTGGATTCACTGTCAAGGTATGCTATTTACAGTCTTTTACTAAACTAATTATAATGTAGGTATAGTATCAAAGGAGAAGAAATCTACTTGTTAAAAATAGGCTCTCCCAGGTAAGAAATGAAAGGGTAAGGAACAGCAGCATGTTGCTCAGTGTTCAGAGGATTTATGCAGCTGAGTTCTGGGAAGCCTATAGCTGTTTTCTCACTCTACTGAGCCCACAAAAAGACAGGGATATTGAAAGATTTATGGTAACTGTGATTGCTCCCATACTGATGTCCAATAGATACTGGTAGCCTCACTCCATCATGAGTAAGGTCTACCATTTCAGACTGCAGTCATCCACTTCCCACGGGCTTTCAGCAACAGTTTATCATCTAACTCACATATGTGCCTTTAGAAATCTCTCTTCTAGTCCACAGAAGCAAACCAATGAATCAGGGAATCAATGCTATACTCCGCTAACATCTCTCCCTTCAGCAAAGTGAGGGGGAGAGTTAGACACAGCCAGAGCATGAAGATAGGATATCTGACCATCGTGTGCCTTTGGCCTGTATTTGAACCTCTGTCATTTTCCTCAGATGCCATTTTCCTCAGATATCATACTTGGTATGATGCATGGATGACACAAGGAACCAATCCCCAAAAGAGCAAGTTTCAAAGTACCCTCCCTTACTTTCCATACAACTTCTGCAGGAACTCTGTCCACACATGCAGAGAACTATCTCATATTATCACAAGGTTTCCATTTCTTTCTCTTCCTTTTTTTCTCTTCCATGCTCAAGGGTTCAGAGTTGGTAGGAACTAATGAAACTATCAAGCAAGCGAGTCAGAATCTACAGTATTGCCTTGTTTTGTGGGTCAGAACAAGAACCATAGAAAGATGCAGATGGGAACTACAGAGGTCAAAAATACCCTTTTTTTTTCCAGCAAAAGTTCAGATTCAGACCCACACTTGTTCAAGATCTTGCAATGTCACAGCAGCTACCTCTTCAGACATTAGCTGCAGTCTAGGGTATAAGATAGGCTAAGGGAAGGATGGTGAAGGAGATGGCTGTATTGGAAGTGTTAGTTAAGTTAAATGATTTTCCATCATTTTTATTCATCTGTAAAAATCGTAGTGGGTGCCAATAGAGTATATGGTCATGAAATTTTTAGGAGGCACATTACATAGCAAACAAATATGGAGAGTACAGTCAAAAATGAATAAAAATGTAAAAAAATGTGAAAGATTAAATAGAATACCAGTCTTTCAACTATAGAAGTATGCTTAACTCATCAGAAAAAAATTCATGGTAACACCTCAATTACTGACCTCATGGAAATCAAATTCTAAACACGCGCAGCGATTTAAAAGTCCATTCTTAGGTTACAGCCTTCATGGCAAGGACCAAGTGTGTGTCTAAGTTTGCACAATGCTAGCACAAAACACTTCAGAACCTCTCCCTAGCCCAATATATGAAGCCTCTTAGGAGTCCTATGACAAGTGCACTGTTATATTCTGGTATATGACAGGGAATGACAAAGGGCTGCAGGCAGCAAGCACTTCTCCCAGTGCCTTGCTAAGGCCACGTTTTCCATTTGGGATGCCTTCTCCAACTCCTCTTTCCAAGCGGACTTGATATCTGGGGTCCCAGAGTGGAAAAAGCTGATATGTAAATAATTGAAGTATGGAGGTAAAAGTAGGGGAACACCAGAAGAAAATCAAATGCATGGATCTCAAATAGTTTGGACAAGGTGAGACAGATTTTTATTTAGACCACCTTTCAAAAATATATATAAATTAACTGCAAATAGAAAACTTCATACTAAAATTAAATGGGGATATTAGTGATACAGACTTAGAAAAGAGGGCAAAAATGACATCAAGACATCTTTTAATCCACCCTCCTGTGACAAGGCTAGATAAACAAGAGAGAGAAAACTTTGGGCTGATGTATATTTGCTTGTTTTAAAGAATTTAATCTAACAAGGAGATTTCACAATTTTCTCCTGCATTCTTGCCTAGTGTTTATGGTAAAAAACTTTTTACTAATGTCCAACATATTTTTTCCATGATGTAATTTTAGCATGTTCCTTTCTTGTGCTATCGACAGTGGGCTTGGACAACAGATTACAACCTTTTATTGTTTGAAGGCTTCTCATGTCTCTCCAGTCATTCATTCAATGAATTAAGCCCCTAGCTCTTTCAGTCCTGCCTCACAGGACATGTTTTCTAATTCTCTGGTCCTTTTCCTTTCTTTCTTTCAGATTGCCTTCACATTTGCTGCAGTTCACTTCACAGAACTAGACACGCAGCACTCAATACCGATGCCGCATGTTTGCTTTTCCTGTAATACTATGACATTGTTGATACATATTCAACTTGTGAGTCACTGTAACCTCAACATCTTTTTCAGCAAAACTTCTGCCTGGTCAGCTGTTTTCCATCTTGTGTTAATGCACTCAATTTTTCCAGATTAAGTGCAGACCTTGCATTCTCCTTTTTGAAGTTCATCCTAATTTTTTGGACCAGCTGCCCCATTTGTAGAGATTGTTTTGATTGCTACTCCACCAGGTTTGTGCCATCTGTAAATGCGATAAGCATTCTTTCTATTGCATCATCCAGGTCATTGAAGGAAATACGAAACATTACCAACCTCAGGTTTGGTAACTCCATGGAGAATCTCAGCCAACAGTTTTCCATTGTAACAGTGAACCTTTGATAACTATTCTATTATTATTGCTTTCCAAACAATCTTCTCCAGCTTCTGAAGAGAAGGCAATTCAGCCAGTTTATCTCCACATTGTTTATGTCACATAGCAATGTAAAAAAACTCTATTTATACCAACAATTTCGAGGGAACCAAAGTTAAACATTTCCTTAATATTCGTGGTTATGTTAATGACTATTACTTCTCTCTTGTATCTAGTATACACACAACACATATTCATACAAGAGACACAAAATGATGTTTCAGAATTGTTGGTGAAAGCCGGGCATTTGGACACCAGTAGGCAAAAGCAGGATTTTTACTCACATAAGGTCCTTAGATTTTGAGCATGCAGTATGTAATTTGTATTTGAGTGTTTGCTCACATGACTGAGGGTCAATATCACTTCTACTCAAACTGGAATGCCTCCTTCCATCTCAAAAACTGCAAATTATCACTTCCCTAGGCTTCCCTAGTACCCCACAGTAAAGTGTCAGGCAATATTGCCTTCCTGGAAAATATTAGCCTGACTGTCAGCAATAAGTAAGTTGACATTAGAAAATTTTGCCTGGACTTTATCAAGAGTATGATATGATCACTGCAAAGACTGATCAGTGATATCTGGTGTGATCAATTGGAACGATTAGCAGTCTTCAGGACATTTCAATATTCACCTTACTCTTCTCAAAGAGATGTGTTGCTTTATGCATATTTTTCTACCATAAGCCCTTCAAAGGTTTTGTTCGTTGACAGCTCCAGATATGATACACTGAAGTCATCTTCTGAGCAGCCCTCTGGTGAAAGAAAATGGCTTGAATAAGGCAGAGCTGAAAGAAAACCAAGATTAAAAGCCAAGCTATTTCCAGCTTCAGAAGTAATGGTGATTGTATTGTGATAAAAAAAAAAAAAAAAAAGACACCAGATATTAATTTTGAAAAATAATCCGAGCGAAAGTTAGATCTTCATCAAAGTATTAAAATGGTTGAAATGCTGTCAGTTTGAAAGATCAGCTTTCTAAAAATAAATAGAGATGAGATGGGTATTTGAAAACCAGCTAACTTCTTTACAAGGCAAAGCTTTATGCATAATTAATATGTCCCTGGAGGATTTTTCAGCAAATAAATATAAAACTAAACTGTTTAATTATCAAGACAGTTTCAACTTATTACTTCTTCCAACAGAGCGGACTTGCCCAATGGTGTGGAATGTTACTGAAATTAGCTAAAGCTGAGATGCAGCTGATAGTCTAAATTGTAGAGCTTGGAAACAGGAAAGAAAAGTTTATTTTCACAAGCAAGCACGCTTTTAATTTTGGAAACAACAATTTTTTCTTTGTAATGCAGTTTGAAAGTGTTACATTTCTTGGATGTTTTTATGAAACTTGTTATTTAATTGGCCTTAAACGCATAGCTTTGGCACTTAAATTCTGTAGCTTTTATTCTGCTTTGTGGCTGAAACTAATATAATTTAGTGTTTTACATTAGAAAGTGAGGAAAGTCATGGTCTTCTTCAGAGCACAATGGTGCATTTCATTATGCAGAGTTGAAATGAATTCACTGTGTTAGGTCTCTGTCTTGCATGTTATATCCCAAGCCTTCTGTTGTCTCCAATTACCCATGCATTTTTGTGTACCCACAAAGCAAGAGGCATGAATCTCTTCAGATATCAGTCAAGAGTTCAGTCCTGCTGACAGCCAAGTTCCCTTGCCCTTGTATTATTGTAGGGCCTTTGGCTAATCTATGTGCGGGTTTAGAAGTTACACCTGTGCCTCCTGGTTCAATGAGCTCAGTTATTTGAAGGACTAAACCTTGTATCACAAGAGCATGAAAAGCAGCATTTTCTATGGGTCTTAACTCTGCCTGAAAGGTGCATGTCTGCCTACAGTCTTCAGGGGCGATGCCTGCAGTCTCCGTTCTCATACACAATTAATAAATTGCCCCGATACACAAGCAAATCTTACCCATGTGCACGCAAACTGAAATAAGCAAGAGGCATTGCACGGCGCTGAGTGCTCAGTGTGTCAAAGGGAACAGGAGCACAAACTCCCAACAGTAATTAAGCCTTGCTGAGAAATTGAGCATATGTCATACACAATAGCCTGTCTCTTCTACTTCCCTCCCTTCACTCCCTCCTCCCCCTTAGCCCCATTCTGGGTAGAGATAAATTTAAAAAGAAAAAATGGAATGAAGGGGAGATTTTTAGTAAATCTTAACAGCAGCTTTTCAGCTGCAGGAAAATCTGTTGTTTGGATAACAGCCTTAGAGGAGGATTTCTTAACTGATACAGGAGGGAAAGAAAAGCAGCCGCAGCAAGACAGAACAAAAACCTGTCAGAATAAAGAAATCTCAGTGAACCCACAGAAGGGTTATTGAGAAGCTCTATGAGAGAATGAGAGAGACAGAGCCCTTACGAAATTTAGATGCTCAGGAAGGCAAGGCGGAAGGGAGAAGTAGAGGCTATTTGCTCATTGGGTTTTAGTTGGAATCAGAGACTGCTGTCTTTCCTACCATACATCAAACTGAGCTCCGGAATAAAAACAGTTCAATACAGACTGTCTGCAGCTATGTCTTTTTGATTTTGTTTTTTTTTTCTACCAATACCTCATTGGAAACCTTATCCCCCCTCTCCCCACCCCTCACCCCTAAAAAAGGCAGTTTAGAAACAACTGTGATTACGTAGCATATTTTCCCTATTATAAGGCACTTAAAGTACAAGAGAAAGCCATCTGCTGTAACTTGGCTGCCCTTTTCATTTTAGGTTAATCCACATTTCTGGCTTTTTCATCATCATTCACAATTAAATACTTCTCCAAAACAAATGTAGATGGTTTTAAGATTTTTATTTAAACATTCTTATTCAATTCCAGTCCTTTTGGCAAGGTATCTGACAAAATCATCACATTTTATATGAAATAACGCTCTGTAAAGTTTCTCAGATTTTCCATTTTTAGCTTGATCTCTGGGGAAAAGGACTGCAAAATCCCAGGTGACTAACAGCCCTGGCTTTGTGCTGGATGCTGTAATAAAATGGCATCATAGCATACCTTGAATTTTAAATGCTTCCTTGCAGGGAGTTCTTGTGTGGCTCTCTGTTCACTTCCACTTTACATTTCTAGGAAGCTGCTAGAAGAAGCTGCTGCATTCTGCTTTATACAGTGAGAGAACTGCACCATGTACTGTCTCTTGGGAACACATTTGATTTCTATTCTGCCTATTTCTATCTATTGTGTTTTAATCTAATACAAAAGTATCTGTGTGGAGAGCGGAGTGATAGGAAACACTTGCCCTGGAGTTCTAATGCTGTCTCCTATTTCAGTCTTCTTAATGAATAACAAAACAAAACAACAAGCTGACAAGTCTGAGCTTCTTTTAGATATCACAGCAGGCACATGGAATAGCTTCTTCCAGGCATACTGATCGCTTTTACCACATTTATAGTACTCTAATAAATGCTTCTTGGAGCAGCTCCAGGCAATTGTAATTAATTCTCAGTGGGATGCTCATAGTGGTCACCCTGGATCAGAAAGGTCAGGACTTTGTCTGTGCCTTTACAACATCAGTAAAAATTAAACACTCACTTTCCCCAAAGGTCATCACAAGCTGAATACACAAAACAATCAATCTCAATCAGTTTCCTGTTTCCTGCTGTTTCTCATTATTTCTGTAGTTATCCTAAAAAATAAAAGTAAAAACATAAACAAATCAAAGCAGAAGCTGTTTTCAGGGTGTTGATTTAATCCTCCATCCTATGCCAACAACCGATGAATATACAAACAGGAAAAGTGAGACAGCCCCCATGAACACGTGAAGAGCCATTCACCTACAGCAACTCCGGCTTTAATTAATCTCCCTGCCTTCTTAGAGTGGCTAAAAGAGGAAAATCCAGGCTGGCAAACATCTGTTGCACAGTGCACGCAGCAAGAATTCAAGGTGCGAGCCCGTGCAACCCGAAGGAAAACACTCCTCTCTGCCTCCCGACCGCTCAGCACCATGGACAGGGCACACGAGGAGCCGATGGGGTGGGAGCGGCCCTGGCACGCCGGGCACCTCGCGCCCTCGCCGGGGAACGCGCCCAGGGCGCCCCGGTGGCCGGGCCGGATGCACTATTTCAGTGGAAGCTCTCCAGACCCTATCGCCGCTGCCCGGGCCGGGTTGGCCGCGCTGTTTCTCCTCCTCCCCGCTGCCAACCCGGGTGCGCAGGCCGCCTTGCAGCCAGCCGTGAAGGGCAGCAGGCTTTATGACACGTCTTTATTTACTGCGTACGCTTTTATGGCCAAGCCTCGGTTTTATTTTCCGTAGCTTATCATGCCCTTTGAAAAGGTCAATGTGAAATTGTTTGTGCATTTTTTTTCTTTTTTTTTTTCTTTTTTTTTTTTTTTTTTTTCTTTTACTTTAATGCTGCATATCTGGCAGCCTGGCAGTTCTGCAAAGGGGGAAGAAAGAGGAATGAGACCTCAACATGAGGGAAACATAAATTTTAAAAAGGGAGACAAATGGAGGTGTATGCACCCAGCCAAGAGAAAAAACCTCAGCCAAAAGTCACACACAAAATAAAACCTGTGCTGGACCATTCAAACCAAACAGCTACTCAAAACTACTGTCTTTCTGAGGGGGAGAACATCAGTCAATTTTTTGCTTAGTTACACAAGTGTAACTGAGCAAAATCCAAATGCTTGTCTCAATATTGTTGTTTTCTTTTTTCGTGTTTAAATCAGTGCTGAAGAAGTCGAGCTTGAACGTGGTGATTTTATACAGATTTTTATTTTTTACCACAAATTTTTCCCTGCTTTCTTCACTGTATTTTTCCTTTAATTGACAAATAATAGTTTCTTTCACTAGCTTGGTGAAAATCCTAATCATGGTATCACTCTTTTGAGGAACCATTAATTTTGCATGTAAATGTCAATGTTTTTTGTTCAGCATGGGAAATGTCAGCCTCAGGACCAAGCCAGTCACCAGACTGCCTTAAACAAATACAAGAAACAGTCTCCAAAGACTATCAGACACTTGATATCATTACACTGTTAATTTTCCTTGGGACACTCTCCATTTCTGATCATAGGCCTTTCACAAGCCCCTCCAATGTCTTCATCTCAGCCTCAAACTCCTTATATCAATCTCTACGCTATCCTCACTTCATTTTTATGTTTAGTCATTGTGCATCCACATTAAACCAGCCAAGGAACAGCATCTCTGTCTTCTCCTTACTGCTTCACTTCCTTCAAAAAAAACAGAGAGCCAAACTAAGGTGAAAGCCATCATATTCTACGTGATGTTTTCAGAGTCTGACTCGTTATATATTACCTACCTTGACTGCAACTCACTGGGCAGTCAAACTTCAAACAGTAGAATCTCAGCATATCTTTGGCTGATGCTGAAGTACAAATGAGAAGAAATTATCTGTCTTCAACTTGTATATAAGATAATTTCACTTTCTATCCAATAGTGGTCTTGGAAGAGATGTAGACAGATGATGGACTCAGTCTGGTGTTTATTATGTGAAGTGTCACAACTCTTATGATGCAATCCTCCCATTCTGCTCTATTGTTTCCCATCACATAATTAAATTATGAACTCTGAAACATAAAGCCATCCTCCATTTCTGTACTGTTCAACATATAGCCCACCAGGGCCCTGATCCCTCACTGGATCGCTGGTAATACCACAATATAAATAGTAATGGAGCAGCATCTGCCTGCTCGCTAGCCCCAAGACTACAAGCAAGCCTAATACAGGGGATCTTATATACCCGATAACACAATAGCCAAAGGGACAGATCACAGCCAGAAATGTTGTTATGAATGTAAAGGACTGAGCTGGTTGTTAATCATCCCAAAGAATTTTACATGGGCACAAATATAAATCACAGCACTCCATTCTGACAGTCTGACATAATAAATTCTGACAATTACATTCTGACATAATAAATTCTTTCTAAAATTTCTACCAATGATACTATTCTTCACTTCCACTCCCAAACTTTGTGCTTTATTGCTTTGCACCACTAAATAGCTGATGTATTTCTCTTCTGAGGTGATCGGTTTCCTTCTATGGAAATTCAGATGTACACAGAGCTGCACTATATTCTTTATGTAGACATCAGGGAACTCTATAAAGCCCTTTCTTCATGCTGAATTATGTATAAATGCACAATTTTCTTACTCTAAATAAAATGCATTAATGACATTTAGCAACTGAGCTCTTCAGGAAGCCTTTATGAAAGCCAAAATAGTAAACATTGTCTTGTAAATCATATTTAGCCCATGAAGTCATCAAATCCAAAAGCAGACAGGAAAGAGAGAAGTTACCCTAATCTCCTCTTAATGCACCTTACAAAATCTCCACACAATTTGGATGGTTCTGAATATAAAATAGCAATGTCATTTGCAACTGGCTGTTTATTATTTATTATACATGGCTCTATAACTGCGCATTCTTTTATAATACATGAAGGGAGCTTTCAATTAGTGAAAAGAGGAGGATTTGGACCTTTAGAGAGCCACGCTTGAAAACACTTGAAAAATGCAGCTGAACTACAAGTTCTGAAGACCTGCACCACTATTAATAGCTGCGGTTCAGGATTTGCTCCTTAGAGAGAGCAATTCCTCCTGACTGCAGTGAAGTTTTTGTGTCCAAATGAAAATGACGTATTGGAGCATGCCATGCTGATGACAGTGTAGGTCGTTGCCTTTATATAAATAAATAAATAAATAAATAAATAAATAAATAAATAAACAATCCACTTGCTGGTAACCTTATGCAAGTCCCAATGCTCTCTTTCAAGTCAGTTTCCAAAGTGAGAACAAATGCAACATCTTTTCAAAACGTCATAGTCTTGAAATTATATATAACACCTGATAGCATCAGTTGCGTGGCTATCTTTGGAAGCTTCTCTGGTTTAGCAACAAACTAAAAAAATAAGCAAACACAAACTCAGATCTGCATCGTTGCTTGGAAACAATCGGTTCAGGAATGGCATTATCCTGTTAGTCTAAAGAAGGCCAAAATTTTAATAGACTTCATACAATTCAGATGCAAACTCTTTCTCTCAAATCAAATTTTACTGTACATATATAACAGTTTTCCTCTTTTTTTTTCCTTCCTCACTACCAAAGGGCACACATAAATGCCTCATGGCATCGCAGTAATGAATAATGATGTGCTAAATCTTTATTGATTTGCTTGGCATTCTCATAGACTCCCCACTCCCAAAACATATGCACTGAATTATACACTCATGTTTGCAATATAAAAAATACATTACATTGAAAAGAGAAGATTGAAGAGCTTAAAGGACTGCTGATGGAATACAGAGGCCCAAATTATTCAAGCAGGGCTTAGCACAGGAGCACATCTGGGAACACAGGAGGAATGCTCACATCAAATGATTTTAGGCAACTCAATTAGTTAGCATGTCTGATTAGACTTCCATCGGGAATGGAGAAACAGCAGCATCTCCTAAAGCTAAGCCAAAGCAGAAGCTTAACCATGTCCCATTCTTTCTCCATTGGCTACAGAAGGAGCCTAGCGAGCTAAAAAGATCACAAAGTTGAGTAGAGGCCTGAGGCCTGCTCTGATCTGTTTTCAGCTGTCTCAGGAGTCAGCTCAGCACACTGGGACTGCAGCAGCATAGGGAAGCCCCATGCACTGCTGCAGAGAAAGCATGGAGAGTGCTTGGGCACAGCTTGGTGCCTCGGCTCTGAGATGTAGATAGTTCTAGTGATGACTCTGGGGGTGTTGGCTGATGCTCACCTGAACATAAGCCAGCAGTGTGCCCAGGTGGCCAAGAAGGCCAACAGCATCCTGGCTGGTATCAGGAATAGTGTGGCCAGCAGGAGCAGGGAGGTGATCGTCCCCCTGTACTCTGCTCTGGTGAGGCCGCACCTTGAGTGCCGTGTTCAGCTTTGGGCCCCTCAGCACAAGAAGGACATCGAGGCCCTGGAGCATGTCCAGAACAGGGCTACGAAGCTGGTGAAGGGCCTGGAGCACAAGGCCTGTGAGGAGCGGCTGAGGGAACTGGAGGTGTTTGGTCTGGAGAAGAGGAGGCTCAGGGGAGACCTCATTGCTCTCTGCAACTGCCTGAAAGGAGCTGTGGGGAGCTGGGGGTCGGCCTCTGCTCACAGGTAACCAGTGATAGGACCAGAGGGAATGGCCTCAAGTTGTGCCAGGGGAGGTTCAGGTTGGAAATGAGGAGACATTTCTGCTCAGAAAGAGCAGTCAGTACTTTTTTTAAAGTACTTAAACACACACTTAGATCTATCTTTACTCAAAGGAACTCTCATTTACACACTGAACTCCCATCCTCTTCAGTGGAGCAGAAACTTGTGTGAAATGTAACGTACACTTAAGTGCTTTCCTGGTGAGGAGAATGCAGCATGCATCGTGGTCATGGTTGCTGGCTTAAATCCAGCCAAGAGTGATAGTCATCTAAACTTACTGTATCACTGTGAAATTAACTTATTGGCCCTCTGCAGTTCCTTCTGAAAAGATACCAGGATCAGAGTCACTACAGACAGCCCCAACTCATTTCACATGTGGACAGCAGACATTCCAGGGGCTGGAACAGCCTTACAAACAGACCTGCCTTTTCTCTCCAGGACCGTTCCCTTCAAGGCATTGTTGACACACACAAGGCAGGAATAATGCAGAGGCACCTGCTGATGTTGCTTGGTCCATTCTCTCCGGTCGCCTAGTAAGTATGCACTTTTAATAAGTACAATATTCATATTAAAAGGATGAATTGTAAAAGTACAAATGGGAGATGATTCTCAAAAGAGATTTTTATAGCCAGAAGAAAGCTTCATGCCAACTGCTTAAAAAGGTTTTGAAAGTTTTCCAAGAAAGCACAACAGAGGCCCCGATTACTCCTACTGCTTTAGCTTTATAATTGCCTTCCTTTTCAATACTTATTTTTGTCTTCAGAAGAGTGCTCCACCCCACCCCCCACCCCATCCCCAAAGTCCCTTCTCACTGCCAGCATCCTTTAGAAAGGGCTGAATAGAGCTTCCCTTCCACCCCACAGACATGGCTAGGCTGTGCCACAGGTCACCATGGGCAGGAGCACAAGGTGCACTTATCCAGCTGTGCCTGAAAACAGTCCTAACTTTTCCAGCATGAAGTACAAACAATGAAGCCCAGCTCCTCAGTGCAGCACAGCCGAATGCCAGCTCCTGAAACCTGGAGTGATCCCACAGCACTTGGCCATTTCTGCTTTGCCAACACAGCCCTCGAAAAGTGCAACCAATTCTGTCACCCACGTACCTGCACTACCAGCTAACAAGAGGAAAAACTTGTGTTCCAGCCAGCCCTTCGAAGTGTGGTGTTTTAATGAGACAGGTTTCTGCAAGTAACTTGAATTAAAGATCAGATCTGAAACTCTAGCACAAGTTGCCAGAGCTTACCAGAAGCTTTTTTTTTTTTTTTTTTTTTTTTCCAGTGCTAAAGATCCAATGAATTTTTAAATGCTGTCTTTGGATCAGAATATTTCTAACCGCACTTGCTGCCATTCCTGTACGCTTTGCAGGAGGCTTGTCTGACCTGAGCTCTTTGAGACAGTCCTAGAGACCTTTACTTCTTTATTAACAATTCTGCTGGTGTGCTAGACCTCCTGGGCACTTCTATTTCCACTTTGAGAGCTCTAATGGCCTTTAGTACCTCTGCTGCCCTCACTCCCACATCCAAACACAGAGAAATTTTTGAGCTGGCTGCTTCAGAAATGCAAATCAGGGGATGAAAATATAATAACCTTTTCTCATTTGTGTTCCTTAACTACTTTGTCTGTTAGAAAAATCTTTTTTTTTTTTTTCTCACCTTTTATACACCTCTAGCATTTGAATGATTAGCCAACTTCTCTTTTCTTCCTCTTTGCATCTTTTATAAATTGCTAACACATTTTCATCTTAGAATTATTGCGTGGTTTCTTCAGTACCTGCCCTCCAGATTCTTTCTTGTTAATATGCTACTCTTAGCTTGCTGTTATCATATACATATCTGTGGTGGGCAACTTAGTTGTGCAACTAACTGGACAGCAGATTGTGGCAGAAAGTTCATGTCCACATGCTGAGGCGTTAACAGCTTGGGAAGGACCTACGTGTCACAAAGTTCAATGAAGCTGAGGATGAAGGACGGGATACATGTGCTAAGCTTCCTGAGATGCTGCAGCATTTCAAGTACCCCAACTTGTAGCCCCACAGCCCTGTAAATACAGCTTTGCTGCAGCCCATAGTGATCCGAGGGCTTTATAATGACTTTGCAAAGTCTCAGGACCAAGGTTCATCAGGCTTATTTTGTCTGAACTTGTCTTCACCTGCCTAGAGCTTTTTTTAGCCTGTTTATCAGTATCTGCATTTTTTTTAATGACCAGGCAGGTGTGCCTAATTAGTTTTATTTTTGCTTATGTTTGCATGGTATAACCATCGTGTTTCCATGGACAGTAGCAACAAATAGCTATTTTATGCAGAACAAAATATTAATGACTCACGTAATGAAGTCGTGTAGAGGAATGCAGGCTGGGCATGATAGCAGAGGCCTTGAAAGCTGGAACACAGGATACAGTGGGCGGGCATGGGGTGATAAGAAAAAGGTCACAGGCTGACATGGCAGAGTCCAGAGCTATAAACAACTCATCAATGGTCAGTTAAATAAATGAAGAGCAGGGAGCTGGACAAAGCATGTTTTAGTGGTTGCAAACAGTGAAAAAAACAAGTATTTAACATAAATAAAAGGTACTGTCTACAGTAAAGTTGGTTGTAATGCAGCCTTGGAAACCAAGATGTGAACCAAAAGAACAAACGTACAGAAATGACCCAAAGTGGCTGCAACTGTGAGGGGGAAGAAACCACCAGCATAGCAAGGGATTCAGGAGGGACGACTCCCCCACTGAAGCTACCTTAGCACCCAGCAGGGCAGTGCAAACCACTGGAAAATGGGCTATGTACTAGGACTGGATATAACAATTTTAGCTGTATTATTATTATTATTGAAATATTTTCTACAGAAGCATTCTGCACATTATTTTTTCCTTTTCTGCAATAATAATAGTTCTTTGATTGGATCATTTGGATTTGAGTTATGCAAACAACAAATTCTTAGTTCCACATATGAAACGCATTTCCTCTTTACCCATAACAAGATTTCGAGCTTAACACACGCAATAAATCCACGATGCTTCGGGGACTCAGGCAATTTTAGATCTCTCTCTCTCTGCCAGCAGCTATGCACACCAGACACCTGAAGGCACTAACGTTATCACCGTTCTCCAAGAGCAAAGCAAGTAAGAGAGGGAAAGAAATGCTCAGCAGTCACAGAGCACCCATTACAGCCACTCAGCTGGAGTAGCACCTTCATTGAGGCCCTACATAACCACTCTACTATAAATTGCTAACTCCTGCAAGAAACATTATTCTCCCACGTGACTCTGCGGTGCATGTAGATTATTCCCACTGACTCCTACCGGTCTGTGCTGCGCGTTTTAATGTATTCTTCCTGCTTTTAAAAGATTTGTGTAGGACAGGATGAGGTTCTGAAAAAAAAGCACAAGATAACCCCCCCGCCGTCTTTGTTTCTGCACAGCAGCAGAATGACTGTATGCTCTGTCAAAACAGTCTTCAGCCGAGAATCACAGAGCAGAAGAAATCCCCAGCTGATATTGGACATGCAGGATGCATTACAACAGTTTCTTGCCCGCAGAGGCAGACTCAGTTCCTGGCTGCGCTAGCTTTATAGCTTGAGGAAAGCCATTTAAAGCAGGTGCAGCATCCCCAAGAAATGAAGGCAGTGACCTGGGGCTTCAAAGGGATTTGAGCATCTAGGCTGAAGTACAGGCTGAATAAAACTACCCCACACTCCTCGAGCTGCTCCTCCCTGTAATACTAACCACATTACATAGAGGGTTGTTTTTTTTTTTTTCCCTGATTATTTAAGCACTTCCAACATTTGCTTAGAAATTCCCAAATCTTAGCTGAAATGGATGAATTTGGGAAACAGAATTCCAGCATCTCCTTCCATAAACACCTAGATAATCCACTGGATTTCCAAAGCTTCTACCTGCGAGTCTGCCTCAATAGCAGGAGCTTCAGTGGGAATTCAGTGCCTCTGAAAGTCCAGCAACATAAAAATGTCAGGCTACAGACAAATTGGAGAGGATAATGGCAAATGAAATGACAGAATGTTTCTGAGAGACACAGTACCCTCTGGAGAAAAGGATGCCAAATTTGTCTGCTGCATATTTTTTTTCAGGTTGCTTTTGGAAAAATGTAATTATTAACAAGTTGTTTGTTTTTTTTTTAAGTTTTTATTGGCAGATTAGCACCTAAATCCTTCGCAGAAGAAGAGAGTTAAAGGGGAATTTGAATGAGGGAAGGACAGTCACCGGGGACAAGGAGCCATCCTCTACACACAGTATATAGGCCTTTACGATGTGCATGCATTTTAGTTGTGCTTCCCATCTTCCTCTCTGCCCTCTAATTTAAGGTTGTGTGTTCAAATAGTAAACATCTCACAGCTGCAGAAAGGAAGTTGCAGACAGCCTACAATTTACTGCCAAACATGACTCTGAAGAGGTTTGCAATTTGTGATAATGGTATTGTTACTTCAATTCTTTCCTTGTAGCTCATCCTTCATTACACACAATGCTTTACAAAGCCTTCCGTGTTTAGCAGCATTAGCCCCTCAAGCAAGAGATTACAGTAAGAATATTTAAAATTTTATTACTGCAGTTATTTTTTAAGTCCCTAGCGGCGGTAAGCACAAGGTAGGGGTGGGTAGTGCCAGGAAAAGTCATTTTTGTTTGTATCAAGGAACAAATAAGCCACACATGTCTAATAAAATTTGACATAATAAACCCTCAGTGCAATTAGACCCGAGATTAGTAATTTTATAATTCAGCTGTTCAGCAGTGACTCAAACCTGTTGTATGCCGTCTTTCGAGTGGCTATATAAATAGCTTTAGCAAGCAAAACAGAGATCTGTAATTTATTGTTTCAAAATGTACTTTTCCATTCCAGATCTCAGAGCTTTTTCCTGATCAAACTGTCTGAAGATGATTTGGATTAAATGGATGGGCTTTACCCAAAGCAGTCTCAGGCTCAGCTGAGGGCATGTAATCTGTGTCAGCACCGAATGAGCTTGGGAAGTGTACCCTCGCACAATCACAGACCATTTCTCCACTGGAGGATTTGCACTTTATTGCTTTCTCAGGCAAATATGCATCACCTCTTCCCTCTAAGGAGGGATGGGGATATGCAAAAATGATCACCACACACAACCCTGCAGGCAGGATTCAAAGCAGACGTGTTTGCTGTTTCTTGGGACTAGAGGCTGAGGTCTGCTTCTAATTATGATATTGGTCCAATCCACACGGGATGCTGATTTGCCAAACCCAAGGGTGGGGTTCTTTTAATTTATTGTGATTTGTGATATTGGTCTTGCTGAGTTTTCCTATCAATGACTCCATCCAGAAACATTGTTTTATGTCCTGAAAGGCCTCCTGAGGAAGGGGGAGCACTCAGCTCTGCTGCAAAGTTGTTATTCACGGACAATAGGCAATTGTTCAGGACCTGTGACATTGTATTTGGCTCCCAGATTATTCCTGTCCTTCTGGATTGCATCAGTACCCAACATGTTAACAAGAGTGTTACACTCAAATAGTTAAGTTTTTCCTCTTCCATTCTCCTTCTTTCTTTTTCCTAGCTAGGATATACCTTTTCTCTAGAGTAATAATATTCACTGCCTCATTTTCTTGTGTTATGAAAATATATTGTTTCCTTTCTAAATAGTCTGTGTTTTACCCTAAAATATGATTTTATCCTCTGGGTTTGTAAACAGACTCTATAATGTAACCCCAAATCTACTGTCTTTTATCCCATGTCTGTCTTCTCCTTTTGGTATCAGGGGAAAGAGGAGGTCATGCAGGCTGTACCTCTCATCTGACTTCACGGAGAACTCTGATCCAGACTGGTAGATACTGGACTGTACTCCCCAACACCACCTTTGCTCATCTGATAAACATTTTTTCTAAGTCTGGAACAGGGCTCCTGATAGGCAACCATGGTAGAATCTGCTTCAGTTGGTAAAACAGAAGTATGAATTATTTACTTATATATATATATATATGCACCATTGAATAGCACAACTTAATTGAACAGCAGGCCAACAGAGACTTGTGATTTGCTAATTTCTTTAAGTAGAATAAACTTAGACTTGGCAGTCAGGTTGCTGGATATGACATTTGTAAATTTGTGTTTAATTTTCAAGAACAAGTTTGGAAAGATGTTATAAAGCTAATTTGATGACTAACTGTTAAATACAGAGATGATATAATTAAAGATAGCTCATAGTTAACTGATATAAAATTATTCAAATGCTTATCCGGATAGATCATCGTATGTAGTTTTAAATAAAAATACATATTTGATAGTTAGATTTGGAAAAAAGTTGTGTTTTCAGTGCAATTCTTTGTCTCAAACTGTTTTTCAAAATGCATTGTCATCTTGTTCTGCCAGACTGAGAAATTCAAGAGCACAAAGGAGAGAAGCCAGTACAAGACTGTGATTTGCAAGATTCCTTTAAAAATCTCGTAGCAGAAAATGCTTGTTCTCCCTTACAATTTCTTCTTAAAGAAAGCAATAGCCTCTGTCAGTAATTTTTGTATGACTGGTCAAGAGTAAATCTAGCAAAGTGTTACCCATGTCCTAACTCATTGCAATATAACAGAAGTAATAAGCTTTCTCTGTGTGATTTTTTCCTTTTTAGTATTCATATTTACATCTCAAAGTCATTTCATAAATGCAATATGCTTTATTGTACTTCTAGCATATCCCAGAATAGAACGTTTGTTTTGGTTTCTTCAGGACACGGTGTCTGTATTTTTCGTGGCTTTGTGGCACATGCTGCCCAACACGTATCAGGCATCTGTGGGCAGCAAGGTCTGTTTTTGCAGGCTTTATGTTCTGGCTATTGCCAATCCTTCCTCAGTTAGGAAAGAGCTTTATAGCAGCAAGGGAATGCAGCAGGCATCACGAGACCTGCATGAACCAAAACCATAACCAAATGGTTCCAGAATTATCCCTGTCCTCACCTTCCTCTTTGTGTGGCTGGCTACATGCAGGCTCCTTCTGGTGACCAGACAGCAGGGATTTCCACCTCCCACCTGAATAGAGATTGCAGCTCTCAGATGAAACAATAGGTATCAGGGAAACACAGCCTGACCCTCAGATCATGCAAATTTCTGAAGTCAGGCTGCACTTTAGATAGGTTTCAGAAGACTTTGCTTCACAAGGCTCCTGTCTTGTGGGAGCATGACTCAGAGCATGGGGTGATGTGATTAGACCGTGATACTTCAGGTTTGCTGCTAATGATAGGAGACATTGCAGCTGCTTATTTCTAGGAGGAGAAAAGAGGCTAGGAAAGAGACTTCTGCCTGCTAAGGACAGTTTTCCATGAGTGCTCAGCATTAAGAGATAGCAGACCTAAGAATAGCTCTTAGCAGATGTTTTGGGATCCAGTCAGTCTCTCCGGGGGAAGTCTACCTAACATCTGCCATCGACTTTATCAAATCTTTGTGATACCTGCAGATTAGCACCTCTGCCCCGCCTTGCCAGCCTCATCTGAGCCCTCCTCAAAAGTCAACACAGACACCACAGGTAGGACAAAGCAACACTTACCCAGCAAGATAAAGGTCAGGTTTTTGTTAGAAGGTTGCAAATTAAGTTACCAGCAAAGCATAAATACAGTTTTTAATCTCAGCCCTACAATACAATGTGTCTCTATTTGCTTAGACTCTTGTACCTACCTCTCTTTGCCACTCCTAGTAGAAATGGCTGAAGGCCTCGAGTACCATCACACCATCCAGATGTCATCCCTTTCCATCCAGAAACAGAAACCTCTTCCCCTGCACAGATCTGCTTTATAGACCTTAGAAATGAAGACAGGGATGCAAAGGCAAACGCTGAGCATCTAGGTTTTAGGCTGGAGATGAAAACTAGTTAAATACCTACAGACCATTTCTTCTCTGGTCTCTGGTCAAGGTAACATAATACATTGCTGGTATATATTTACCTGTAATTGATCACAGAAAAACAAAATGTTGTGAAGCTCATGTGAATTGCTGAATATTTGGAACTCATATATCCACTTAAATATTGCCTTATTTTATTTCTCCTTCCTTTCAGCCAATGTCACAACCAGCAGAGCAGAGCTTCTGAAGGTCTTGTTTATCTCTGATAGCATGAAGCAGACCAAATGCTATCAATGGGCTGTGGCTGGAAAGCATTACCACGGAGGAAAATTAACCCAGTCGAATAAACATGGGCCAGCTTTGGCTAACACCTCAGGGTGAAATCTCTAGGTCACTTGGGCTGAAAATGACAGTAGGAAATGGGTCAGGCATGCAGGGCCCAGCTCCCCCTGTTCTCCAGTCTCTGAAGTCAGTCTTCACAGGCTAAGCAAGCAGTGGATGTTTTTCTGCTGCCCCAGTGGGTTGAACTGACTAAAAGGGGACAGAGGAGCCTGCAGGGGAGGATGGAGGCAATGACCCTTGTGGAGGACAGGGCAGTGGGGAAGAGGCAGAAGTGGAGCAGGGAGTTGTTGCAGTGGCAGCGAGGTATTGCAGCAGCTCAGTGGCACCACACAACTGTGCCCCAGTTCTCTGCGCAGTCATCAGAGAGACACAGTCATGTTTTGAAAAGGTTGGTTTTCAAAGACACAATGAGTTTCCTGACTGACACCTCCACGGTAAATGTGTATGGATTTCCTCAGATAACATGCAGCTCAGAAAATTGCAGGCTTTGAGTGCCTGTGTAAGTTTCACTACTTTGATTTCCATAGGTCAGCTAATGGCTGTGAAATTCCCTCCCCGCTCTTAGCCTGAACATTACATCCACAGTTTAAAAGCATTCATATGTTTACTCCTAGGCTAGAAAAAGAAAGAAGCTACACGGGCTACGTGGTGTATTATACGCCTTGATGCAGCTAGAGGGAAAGACTGTTCCATCAGCAAGGCTGTAACCCTAGGTGAATAAATACATAAAACAGCTTCTGCAGCATAACCCAGCTTCGAGCACCAGGGAGAATCAGGTCCTAATTCTGCAAAGATATTATCAGCTGCCACTGCAGCACCTATTGTTTCTATTCACAAGCTCCCTCCTGTATCTTTGCCTCTTTCACTACACCAGTTTCAGGCCTCTGAGAAAGCCTTCAGTTTCCAAATCACACTCAAGCTACTGTAACCCCTGGATGCACTTGAAAGCAGCAGAATCTGATTTGTTTTTGCTCTATTATCTCAAGTTTCCTCCCCTGACCTCTTGAAGAGATACCATTGAAACGCTCTGAAAAGAAACTCTGACTTGCTCGTTACATAAACTTTCAAACAAAAGGCATGAATAATTAGCTTGCCCAATTTTGTGCGCTAGCAGAGCCCTTATTAACAGACAGCAACCCTAGAAGACATTTTTCTTTATCCAAAGCAAAACCACAGCGCTCTGACACTCTAACGGTGAGAGAAAACTTGCACAGTGTTGATCTACTGCACTTTCATAGATGACATAATGCTGTTAATTAATGGACTCCAGGGAGTCTTCTTGGTTTGCCTTTGTCTGCAAGAACATTTAAATACAAACTTTTCGATCACTGACCTAAACTGCCTTTTAGGGGCCAACTCTGCATTGCATTTGCTACGGAGACAAACACCCTGCACATACACAGGGTGAAATAGCTGTGCAGCAAAGCAGCAGCATCTGGGGTCAGGGGGAGTTCACGCAGCACTTGGTATTCCTCTCTGTTAGTGGTGGGAGTATCTCACATGTAGGACGTTGTACCCATTTGCACGAAGTGAAGCTAAAGCTCAGGCAGAGCTGGGGATGATCACTTGGTTGTCAGACAGCTGCTGTTACAGCTGAACAGACCCTGACATGGCTGTTGTTCGGTCACTGTGAAACCTGTGGCCTGCTCCTCAAAATGGTGGTACCCGAGTGACTGGCCTGTGTTTCCCACAAGACACAGAGAAATTTGCACCTTTATGTCTGTCTCCACGCAGACAACAATAAGAGAATCTGGCACTATCTACAGTAGACAAGGGGGGGGGTTATTGTACAGATCACAGCCATGGTTTTGGGCTGTGAAAGGCTCAAACAGTTTCATTTAGAAGAATGTCCTCTCCCCGGGGAAAATGAGGAGAACAGGGACAACAAAAAACATCCCAGAGGTCTCAGCTCATCTGGAAGGACTCCAGTGACCTTGCATGGGCCCTCCATGGTGTCTTCAGAGGGTTTGGAGACTGTCTTTGGTTCTGGTCTTGCATCAGTGCAGACATAGCCAGACTTGTTCAGTGTATTCCATGTGAAAGTTGTGGGTTGAGTTGAAAACACAGCTGGGCTCAGGTGTGTGCTATGACACAGCTAAACAAGGGGACATTTGGGTGTTCCCTGCAAGGATCTGTCTGTGAGCAACCTGCCTGTTCTGCCCTTACGTTCAAGGCAGTCTCTGGCTCTTGTGGACAGCTTTACTCCTCTTGAAGTGGACATTTATTTTCTACATTACTGTTTTAATTTGTATCCCAAATGAGCTTTTGAAGTGATTCTTCTGATCATCTTCATGAGGCTTTCCATGGATACTGAGAACATTTGTCCCAGCATTCTCCTCTGTATTTTAGGGTGGTGTTTTCAAGCAACCAAAAACACCATCACATTTCAAAACTTGGCAAAACACTGTTTCACTCCCAGAAGGAGCTACATTTTGTTCTTCCTCAACAATAGCCCTAACGTCTGATCAATGAAGTCTGATCATGCCAATAAAGGAGAACCTGGACCAGGCTTGGCCGTGGCAGACAAGGTGGGGATGGATTTAAGCCCCTGTGAACTCCATGGTCATCAAGCAAGTGTTGTGCTAACTGTTTCCTCACGGACGTGAGATGAAGTCCTGGGTCACTGGAGCCCCAGTCCAGCTGACAGACTATTGAGCAGCTCCCATGATTCCTTAACTGGGCCAAGGGCACAGCTGGAGAGGGGAATTCGATCTGAACACTGCAGCTTGGTGAAAAAAGTATTGACTTCACATTCCCTTTTGTTTCTGGGTAGAAGTTTGTCAACTACCATATTTTATTTTATTTTATTTTATTTTATTTTATTTTATTTTATTTTATTTTATTTTATTTTATTTTATTTTATTTTATTTATTTATCAGCAGAAAAGAGAGAGTCTCAACAGATATTCACATGGAAGTTAAAAAGAAGGTATTTTTGTGAAAAGAAATGTAATGTCTTTGGGTGAAAAACATCTGTGAAAATTAATCTTTATCTAATAAGATCAATGCAAAAGTCAATGCATGCTGGATTTCAGATTTCTTATATCTGCGTGGGTTTGGATGGGTCCTTCTTCTTTCTGTATGCTGATGCAGGGGCTTCACATGTGTGCTCTGCCTGCACCAGTGGGGGCAGTCACCTTCATTTCTTCCATCAAAATTATTCAATTTCATAGGGAAAAAAAAAGCACTGTTTGAGTGAAGCAGGTTCAGCCATCTTTCACTGAAGCACACTGCTCTGGGCTAGTCCTCTCCAGGGTTTGGACCAGCAATTCCATCTTGGCCATGTGCTTGTGAAAAATGATATATTGCTGAGAAAGAAACAGGGCACTGGTGTCAGCTCCCAGACAGATCTGTCCACAGCTAACATCTTGCTAGTTCTTCAGTAAGCCCCTTGCACACATCCACGTGTTGTCACTGTTAATGTATTCTGACTGTGTAAGCATGTTAGGACGTGGAGGAACCCTTTATTTGATATTTGTACAGCACATAACACAAAGAAGTTTGGAATATTTTGGTTTTGTTTGTTTCAGAAGGGACCCTAGAAAGAAATACAAAACAAATAAAGGCAAAAAGAAGTAAAAGACTGAAAGAAGATGGTTTTGCTTGCTATCTGATGCATCTTCTTATCCTAAGACACCACAAGTTTGTTTTGCTGAATTTAAAAAAGAATGTGAATTTTCTCATCTGACCATGGAAACAGAACACAAATGTGAAGTCAGCATGATTTAAAGATTTGCAACCTGATCCAGTCAGGTCATGGAGTGCTAAGAGATTTCTAGTCATCTAAATCAAGGAATTGTGTGAGCTGTGGGGCCAATAAATACCGATTTCCTGTGTCCATCTGCATAAAGTCTCTGCTGACCAGCAAGGGGAAACTCGTTATTTTTTTCCTTCCAGAAAGGAAGGAAACTTACTCAAACCGCTAGAGACCACTTCATCTCTGATTTCTGAGATACTGTGGGAGGGGCAGGATTTGTGATCTGCAGAACGACCCCACAAGCTCCCCAGAGGAGCCACGGGAAGCCAGCGCGCTGACCAGTGCTCTGGCCTCAGCATTATGGGAGTACCTTCAAGGAAGTCTGGAAATGCTGTTTACATTGTGGGATTTTTTTCCCTCTATCACTTTGTCTTGCTTAGAGGAACCACTGTCTCTTTGGAAAAGCAATCGTGCTTTTGTAAAGAGTCTAATGTAAAAAAGTTCTGACCCACACAGATGTTTACTAGAGGGACAGGGTGATCCTACCACCTCTGGTAGGCTGCTCACACAGCTGCTTTCTCTAATGAGATCTTCTTGCAGAAAGAAGGGAGATGGATCAATACTGAAAAAGTGGTGTAAAACTCTAACGAGATACTAAAAAAAAGAGCTGCCTTAGAAAGGCCAGTTTGAAGCTCTAGAGAACAAGTGTTCACAGCTCTGTGGCATCCTGGTCGTAATGGGAAGGCAAGTCCAAGATAACTCCTAATTTGCTCCCAGAATGTTATAGAAACTTCACATGAACTAGAGACGGTCCTGCAGCGAGATTTGAAGAGCAATCTGATGAAATGAACAGAGTAACAGCCCTGTCTGAAAAGGAGATGAGTGTCCTGAAAAGCTCTTCCTCTTTGAGGGACATTGAAGAATCCTGTCATTTTTTGGCAAAATAGTTACAGCTCCTATTGCCTTGTCCTGCTTTGAGAAAAAGCCACAGGATAGTGCCAGTCACTCTTCCTTCTCCAGAAGTCCCATCTGATGTCCTGCCTGAAAAACATTTGTTCCTGGGCCCTTCCTGGAGCTGCCCTGTTCCTGCTCTTGCAGGAGGAATGGAGATGGATCAATACAGGAAAATGGTGCAGAAGTCTCCTGTGACTGACAAGTTAACGAGTACTGAGCTACTTACCTTTCCCGATGGGTGAAGTGGGGACAGCCAAAGAGCTTGGGGAATACTTACAGCTGATGGCTCTCTCAGGAGAGATTAGCCTTGTCTTGCTCTTACCTCAGGGGAAGAGAAAGCTGAGGCCACACAGTCACAGCTGGTTATTTCCATCTGTCCTGCCACCCCCGCCTGCCTCCTTTGCTCTTTTCCTTCATTGTTCCTTTTCAAGGTGTAACAGATGAATTGTGAAGTTCTGTCAGGGATGTTGTGGTGTCCCTGGCCTGCTGTCACTCCCATTATGTCACACGGGAGCTGCAGGACTGCATGGAGCCCCTGGAAGAAATCTCCGAGTTAGTCCCCATTACCCTGACAAACTGGCTAGCAGCTATGGCACAACAACCCCTGCCTCCTGCTTTGGTGTGACACCTTGGGGTGCGAACAGGGGGGACCCCAAACCCAAGGGAGATGTTCTCCACCTTTTCCTCCCAGTTCTACTCTCAGGGGCTTTCCTGCTCCCCTCCCTCTCTCTGGAGGCCATCCAGGAGACGTTATCCTGACAGGAGACATCTTGCTCCACACCTGCCCACTGACCTTCTCTGGTGGATCTTGATTCCCCATCGCCCTTCTCCCACCCCTTCAAGGCCTGTCAGCCCCGAACCCCTGCCCAGCCGAGGTGCTGAGGGGTCTACTCTGTGTCCTGCCAGCAGACTGCCCTTTGATCTGTCCCCCCTCCATGACACTGGGGCCCATCCCCTTGGTGGGCATGGCTCGGCAGCCATGGCCTGGTAGGACAAGGCCCGGGAGGTTGTGCTCATGGCCGAAAAGACAACAGCAAGCCCAGGCGAGCTTCTTGGGGCTGTGTAACACCAGCACCAGTGCTGTCTCTGGGTGCACAGGGAGGAGATGTCTATCTTAGACTGCTGCAGACACTTCTGAGCTTTGCCTGGTTTGGGCCTTTTCCAGTTTCCAGAAGTCTTGGCAAAAACAGCGTCTGAAGCTGGGGAGACTGGCGCGCGCAGGAAGAAAAGGGAGCTGATGTCATTCTGCTCCTTAACCTCCCGCAGCAAGGCTTGGGAGAGAAAAAAAAAAAAAAAAAAAAAAGGTGTAATGGAGAAGAGGAGGAGGTGGGAAATCACTCAGCACTGTAATGAAGGCTTTTTCAAAATGTCTCACACCTTGTCCCCGAATTCAGATCTGTTCCAGAAATGAGCACCGAGGAGTACGGGGCTGTTTTTTGAGACAGCTGTGGGTGATAACGCCAGATTCCCTCGCTGGTACATATTTTTCAGATGATCTTTTTTTATTTTTTGCTTCTTTTGATTAAGCTCAAGAAACATGATTTGAAAGGCATAAATAAGGACTTCAGATATTGGGAAAAAATGTTCCTTCTTGGAGGAAGGCTAGACAAAACTCACTTGTGCTTCTGTGGTGCTATGGAAAACCAATGTTACAAAGAATAGTAATTAAAACAACCTGAAAATCCCCCTCAGGTACAACAGCCCTTCCCAGACCCACTGACCACCCCCTCCTGCGACAAACCCGGCTCCAGCCCTGGGGCTGCAGGCAGGCAGTTTTCCTTTTTGCAGGAGCCAGGTTGGGACAGACGGACAGACCCACGTACACACGGCCACGCAGCGTGCCCTGGATTCGGTGGCATCTTGGCAGAGCCCGTTTCCAGCTCCCTGGAGAGCCCTTTTCTCTGCCCAGGGCTGCCTGTGCTCAGGCAGCATCCTTAATAAGTGAGAGCAAACAGAGCGGGACCGAAGGCAGGATTGCACACCCCGTGCTTTTCCTCCAGCTTGTGCCCCTGGCCTGAAAATAAATGAAGTGGCATGGAGAAGAGTAAAGTGTTCTGAAAAAACACAAAGAGGCTTTTCACAATAAGTCCTCGTGGGTGTCAAAAGGTAGACCGAAAAATACACAGGTGTGTTTCCAGTGGAAGCATCACCACGGAAAGGACATCAGGGCTCCTGCCTCCTGACACAAGGACACATCCTGAACTCTGTCCCCTTCTCACTTTCTTTGCCAGACCTCTGCAGCCTCCATCGGCCACCTTTCCGCCCAAACACTGGCACCCACCGGTCAGGACAGTGCTATGGGACCCCAGAAAATCCACAGGGAATCATCTCCCTCTTATGGTGTGATCCCGTACTACACGTACGTGTTCATTTTAAAGCTCTCCAATGTTTCCTGCTCCAGCAGGGCTTGGAAATCCCAAGCGGAGGTGGAAGGTCACCTGCACTGGGGAGCAGGCAAGGGGACAGGTGGAAAACACAAAAACTACTGCCTGTGGCTGTTGAGGACTAGCATCAGTGAGGCAGAGCTCCCAGCTAGTCCTTTTCTCCCCAAATCCAACAGAAGTCCTTTCCCCTAAGGCTATGCTCACTGCTGGTGCATGTGGTCCCTTCTCAGGGTGTTTCCTCATCTTAGAGAAGGATGCTGGGGATGTGGGTGGAACAGGGCCCAAAGGACAGGTGAACCTTGGAGTTAACCTTCCAGGAATCAGCACCAGTGCTGGATGAGTTCATCATTTTCTCTAAACTCTGACAAATTCTGTACATGTCAGAAGATCCACTCAGTCTTGTAGAAGCTGCTCTTATGGCAAGAGAGGCTGCGGCTGGTGGAGCAATGAGAGTAGGAGCTGGACAGGCCAGATGCCATGGACCATCACAGATGATGATCCCTGTGGTTCTGTCTCTACCCCCTCATGATCACTGGGTCTTGTAGGTCTTCACATGATCTCTGCTCAGGGAAAGACCTGTCAACAAGGCTTGCCCAAATAATCCTTAGACCTGCAGGAAAAGTGCAGAAGACCAGGTCAACGCTCACCTGCTGGGGCACACCCATTACACCACAGGGTGACCACCTCACAAGTGCTCGAGTGCCACCTTTAAGCTCAGCTGTTTGTGCTGAGTTAACCTCAGGGTACCCAACCTGGAGGAGCGCAGCGCTCAGATGCACACGGGGGATATCCCCTACGCTACTCGTGGTGCCCAACTTCCCAGGCCCCATTCTCATCAGCGAATTTTGCACCTAGACCACCTCGAGCTGCACCTCCCAGCAGGATCTCTCAGTATCAGTGAGGTCTTTTATTTACAAGCCTTCCCTGAATATTTCCTTTTTTTAAATAAATAAATAAATAAAATGGCACTTCTTATGTAATGACGTGACTTCATGGGCTAAAACTTTTGGAAGAGCAGCCTGCCTCCTGGCTCCCCGCTGACATGGAGGATGGGTTGGAAGCAAATCGCTTTAAAACTGCTCAGATATCTTCCCTCTAGTGCTTCCAGGAGAAACTGCATATGATTAGCTGCGCTTGTTACGGCTGGCGTGCAAGCCCCGCGCCAGCCCTGCAGCTTTTCATGTGAAATCCCTGATCTCCAAGACACATTAATTACCAGAAAAACAAGGCAGAAAGCGGCAGAAAGCTATTTTTGAATTCCGGAGCCTCATTTGCAAGGAGTTCTCAAGGCTCCTGGTTCTGCTCGATAAAACAACAGTGCTCATTGCCGTGTGCTTTCCGTAGGACAAAGGCTCATCCCACCTTCTGCCCTTCCCACTGTCTGCCCTTTGGGTGAAGTTTAAATCCGACCTCTCACTTAGCTTCTCATCTACTTGGTTTAACAAGGTGCAGCTCTGATCACATTCAAATTATAGGGAGAAAAAAAAAAGACCCTGAGAAATTATTTGCTATTCTAGTTTAACAATCCCTGGGTGATGTTGTTGAGGGATGTGAGGGTTGGAAATAAAGCACAGGGATGTTATGGAACTGAATTGATAGTCACAGTACAGCTCAGAGGCTGCACTTGCAAGCAGGGGTGGCATTGTCTTACTGAGATTGTAATTTAACGTGGAAAATGCAGAAAGAAACGCTCAGGAGGGAGCAAGAAGGATGCTCGCTGTTGGGAAGGCAGCGGTGGAAATGGAGAGAGGAAAAATATTTGTGAAGAGATTCACGAAGATCACCAAGCATTTAGCTCAGGCTCAATGCTCTGCCCATGCTCCCCTTCCATGGGTACCACTGGAGGTCCCTGTCCCGGGGGAAGGAACATTTGGACCTTGGAGATTTCTTTGTGGGGAGGACGAGGACTCCTCCAAAGCGGTCTCCGATCACGGTGGATAAAGGGTGGCTCACAGCAAATTGCCACTTTTCTGCCGACGGCTGCCTGGTCCCTGCCGGGTTGGCTCTGGGTGCTCACCCCAGCTCACGTGGCATTGTTGCTGGTCACCGACTGGCTGACATTTAATTTGAGATACATTACAAGCGGGACGACTGAATGAACAGTTTGAAATTCATAGAGTCGTAAATTGGAAGGCCAGAGGGGGCTATTACCATCATCTGGCCTGACCTCCTGCACAACCCTGCCGTAAAATCGCAGCCAGCAATTCCTGCGTCCCGGCCAGCAATTTGTGGCTTTGAGAAAGACACTCCGTCTTGATTAAAGCCCCGGTGTGACAGACGGCTCGTATATCCTGGCTGAGATCTCCTAAAGGCTAATTATCCTCTCAGAATTCATACCTTATTCTCACTCTGGGTTTTCTCCCCTCCCCGCCATCCTTTGGTTACGGGACTCGCAGGCGTCCCTTGCAAAAGGCAAAGTGTAGCTGGTGACCATCTGCAGGTTTTGGAAATACAGATATACTCACAATATTCCTCAAGCACAGTTTGATACAAACAGTTTCCTGGGTCCTCTTCCAAAAGTGGGGGTGTGTAGGAGCTGTAGGTGCTCACTCCCCCAGTAAGGAAATACAGGGAAAAGAGAAGTAGAGGGAAACGAGTAACTGGATTGACCTGGGAATGATTAAGGAGAAAATTGGAGGCAGTCAGCAAAGACCCACCAGGAGATGAGGCCTGAAAAGGAGGAAAGAAATAAATGAAAGTCACATTTTAGGAAATGTGAGTGCTCCTGGAGCACTGAAACACAAAGATGGGGTTTGAAATGGAGGCACCAAGTGCAGGCAAGCCTGTGCCAGGCTGCAGGACTGGGGAAAAGAGCAAGGAACGAGCAAGTTCAGCCACAGCACTCCAAGCAGCCTGGTGGAGGAGGCAGAGCCCTGGCACAGGCTGCCCAGAGAGGCTGTGGGGTCTCCTCCTTGGGGATCCCCAAAAGCCGCCTGGACGTGGGCCTGGGCAGCCTGCTCTGGGTGTCCCTGCTTGGGCAGGGGGGCACCAGGGGCCTTCAGGGGGCCCTGCCGACCTGAACCAGAGATCCTGTGATCCTGATCACATCCACCCAGGCACTGCAGAGCAGCAGCTCTCAAACAGGCCATTGCAGGCCTGGTGAGCTTCTTCTCTTTGCATTTACAGCAGCACCAACCCCGACCTCCATCCCCATGGCAACCCTCGCGGTGGCTGGAGGCCTGGTCTCAGCCCCTCGGAGTACGCGAGGCAGCCGAGCTCAGGTTGCTGGGGGAACCATAACTTTTTAATCATCCTGCATTAACAGCTTTATTACTCTGCATATTTATAAAGGTCGGTTTGTTCAGATACACCGAGAGGGAGATTCACCACCACTCTGGGTACCTCTGTGCGGCACGGTGCTGTGGGGGCAAAGTGCGTGTACGGGACAAAGAGCAAGCAAAGGCGAGGCAAACAGACACACAAAGTGTCCAGAGGATGCTCACCCGGTGGTAGATCAGTGCTTGTCACAACATGCAGCATTTCCGTGGCGTTGGATTGAAAAGGCAGCTGTGAAAAGCACTAGGAGAGGGCTTTACATTAAATGGGAGCTACAAACATTGCAACAGCTGAAGGGAATGACAGCCAAAGGGGAAAAAGTACTCGACGAGCTATTTTCTGGAAGGAATGAAGGAGAAATGCAACACAAACAAAAAGTTCCCTGCCTTCCAGGGCCTTCGTGCAAGCTCGTTATTCCCAATCCGGTCCTGTACAACCCTGCTCAAAAACCTGTTTGAAAATCTTTTGGAAAAACATTGATGCTATTTTTTCGTTTGAATCAGCTGAGAAGAATGTTCTTACCAGAACACTTGGAAAGTCACAAAAATGACCTAGCAAAACACTTGGAGGTTGTCCTGGGCCCAGGGCTCTGACTTGCTCCTTTGGGATTAGCTGCCGCCCTTTAACACTCCCTACCTCCATATGCTTGTTCCCCACTTTTATTTAAGATATATTTGGGGTTTTTGCTGAGCTGTTGAGCCCCTTCGTCCAGATGGGCTGGAGGCTGCGGGGACACCAGGACCAGGGGCTGGAGAGGTTTGGGCAGGGGCTGCTGCAGGCGACGTGCAGCCCACGGGGTTGAGCCATTTGGCCGGCCCCTTGGGTCTCAAAAACCGATGAGCTCATTGCCCAGGAAATGTTCCTTCTGAAAGCAGTAGGAAAAACAAAAATGGTCAGCTTTGTGCCACGGCCTCTGGAAAATTCCTTCCAGTCACGGCGAGAGCCTGCTCCCAGACAAGTTGAGCATCCCGCTGTGCCAGCCCCGTCTCTGACAGTGAAACACAACAAAAATTGATCTTGGTTTCCTACATGGAGGCTGCTGGGTCTTTGAGAGGGCTGTGGGTACCCAGCATCACCAGATCCTTGTCAGGGGCCCAGAAGAGCCAGGTTATTCACTCCAGTGAGATAAACTCTGGGGAGAAGGCTATGAAACAGCCAGTGCCAGAGGGCAGCACACAGCTGGGAGCTGTGGGGGCCGAGTCATGGGGACAATCCTGGCCAGGCTGTGGGCTGGAGAGGGACTGTGGCCAAGCGTCAACAGAAAGCCAGGTCCAAGGGGCTTTTTTCTGGGGCAAAGCCCAGAAATCACCCATGGGACATTTCAGCTGCAGGCACAGGACTTTGCACGTTACCCAGCCTCCGAGCTCAGGAGACTTCGTGCCACATAGGAGCAGGTCACGCGTGGTCAGACCAAGAGACCAAATGTCCATGGGAAGAGGTTAAGGACAAGATGAACCATGTCCCAAGGCAGGTCAGATCTGCCTGCTGACAGAGCCCCACAACCAGCCCCTCTCCCCCAGGCTCCAGCAGCAGCAACCACCACGCCTTATCCCAGAGCCCCAGGGCAGCCACCATCAATGCTGCGATACCTTTTGGTGCCTTTTTCCTCACCTCACAGCTTCTAAGCACGAGGTATTTTAACACCCAGCCTTGAAAAGCTTCGGGACTGTTGTGCTGTTGTGGGGTCTGCAGGCGGCGTTGTCTGTAAACGAGCACTTTGTGCACCCGGGTACTCCTCTAAAGGCCTCCCAGAGCACCATGCCACAGGCTGTCACCACTCTGGTCATGGCCAGAGCGTAACGTGGTGTTTTCCCCTTAATGAAGGTCTCTCGCACAGCTTTTTCCTGTCAGGAGGAGGAAAGGCATCTTGCGGACCCATTTGTACTGCTTTAATGATACTCAGGGCATCTATCACAGGGCAGGGTTCTGCCTGAGCTCCTTGTTTACCTCGAGTCCATTTATTTATAATATCCTCTCCTCCAGTTCTTGAATCCTTCACCTGCACGAACATCCCCCTTAGATCATCTTTATTGAATGCAGTTAAGTGTAGCTCACGGGGTTATTGAATTACAGGCATGAACTTCCCAAAATGAGATAAATCACGAACGCGTTAGCCCTTCTCTATTAAACACATTTCACCCCGAGGCGCTTTTCCATGCAGCAGACACCATATATCAAGCGCCTGAATACTCAACGTGGCTAATGGGGCTTCTTCCAGGGAGCAGGCAGGCAACGGGCGCGCAGCAGCCGCCTCCGAAGGACGGCTGAAATATTCATTAGAAATAACATCCCCGGCGTGAGGCTCGAGCGGCAGGAGCTTGGGATGGGTTTTGAGGCACATTCGTTCACATCGGGCTCTTTGACAGTGCAGGGGCTTTAACGGGGAGGTGAGGAGGAGTGCCCCAAATCCTAACCCAGCCCCAGCGATGGCAAGGGGACAGCCTCTGGCAGCACCACATTTTACAGCAGGGACAGGTTTGACTCCAGAGCATCCCCAGAGCCATGGATTGCCTTTTTCTCTAGATTATTGCTTGTTCTCGCTTTCCTATTAGCTTCCCTTACCACGGCTTCACCTTTGGTATTTTCACAGTCAACATCATTTCAACACATTTCCTTCCCTGCCTTCTGTTTTGATGAGGCTTGGTGGGGATTTCTTGTTTGTTTTGTTTTGTCTTTGTGGATTTCTTTATTTTTTTTCCTATTGCATCACCCTGTCTGAGCTCAAACCCCGGGGGAGTGGGAGGTGTGGGTGACTGTTTATTTGGGGGATCCTGATCCCACATCTGCTAACACCTGGAGCCGGAGGAGCACACGATGGCCAGGACAGCACCGAGGAGCGAAGGGCTGATGAGATCTGATTGAGAAGCTGCTTATCAGCCCCGGGCTGCAGCATCAATGCCTCCATCCACAGAGGGCACAGCAATGCTGCCAGCACCCAAAGGAGAAGCTATCCCCGCGGGGTCTTTCTCCAGGGCTTGTCGGGTGCCTCAGCATCATGGCTGGGACCCAGAGGAGCAGGTGGCCGACTGAACTCAGTGTGAGGGCTGAGGAAACACGACTGGTCACGGCAGGGCTGCCACTACACCGTGAACTCCAAGAAATAATCCTTATCTTTCCTTCGGGATACACAAGAACCAACACGAGCTCCTGCAGGCTCCGTCCCACCTCAGTTATCACAATTATCCCACAGCGAAAGTGCCAACCTGTACCCATAACAGCACCACCAGCCACCACAGCTCGCCTCCTGGCAAGCCAAGGTGGGCCTGGGGGAGAAACGGCAGAACTGGGCACTGCTTCGGGGGCAGCTGCAGAAAGAAATCGATGGGCACAGGTCATTTCTTTACATAAAACCTTCATGTCACGACCCCAAGGCCTCGTTCTCACTAAATACTGCTTAAATGTGGGTCTGAGCGGCCAAGAGACCGAGGACAAGGTAGCTGACGAGAAACTGGGGCTGCTAACGGCCCTCAGCGAAGGAATACGAAGGAACTCGCTCCTTCTTGTCCTTCTGGAGCATTAACTGAGGCACTTTGCACTGAAAGAAAAAAGGAGAGCCCAGAGGGGTTTGCTCGCTCCGCTCCCCGCCTGCTGCCCCAGCTGTGGGAGGAACTTGCCGTTTCCACATGAATCACCCCAAAATGCAGTAGGCTCAACTCAGCCATGGCTTCACGACGAAGGAAAATGCAAACTGAAAGAAAACGTAACCCAAACGCTGGCCTGGCACCCGGCAGGGCGCTGCCCCAGGCCATTCAGTGAATTTTTAGGTGCTTTTCAGTTCATACACACACACACACACAGGAAGGTAAAGGGCAAAGGGTCTCTCGCTCCCTTCCTCAGCCACTCCTCCCACCTCCATTAACACTGAAACCTGCTCGAAAAGGGGTCATCGCAAAGGAGATTTTCTATTTTTGATTAAAGCAGGTGGGTCCTTCCCAGGGACAATGAATACAGGCTGCCGTGGCCTCTGCTGTAACACAGAGCTAGGCTTGCTTCGAGCGCCAAGGTGGAAGTGCAGGAGCGTATTCCTCCTAATGATCAGATCAAGCCTGTAGCCCCCTCTCAGCATAAGCCTAGAAAATAATTTGTTCTTTAATCAAAGCAAAGACCAGCTCCTCAACCGCAGGTACCTGAAATACGCTCAGGTTGGCCTAGAGAATTGTTGAGGAAAAATATGAGAAGTTCAGGAATTGAGCAAGAAACACTCAGCTGTGTGAGGAAAGACAGAGCCTTGCTGCTAGCTGCCTCACACGAGTTCACAACCGTGCCACTAAAATGTTCCCAAAGACGCATTCTTCACCCTTGCCTTCCCATAGCCCTCATATTAAAAGCAAAGGAAGAAAAGGGACAGGATTTGGGTTTTGTTTGATTTTTAAATAGCGCAGGAAAATAATGAAGAGCCTTGCCTTCGGTATCCCTAAAGACGGCGTTAAGAAACGTTATTTGATGCGAAAGATCAAATGCAGTTGCCATGACCATGACAAGATCAGCCCTAGCAGCAGTAGAAATACACCGTCTTCAAGGTTACACCAAGCATTGAAAACTTTTTCTTTACACGACTCTAGAGAAAGACACGTCACGTTCATCCCACAGAATGACCAGCTGGCTCAGGCATCGGAACAAGTCCAATAAAAAGAGCTGATTTCCCTGCAGGGCTGCAGCTTGATGAAGCAATCCACAACGTCCACTAAAATGGAGTGAAATGAATGAAGCAACTGCAAATGGAGTAGCAGGCTATTGAGAAGTAAATGCACGGAATAATTTGGTTTTACCAGAATCAGTTGATAACGCTGCATCTTCATCCCAAATACCTTTTTCATAGGAAAAATAAATTCAAGTACAAACAAATGCCAAGGGTTCTTTGTGTCAGTTGGCAGCATTTCCCTTCAGAAAAATGAAATTAAAGTTCACCTGCTATTTTTAAACGAAGCATGAGAGGTATCACAATATACTGGTATCAAGTCAGATTTGCATGAATATGAACAGTATTAACTCTCACGCTTTAATATGAATATGCAGAAATAAGAAAGGAAAAAAAAATAGGCCAACAGGACTTTAATAAAAGCAAAAATTGTACAAAAGTTACTCTTGTTACCACTTCAGTATCTGGTAACAGTCTAGAGACCAAGCATGCCAGTTCAAAGTCTACGTGAAAATTTCGGGAAGGAGGAAAAAAGGCTTTTACTGGGGGGAAGGGAAAACAACAAAAGCCAGTAAGAAGCTTAAGGCGCTCCACACAGCACCTCTGTACTTCATTTTATTTCTGAAGTTTGGGGAAGTCAGATTTGACTATCCTAAGGCCATTATGCACAGAATACCACACTGTCACTAAAGGTATATTCCCCCTTTTTAAGCAGCCAACTTTGCACTCCGTTTTTCTTTAGTTTCAAGTCTCCTGCCTATTGAAACCTCTTGGCCTTCAGATAATTTCATCTACACTTGAAACTTACCCTTGGTTTGCATTTCAGGCTGGCTACAGATTTGTTTTTTCTTTTGCCCCCACCTCACCTGCACCTCGGTGCATTTTAATGCATTGTACCACTTTATATTCACCCCACATGAAACACTTGCAGGACAAAATCCTGTGTATATTGCAGAAGATATTGATGTCATAAAACCACAGTGTGGTGTTAGACACCAAGGTAAGAATGAGTTACAGAAACCATAGAAAAAACACTTAAGAAAGGTCTCTAGGTTTTGTAGATGAAAAAAAGCTCATCTATAAAACATAGCTAGCAACAAACCCATGCCCAGTGCATCTCCATCTGATCAATTCGATGTACACAATGTAATATAATGATGTTTTACAACAGCATAATTTTTTTTCCTATTTAAGATGTAGAGCTTAGGGAAATGGTTTAGTGGGGACTGTTAGCGTTAGGTCAGAGGTTGGACTCGATGATCTTGAGGTCTCTTCCAACCTAGAAAATTCTGTGATTCTGTGTGATTCTGTGATTCTTGGTAGGGTTAATGGAAGCCTGCCCACCTACAATAAAACTCCTTGTTAAATATTGTTTCTCAAAACACAACCCAATATGTAGGTATGATGGGGAGCGAGGCGCTATCGATGAAAAGGAACACAGGCAAAGCTCATATGCAGATTTATGAAAAATAAATTTATTACATAACACCTTGTTTTAACAATGTTTGATTTTTTTTATTCAGAATACTTGCGTCATTCATGTAAAATAGTTTGATACAGTACATTGTATGTAAGTTTTTCCTCATAAATTCTAAGGCTCTCCTAACACCTTGATCCTCTGCTGTAAGAATGGCACCCCTAAACAACGTGCGAACGTTTTAAAAAAAAAAATAATAATTAACTGAATGAAAGTTAAAATTCACTACACCAAGCTGGTTCTCAAAAAATCATGACGAAATATCTGAATGGATGCCGCACCTTTTTAGGAAATATCACTCATGCTTTTTTAATCCCAAAGCATGCTCACAAATCATTAACACCAACAGGAAAAAAATAAAACACTGTCTATGACAATCATTTTTGCTTGTTTGCTGAACCAAACATGTTTATATCAATGACAACATACTTATTTTACTATCAAATAGCAGCTTTAATACCAGTCAAGTCATAGATTTAAAAACAAAAGCAAAAACTCATGTTGGAAATTAATCTTTGGGACATTTGAAATCTCTGGAAAAAATGCAAACGTTTTCATGTTCTTAAAAAAATCTCATTGTAGCAATTGTGTCGGTCGTAAAACATTGATCTATGTGAAAATGAACCAACCCACAAAAGTCACTAAAAATAAATGTCTATCAAAATCGTCTCAGTTGGAGTCACGGATAGTTTGCTTTGTGTTTTCTTTTTTTGTTTTGCCATGTTAACACATACTGTATGCTTCAAGTACCAGTCCGAAGATGTTGTGTACTATTGGTCAGAGAAAGTTGTTACATCAAGAGAACTCACCACATACGACAACAAAAATGCTTGCCCCTAGCACATTTCACAGTTTCAACTGCTACAGACTGTCACTGAAAAAAAATGCGTCGGTCAGTCTGAACCATGTCAAGTAAACTATGGAAGTAGCATATCCACAACACAAACTGTGCTAGCACTTTCTTTTCAAGTCTAACCCCAAAACAGGTACAAATTTGGGAGCCACTGCTCCGCTCCGTGAAGGGTGGTGGGACGTGGCGGTCGGACGCGTTGAAGGTGTGGTTGTACAGTACATTCTGGTGGCCCCAGCCGGGTTCCAGGCAGGCGGCTGTGCAGCCAGGCCCGCGGCGTTAGCAGCAGTGCATTGACAATGTTCGGACGCAGCTCAGTACCGGTGTGTCTGGTGCGAGTACTGTGGCGGCTGCTGGGAGGTAGTTGAGTATCCCATGCTGCTCTGTGGCTGTGATGTGCTTGGTCCGGGGTTGGGGTAGGCAGCATGGGGGTTGGAACGCTGCAGAGGGGTGGAAGCAGAGGAAAGGTAACCCTTCGTAACGCATCCTGCTGCAGGACAGCCTGGTCTACCCGCTTATTTCTTCAAGAGGTACTAAACACACACAGTCCCAGAGCACCTGCAGGCCCAGGGGGCTTTTCACTTACTCTGGTTCCAGCATGGGCAGACGTGGGCATCCGAAACACCAGGTTAGGAAGTAACAGTCACCACCAGTCAGTAATCCACCCTAATTTACTCTACACCCTGATTTAATCTACAACCACCATAGGCAAACCTCCACTCAGCCCTCCAGATAGCTACGGTACACCTGCACGATACCAAAAGCTACTGCCTGTCACCTCAGTGGTCTTCTCCACTTGCTGCCTTCCCCAGCTGAGAAGATGTTTTGGTATCTCAATATATATCTTATTACTGATGAGCCACTCGGCATTATTCCGATTTTTGGATACAAAGGATATGCTTACCACCCATTTTGGCTGATGTGGGATTAAAGGCTGAGAAAGCTGTAATTGCGTAGGCTGAGGTGCTATCTAGCAGCCTTACAACTACTTGAAGGAGAATTGAAGATGACAGCCAACCTCCTCCCAGCGGAACAAGGTATTTCACAGGAAAACAGCCACACACTGGGGCTTGGGAGCTTCAAGTTGGACACCGGGGAAAAAACATCCACTAGGAGGCCAGCACAGTACTACACAACCTTGTGTGGAGAGGCTGCGTAGCCTGTGGAAGCTTTCAACACTCAAATAAAGCCATGGCTGACCTGATTTAGCATTATCAACAGTTCTGCTTCAAGTCAGGGATTGGACTAGATGGTCTCCAGAGGTGCCTTTCAACCAGTACTTCTATGAATATTTATCAAGCGGGGCATTCGTCACTGCAAGAAGCTCTAAGCAAGCCAGAAACTAACTCAATTTTAACCTAGAAGTTATTGACACAACATGAAGTATAAAGGAAAAGGACTGCATGTGGGATTTACAGTGCCAGCATATGACCACTTAGTAGCATTTAACATACTGCACGACTTCATTCAATTACCGTGCTGTTTCACATTAATATTAACATTTGCACACACAAAAACTGCAGTTTTTGGAAACTGCTGTGCAACATCTCGATATCACAGGATGAATGAGGATTATTAGCAAAAGCAGCTCTGACTGGGAAACGTCTCCACAGCGAATATTCTAGGACTAGGGTGTAGCTACCAAGACCTGTCTATACCAAACTAAGGTTGAACGATGTCTTGAAAAAGCAAAATATTAAAACAGCTTTAACAATTTCATAAGCTGGAACATAAAGTAACAGCTCTTTTTTTTGTTGTTTTGTTTTGTTTTTTGTTTGTTTGTTTGTTTTTTTCCTGCCATTCAGCATTTAGAACAGAATCTAAAATCAAAAGCCAAACTCTACTTGAGAACATATGCTCACAGGACTGAGCTAATTCTCTCGGGGTGCAAAGCGTAAGGGGGAAGAAATGGCTGGACCAGCACTTATTGCCAGCAGGAACAAATCAGCACCGCTGTGCTTCACCATTAACACAGTGACTAAACCTGTGTGACAGCTGCCTTCGCTCTGTCGAGATGGACTGTCACTCCCCAAGTGTCTTTTTGCTCAAGTGTGACTCTTGTACATAGGAAACTGGGAAAGATCACAAGTAAAACCATTCAAAAACTGACCATTCGTGTGAGGTGTAAACAATTTCCGCATCTCTGTAACAGATTTTACAAGATGGGGGCTAATTAAAGAAGTCACACACTTTCATGAAACAGTGCAACAAATGGCTTGCGTTTAAGATAAGACACAAATATCCAGTACTCTTTATAGACCATTCATCACGAGCAAAACCTCAGAGTAGAGGATTGCTCCAGTTCATTTAGTCACATCAGCCTCAGAAGTGACACGTTGCGAAGTTAAAGGAGAAGGCACTGAAGCCTGTATGCTATATGCCTACTATTTTTATGTATAGCAGAAGGAAGTACAAGGTCATCTTGCCCCGCAGGGGACTCCGGAGTGGATGGTGAAGCTGTCTTAGTGTGTCTTGCCCAGGAGATGGCAATCCTTCTTCACAAGCTTCATATGGGGAATGTGAGCAAATTAAATGAAGAACAAAGGAACAGGTGTTTGATCAAAACAGAGGGCTGTATTGTAATGTTTGTTTGCTGTCTCCTCAAATTGCAGGATCAGAAGCAGAAAATCTGAGGAATTTTTTCAGAGAGACCTGACACCAGCAGCTTTTAACTGCTTTTGTTCTGATGACAGCAAGTTCAGTTTGCTTACCATATTTTTCAGATGCCTTGATCAAAGCGAAACCCACCCATTTCCTTCATGTAAGATTTCCTTCATGCAAAAGGAGGGGTGGGAGGAGGAGGAACACAGATTTGTTTATTTTTTAAACAGCCATGTGTTCCACCTCCTAAAGAAAACAGGAAAAACAATTAGTCAGAAGCAGTCAAGTTACTAGTAAGAGTTCCTGAGATAAGAAATAGCATTTATCACTACCTCAAGGCAAAAGTATTCTGCAATTATGTTTGTTTGATGGCTGCCCCCATCTGGGATGGCTATCAGAGACTACAGAAGTTTGGATGAGCATGAACTCAAAACAAAACAACCTTAACTCCTGCCAAGGCAATTTGAGTCTTCTGTGTTCTCAACCAGCAAACCTCAGCTCTTGCTCACAAAGGTGGAAGCCCGAGTTTGTTCAAACTGCCAAGCTACAGCGGCCAAATGAGGTGAAGAATGTGTAAATAGGGCAAGAAAATGGGGCTCCCTGACACAATACATGCAACCTCTGCATCAAACTCCCCAGATGCGTGACTCAACAGGACAGGAAGATTACGAGGGTTACCGCTGCGTATGCTGACTTAAAAATAAATGCAGAGAAGTAGCAGAGACAGAGAGCTAAAAGGCCCAGTGATGGAAATTGCAGCTTGACCAATTCAAAGATGAATCTCCTGTAAGGGAGTGTTCTGTGATGCAGAAATCTGACTAAAAGACAGACTGTGTTTACGTTTAGAAGCACCCAACACCACTGCACAAAAGGACGACCCCACTTTCAAACAGTTCTCAACATCTATGTCATTCAAGGAGAACCTGAGAACTGATAAGCTACTGGTGTCTTGGGTTAAAATGTGCAAAGAAAGACACCAAGGGACTATAGGGAGGGTCTTACAATACAGCTCTTGAAACCGACCTTATTTTACATTCCTAGGTACTTGCAAGGTTAGCACAAAGCTGAAGTAGATACATTTCTTTAAGCTAGGGCAATGCCCCAGGCAGCCTTTGAGGACATCTGATACTCTCTCAAGAACAAAGCCTGACCTGTGAGATTCCAATACCCATCGGTGTTTATGGAGAACAGCCCATCAAACTGTGAAAAGAGAGTTGACTACAACAGTTGTATTAAGTGTTCTTTAACTCTCCCTAAGTTTTGCTGTGGCGTGTAAGCACAGCTAAGTGGGTTCCAAACTGTTATTCTTCCTCTCCTAAATAAATAAAAAAGCAACCTGCCTTTTTCATCTTTAACTGAAAACGCTGCCAGTAATTTTTCACTTTCCCATCTTTCAATTCCATCCAAGACTCTCTTTCAATTGGCCTTCTACACCATGCATGCTACATGAATCAGTACTGAATAGCCCCTGCCTGCTAACCCCTCCACAAATATGCCTCCTCTTAAAGTCTTTTATTCCCCAGGCGTCCAAGATCTGCCATCTCTCTGACTGCTCCTATGTACATTATTCAAAAACGTCTTCCTCGCTCCTCTCTTGTAATTCCCAGGATTGCATTAATGAAAGCCTCTGTCTTTATCTCTTTTTTCCCTTTTTTTAGTCTCCAAGAGCAATCCCATAAATTCAAGTATCATCCCCTGGGATGACTCAGATATTCTTCCACTCTGGACTCTTCTGATTTGCTAACGTTTGACCACAAGCTCAAATGCAGGAAGACTACAGCAAAATTTTCCTCATTTTTTTCCTCTGTACATTCCTCCTCTTCTTCACTCACTGATTGCCACCACCTCCCCTGTCTCCTCAGATCTGTAACACTTGGCTTACTCAACCTGGAATGTTGCATGGTCTTCAGTCACATCAACTCTGCCATCCAAAACTCTCTTTCCCAATCCATTTGCCCAACTAAGACTCTTGTTCAGGCTCTTGCTTCACAGCTTGTTTATTGTAATATCCTTTGCTGCCTACCACTGCAGGGTTTTCGAATCAGAAATGGTACTTTTAGGTCAAAGACAGCAGCACAACAGGTTCCTGGACCATAATCAGCACTGCCTAATATGAAGGCAATTATCAGTAGCTGTAATAATTTCTGATCCTAATTTCCTTTAAACTGACTGCTAACTTAAAAATCAATGGCATATCAATCAACAGGCAAGCCATCAACTAAATGCAGCTGTAGTAATCTGGAGGATGGAAAAATACCATTTACGGGATTACTTTTTTAGCTTAAAGAAATACTGTTGCAAACATGAGAATCAAGCACAGGATATAAGAAAAAAAAACCAAATACCTGATAGTCTGAGGTCATAATAAGTCCACCTGAGGTAGTGGTAGGAGGAACAACTCTCACTTTTTTCAGTGGGGGTCCCTGTGTGTGACTGTTGTCTTGGTTTCCTGGATGACCAGTTCCGTTAGTATGGTTATTGCCCTGCTGCTGCTGCTGGTTCTTCTCAATTGTTTAAACACAAAGAAAAATTTCAACTCAAAAGCAGTACATGAAAAAACATGAAAACAGGAAATAGTGTGAAAGCCAGTGAAGCGCGATGATACCGTTCTTCCAGTACTTACTTTATCTCCTTTATCATCTGGTTCTTCTTCTGTTAAAAATTCTCGTTTTGGGTAAGGGATTTGACAACCTGCAAAAACACTGCCCCCCAAAAAAGTCTATTTATCACTGTATTAGAACAGAGAGGTTAGACCTATTAAGATTCATACTCCACCCATGCTACTTTCAAGTTGCCTGAGTCAGAGACTAATATCTGTAACTAACCAAAAAGTTTTCCCTGTCTTACTCCCATCATAATACTAAACTTAATAAACCTGTTCACGTACATTTAAAATTTTACATCACTTTTGATAAACTCATCTAAATTCTGAAGAGTTTTCACTGTTTCTGGTAACTGGTGACTGGAAAAGCACACCACAGAGGTAGCATGAGGTATCTGCAAGGGCACAAAGTGCTGTCTTGAGCTATAGCATAATTCACTGGCTCAGAACTAACTAAAATAGTCCTGTGAACTCCACTGACTACTAACAAAATCACCTGTAATAGAGTTAAAAATATCTAGAAGTTTCATCCGTCAATTCGTATCTAATGGAACAGGTTAATTGCTACTGTTAGTGCAAGCTAAGATTTCTCTGCCTTTAATCTGTAGAATATACTTAAAGTCTCTGTACACCTGTTAGCATTATTCGTTGTGCATTCACATTAAAATGCCAACCTAAATATGAGGAAAAAAGTCAAACACTGACCTAAAACCAGTTTCTGCAAAAGCAAATCATTCACATTACAACACTAAACTACAGAGACAGGTCAGGAGCTGTTATAAATAATTCAGTAGATTTTAGTGAAATAATGTCATTTTTAATTAACTGCTTATAAATATACATACCACGTTTTGTAAATTCTTCCCTAAATAATGGTAGAGAATGATACACAGTATTGCTTTGCTAAAAAGGAACACAGTAATGCTCCCTGGTTAGCCTTGGGGCTGTGTGTGTTGTTCATTAAAAACGAAGTCAGTCATTGTCCCTAAATTTTCTTCCTTTTGTAATCTCCCTGCTTAAACAAAAAAAGAGCGTCTAGGGGAAATGTGTTTAAGTTGTTAAGGATGACAGCACAGAGACACAGAGCTGACTCCCCACCACAGCTGAATTTACAACAAAGGCTAAGACAGAAAAATGTAAACTAATTAGAGAGTGTCACTTGGCATTCTGGAGCAGAGAAGTGGACCTGAGGGCACTTAGCAGTTGTCTACAAAGATCTGTAGCATGCCTAATCAACCTGTCAGTGAATAACAAGATTAGTGCTGTGACTAATAGGATCAAAGTTCTATAAAGCAAGAGACTAATAAGAATTCTACTTAATTTTAAAAACCTTAAACAACGTTCTAGTGGTTATGGCTCTCTTTGGTTGTTAGACAGTAAGTATTCAGCTCAATATTCATAAACGTTCATAGCAGAGAGCAGACAGAAAGCATGCATTTCTAAAGCATCTCTGGGTGTACTGATAGGTTAATAAACTGACCACTTACTCGGATGTGGGAAGCGGATCTTCTAAGAAATAGGGATCCTGCATAGCCTGTTCTGAGGTAATTCTCTTTATTGGATCCATAGTAAGCAATTTCTGAAGCTAAACAAAATTAAAGATGAAAAGCTCGGCATCATCAAAACTGTTCACAGAATCTTCACTGCATTATTCGTGAAAGACAAACGGACACGGATGTGTCTGCAGTCAAAATCCTAACCATTAACGGCAGTAACCACATTCTTCTCTCTTGTTAAAATAGTAACTCCATTTCCCACTGAAGAACCACCTATTTTTACTTTCAAAGCCTAATGTGCTTGGTTAGTTCCAATCACAAATGTTCTAAAACACTCCAATATCCATGACACACCATCAGTTTTAATGGTCTGTTCACTTCCCACAAGAAGATGGAACACGCACATACTCTACCTGGTTTCTTCAACTACACTGCACTTAACAAGAAGCAATTTACCATTTAAAACGTTTAAGTTGGAAGCAATTTACCAATAAAACCATTTAAATTAAAATACTACTTAGCAACTGAAAAGCAAAAGTCGTGCCATACAGATTATTGCTCATTACTTAGTATTGCCATATTAGGACATCTCCATTGTCACCCATAGTAATGTAAAAATGCCATATAAAGTCACTCTTCAAAAATCTTTATGCTGTAAAAGAAAGTGGCAATCAGCACATTCAAAAATAAATAAATAAAATAAAAACCACTTGGCCAGATAGCTTATCACCCACTCCTGCATGTAATTATCTACTCTGACAAACATGGGCTCACATCTGTTTGCTACATGCTGCTCAAAAGAACAGTTGTGCAAAATCTTCACTTTTAGTTGATTTGTTTGTATGACACGATGCAAAAACCTCTAGAGAAGTTTAATAAGCTGCCTCCTCCATGAGTACATCAAGCCTGAGCTCTGGGGCAGTTTCACTATCAGTTTAAGAGAGTGAGTGAAACTTGACCTTTATCTTTGTAAAAACTGATGAATCAGGTATCAGTTTACACAAAGAAAATATTTTCAAATGTCTGTGTTGGTTTAAGACAATGAAGACAACCACAAACTGAATACGCAAAGACAAAGCAAATTATAATATTTTAGTAAACAGCTGAACAGAGTTCAACTAAAAATCCAGCAAAACCTTACCCTTTGAGACAGCACTTCTCACTCTCATTGGGAAGTGGTTATAGAGGGCTAAGAAGCACACGTGGTATTTGTTTTATGCCTAACTTTTTAAAATGGCATATGTTTCAGTGACAGAGAGCAGCACAAAAATCCTAAAGTCATATGCATAATTGAAAAGTTATTAAAAATAATAATCTGACCTAGCCAAAACAAAGTTAAACATTTATATGGAAAGAGTTACAAACATAGCTGCTCAGATACGCAGCCTTTGAGAAATGCTTAGGATACATAGCCGGAAACTCACCTTCACTAATTTAAAATACCAGCAACAGACATGAAGTCTAAATTAAGCACATTAGAGATTGAAAGGTGGCTTTAAGAACAACCATTGTACTGGTTTCCTGTTCTACTCTCATTTTGCAATTACATGAACGTTTTCAGAAGCTTGCTGGCCTTTAGACATCTGCCACTGACATTGCAAGAGTGATTTTCAATAATTTCAATAAAAAGCATATGAGAGAAGTCACGCTCTTTCCATGTGTTAAGATTTTTCTCTGGTTTAGGAATTACAGACCAGAGAGATTTCTATTTAACTCCGGTACTGAATAGCAGTAATGCATTCTAAAATTGTCTGTTACTCAAAAGGATGGTGAACATGCATATCTGTCTCCCCACCCACCCAGTTATTTTGTGGAATATGGTTGTGCTGGACATGCAGGGTATATGGGCACAAGGAGCTGATCTTCAGATAATAACTAGAAAATAAAAATACAATTTTTTTGTTTTACTATGGAATGCAGCATCCAAGGCAAAACTACAGCCTGATGTATTGTCAAAGACAATGATATTTAAAAGAAACGCTACACTTTAAACCTACAACATTTTGTTTAAACAATGCATAGATTTAACCAGATGTGCAAAATATTAGATATGCAAACAATTTATTTCACATTTGCTCTTCATACTTCCATGGGGGGGGGGAAATAAATAAAATAAAATAAAATAAAATAAAATAAAATAAAATAAAATAAAATAAAATAAAATAAAATAAAATAAAATAAAATAAAATAAAATAAAATAACACATTTTTGTAAAGATCTAGTGTCACAATGTATGTCTGAGCTGGTCATTTCCTCTCACTAGTTACTAAGTGAGCATACAAAACCACCATACAGCTAGAGTTAGAAACTACACTTCCTCTCGTCAGCCTTCAGTTGTAATGATATGGTTAAGAATATAATAAATACGTGTGAGTACCATCAATCCAGCTTTGTTTTTCACATAATTGACAAGGAGGCACAATAGGTATTTTCAACTCTGAGTCTGCATGCAGTCTTTGCAGAATGTCAGTTTGAGGGAACCAGAATTGTTCTCTCAAACAGCTCAAAAGCAATCCCAGGAGCCAGAAAAAAAGGAAAGAAAAAAAAAAAAAAAAAAGAAAAAAAAAAAAAAGAATTGCCAACACGCTGAAAAAACATCACGAGCATAAAAAACATTGCAAAATTCTGGCACTGTATCTAGCAATTGGGTTATAAAGCCCTTCATCACATATTGACATGATGTGAACAAACTTGGTCATAATCAGCAACAGAAAGCAGAAACCACAAAGAAAGGATAAAGATTGTGCAACCGTTGTTATCACATGGGAGAGATCGAAACTATTTTGTCCCTTTGTTCAAGTGCCAGCAAAGAAGTGAATCTTTCACTCGGTATTACAAATATTTTATAATAAGAACTGGTCAACTAAAAGACCACCTGACTGAACAACATAATAAAAACACAGTATGCTTTACACAACTTTGGGATAACATACTGTGAGCAACAGGACAATCACTGCAGTTTATATGGACCAAAATGTTTATATGTAACAAAATCTATGATAAAGTATCACAAAATTAACCAGGAACAACAGCTAGCTGTCTGTTTTCTAGGGCACAAACATTTAAGTAGGAAAAAATAAACCAGGAAAAGATAAAGAGTGGAAAAAAGCTGAAAGCAGGAAGGAGCCAATGTTGCCTCATGTAACACCACTTCTGCATGTGATGAGGGATCATGTGCATTGAAGTCAGTAAAGAAAGAAAAACTCCAGTTTTTGTTGGGAAATAAAAACATTCCATTCTTGGTAACCACAACAATCCATGCATTTACCAGCCCTGGAATTATCAGTCTGGAGTATTTTACAATTGTAGGTGGATGCAAGAAAAATACGATTTTATCTGTCCTGATCCAGAGAGTAACATGGTTGCAAAACAGCTTGTGACACAGGAAGACCTTAGAGTATGTCTACAGGAACCGGTGCCAAGAGATTCACTGAATTACTTCAGGCTCTGATGGAGGGATGTAATTCATTCACCTGCAGTTCAGCTTAGCCTCAATGAGAGCACAAACCTACGATACCTTCCAGTTTTGACAGAGTAATTGTGTGGCTGACCTAACAGTTAAGCAGTATGTTCAGTCATGGTCCCATGCTCAAACTCACTTTTATGCTCCTCATTTAGTACTACAGCACAACCAAGGATTAAGGGGTGGTGTTGCAACAAGCCACTGTGCTTCCATGTTCCCAGTGCCTGTGTCTGAGGGGCAGGTGGAAAAAGTAGGGGCAGGGAAATTGTGTGGTTTTTTTTGTTCACAGATGGGTGCATCAATCAAAACCAGTGGGTGTTTTAAGACTGAATAGTAAGTTTCAGTCCAAAAGTTATCCAACCTGTATCAACAGCTCAATTTAATAACAAAGCTGACAGTATTAAACACCATGAAATGTGAGGGGTCTCCAGGGCTCCATTTTACAGCCAGTTCTCTTCGATGTTTTCATAAATGACTTGGACGTAGGACTTTAAGGTATACTAAGTTTGTGGATGACAATGAATTGGGAGGAGCAGCTGACTCCATCGAGGTTAGAGAGGCCTTGAAGAGAGATTTTGACAAATTAAAGAGCTGGGCAATCACCAACAGTATGAAGTCTAACAGAAAAAATAATGGATTCTGCACCTGGGAAGGGCAACCCTGGATATTTGTACAGAATGGTGGGATGAGAGGCTGGGGAGCAGCCTTACAGAAAGGGATCTGAAGGTTCTGGTCAATGGCGAGTTAAATATGAGCCAACAGTGTGCCCTGGCAGCCCAAAGGGCTAACCTGGGGTGCATCAGGCACAGCACTGCCAGCCAGTCAAGGGTTGTCCTGCTCTGCTCTGCGCTGTGTGGCCTCATCTCAAGCACTTCATGCAGTTTTGGGTGCCACAATATAAGAAGGACATAAAACTATCAGAGAGCACCCAAAGGAGGACAATAAAGATGGGGAAAGGTCTGGAGGGCAAGACATATGAGGAGTGGCTGAAGTCCCTTGGTTTGCTCAGCCCCGAGCAGAGCAGGCTGAGGGGAGGCCTCATGGCGGCCTGCAGCTCCCTCACGAGGGGAGCGGAGGGGCAGGCGCTGAGCTCTGCTCTCTGGGGACAGCGACAGGACCCGAGGGAACGGCATGGAGCTGGGACAGGGGAGGGTGAGGCTGGGGGTTAGGGAAAGGGTCTGCACCCAGAGGGTGCTCGGGCACTGGGACAGGCTCCCCAGGGCAGCGGTCATGGCACTGAGATTTCTGGAGTTCAAGATGTGCTTGGACAACACTCTCAGACATAGAGTCTGATTTTGGGGTAGTCCTGTGTGGAGCCAGGAGTTGGACTTGATGATCTTTGTGAGCCCCTTACAACCCAGGATATAATACCCAGCTGTACGGAGGCCAGAGCCCAGCCTGCCACTAAGAACATTCCAGCCTCCTGCTCCAAACTGAAAAGAGCAGAGGGAGGCTGCCATGGGACTTTAGCCTAACACCTCTGTGGAAAACAACAACATTCCTTGAGTTTGTATTTTACTGTCACCAGTGCTTCTTGGTATAAATGCAAGCATACTGAATAAAAATATATTCAAACATTCAAACCATTATCACCCTGTTGTGATACTGCAGAGAGAAGAGAAAACACTGTAGGAAGTGTTTTAAGCTATTTTCACATGATTATTTTGTGCCCAATTTTGTAGTTCTATTCAAAGTCATATCTAAACTGGCAAGACTGGGAGAGAAATTTCAGGTTAATTTGGCCATAGCACTCACAGTTCTTAAGGAAAGTTAGCTTCTCATTCAGAGAAACTTTTTATGAACTGCCAAGATCTGCAGCAAAGCCTGAACTACTCAGTGAATTTTCCTGAGCTGGGTGGTAAAACCTCCACCGCAGACTGGAGAGTGGTGTAACTACTTCACGGTTAGTTTAAAAAATTGAGCTTTTTAAGCTAAGTAGTCTCACCTCTGAGATCAAAAAGCTTCTGTTGTTCTTCCCTCACTTTAAATAGTACAGTTACTTTACCATTCTAGCTTTGAAACATTTATTCTGAGTTGGAAACATCAAGAAAGGCAAGATGTCCATTCACAGAAACTAGATATATTTAAATTATTTCTTCTTCATACATACAGTTTGTTTCAAGAACTTGAATTTCTTTAAAACACAAAAGAAAAGGCCCAATATAGTAATTCCTAAAACACCATCACACATGAAATTACATGGCTGATTTTAACTGGAGCCTTAACAAAAAGAATTTTTATGTTTTAGGGACAACTACTGTAAGAATACTAAAGAATACTCTGAAGTTTATGTAAGAAAAATTAATGCACCAGGAAGAGATGCAGGAGTTTTCTAAACGGTCAAGTCTCAAGTACGATGTTGGTGGTGTTTTTTTGTTTGTTTGGTGGGTTTTTGTTCATTTTGTCATGTGTTCAATAGTGCACAAGAGATAAGCTTAATAATTAATATGTAAAAATGAATGAGTTGAACACTAAAATCAAAACCAAGCTATTAAAAGCATGCAAAGCAGTAAAATAGCAATGAGTTGCAGTGATACTGCAAATATAACTACAAATTTAGTATGATTTAAAGACCGAAAACTTCTAATATGCCTAATACAGAAGCTAATCCAATGAATGACTCAGAATGAGGATTTAGATTTTTTCTTTCTTTCTTTTTTTTTTTTTTTTTTTTTTAATGAATGCAGAAACTTACCAAGTGGAACGCCTTACTATCTGGTTTAACTTTATGTTTTTCCATATATTTGATAAGGCTGCAGTTGGTATACCTAGAAAAGCAAAAAAATGTGAAATTTTTAATATGCAAAGCATTGATCCTGCAAAGCTTTCTTTGTACTCAGGAAACATAAGAACAGGATAGTCATCTTTGCTAATCCACTAAGCAGTGGAAGAAATGCAACTACCAAGACCAGAAGAGTGATTAAAAATCATTGAGATACTACAGAAATGCATCTGTTTCCCCTTACATGCTTGTATAATACATATCACATCCACAGAGAAAGCATACTTTTAACCCACATACAGACAGCAAACTATCATTTAGATTTAAATTGCCTTTTAGCCATTTCATTACTCTATCAGTCTGGACAGTTTCATTCGATGCATTTCTAATGGCAGCACACATGGAGATAAATCTTAACACTGTCCTACAATGCACAGATTGTCACACAAACATCCATAAGCTTCTCCCTTTTTTTTTTTTTTTTTTTGAGTAGAAGCTCAGAAATAAGGTTTCTAAATGGTTTCTTACAATAATATTGCAGATGCGAGACACATATATAAGACTAAAGTCTGAAATCCCTCAACTTGATCAGCAGGGAAGCAAAAAGGAAACAGCAGTAGGCTCTTAAATGCAGGTATTAGACTCTGGCAATGTGGCAGCAAAACTGTACCATATTCTTTCTTTCATAAGCTACCCTAGACACCAAGACAGAAAACGTTACTCAGTTTGTTGGAAGGTTACTACATCACTTTTATGCAGCTCTTGAAAATGAATCATTTCCAGTACCACAGATTTGGAAACAGCTGTGATAAACTGTGCTTAGCCATCTTAAGAGCTGTCTGGGGTCTTACTGGCATCACCGATTTCACACCTGCCATGAGTTGATGTGTGGCCACTTTTATATGATTCACACCAACTCAATAGTCCGAGTTCACTGTTACAAAGCAACTTACATCCTCTTTCTTCACAATTTAAGTCATAACCATTTCATTGTACTTGCCTACTATCTACGTAGAAAACAACCTCAGCAACCATAAATGTAGAGTAGGAGGGAAGTATAATAGCCTTCCTTAAGAAAGCTCATCTCAACACAGACTTACGTGTTTCTTCGGAAATCTTTCATTAAAGTTGAATGTTCGGGCATCTTTTTTATGTCTTCCCAATCTTTATCTGCAAAAATCAGCATTTATTAATCATTTTTCTTTTTCCAAAGCACAACACAGGCTTTGAAAGTATCACTGTGACCCTTATTTTTTTTCATTCATCTTCTCAAACCTTGCAGCAACTTATTTCTTGGTATTCCTTGGTTCATATTGCTTTATCACCTCTTCACAATCAATCTTCCAACACCTAAGAGATTCCAGTTGTGCGATTAACTCAAGAACTCTAAAAAGCAACTACAGTGAAGATCCCAAGTACACAAAGGACAACACAGAAGGAAAATATGTCAGCCAGTAGGCTTGCTGCCTTCAGAATTGTTCCCTAATTTATTCAGGAACAACAGAGATCTCTAGTAAACACTCTCATTTTGAGGTATTTTTCCTTCTGATAGCACTGTTTTCTTACAGGAAAATGCACAGAGTTACTGTATAAATCTGTGCCTGTCTCAACCTAAAAGAAATACAGTTTGCCAGTTAAGACAAAGTAATATTAGCACACTCAAATTAAAGAATATTTCATCCTAAGCTCAAAAATATTAAAATGAATAAATAAATCCTTGTATGTTCACTTCTTTCCCAGTTGTTCTATTTCTTTCCCTGTCCCTTATAAATAGTTGAAACTTTCAAATATGGCAAGTATCAATTAAAGAGCAAAAGAATGCTGAAGTTAATTGAAAATTATTATTTCTTGGTAAGAAACAGACTTTCCAAATCAAGGGCAGACTGTCAGACAGCACTACTTAAACCTATCAGAAAACAATGAGAGTATTATCTATTTACGTAAGCTACACAAAGACAATATAAAATCCAAATGAAGAAAGGAAAGCATAAGAAAGTGATAAAAAACCAGGCTAAAAGTAGAAAAGGAAAGTACTGCTTAAAGAAGCTAGATTAAGGGGGATTTTCATGAAAATAAAAATATTTAATATGCAAATGCAACACTTCAGCAATCTGGAAGCAAGGAACTACATAATGGGGAAAAAGAAAGTCAAATGGAAATGTAAGAGCAAATTTAAGAACGAAATTATAGAATCACATAGAAATAAAGACCACAAACTTGTGTGATGAGAAGGAAAAGATCCATCAGAACAGTAAGGGAAAAAATTATTAATACTGAATAGACAACAAGGAACACAAGCAGTGAGGAGAAAGATGACTAAAAGGAAAAAATAAGCCCTCTGTTATTCTGGCTTCCACAATCATGTAAACACTGGAAAACAAATAATTAAATGAAAAGATGCCTGTAGAAAAAAAGATATGACCAACACTGAGGGGAAAATGCCACAGGAGATAACCACATTGTAGTTTATTTTGGTTCATGAGACCAGTTCTTTGTTCTGGTTTGGAGGAAAGATTTTTGCTCCATATAATAACCTTTCTATCAGGGGGAAGCCAAATTTAAAAAAAAAAAAAAAATCCCCTACTTCCACATATCATGTTTAATTTAGCATGAGTTAAGCTTCTGCATAATAGTCACCAAATGTACACATTTTTCTTGGTTTCATACAATCTCACTTTACAGAATATAAAAAGCAAAATGAAGAAATGCAGAAATATTCCTTACGATTTTTAAGCACCCACCATTAAACATGATCTTTTAAAATTATAAAATATTGACACATTTATAAGCAAAGATAACCTTATCATTAATAATCGGAAAAAAAATCTAATAAGAGCATCAGATTCTAGATGACTTGTGACAAAGACAGTGTTTGAACAGCTTTGTTGCTTCGGTCAGCTGCCACCTTCATATGCAAAGAAAGCAATACAGATATCTTTCTTTGAACAGCAGTGATAAAAAAAAAATACAATATGTACCTGCAGGAAATCCCATTACATTGAATATTCTGTCCAGCTGGTCATGGTGATAAGGATTACTAGTTTTGATATCCTCTTGTCGACAATGGAATATTGGCTCTGATGTTAGCAGCTCTGCAAATATACACCCTATGGCCCAAATATCTTTAGAAAAGGAGAACAGAAATAAAAATCAAATGAATCTTTCCAAAACCATCTTGGTGAGGTAAGATAAGTTATCAGAGATAAGGTCCCTGCATTGCAAATTTCAAGTTTCTGTTGTACCAGTGGCAACACTACTTTGACTTTCCCTGTTAGCTACAGAGAGAAGTTCCTAACTCAGTAACAACACAAGGTTAACAACACAACGTTAAACATACAGGTTTTGTGGGTTGTTTGTTTTTTCCCTGCTTGATTTTGTGTTTTGTTCTGGTGTTTTTGTTTTTTAAGTGCAGTCACCACTACTGTAAAAAGTGAATTTGATTTAAAATAGAAAAAAAAAAAAAAAAACTAGGTAAACTATTTGGGTAACTGTCCACAAAACACAAACGGAGAAGAGCTAGCCAGCATCTTGCCCATTCATGGTCAGGCTGTTCCCATTTGCTCTCTCTCACAAGCCCCTGGGTTTAATAAATAGTAAAACATCCCTAAAGAATACGAGTTGAAAAGCAGTGATACTGCAATAAGCAAAATGCTGTCTATAAAACTGTGCAGAAAAAGAGTAGGAAGAAAATTGCTCCATTCCCAAGCACCTTATTCCCCACCACCACCCTTTCTTAAAAATAACATTCATTTAAATATATACGTATATAATATATATGTGTGTGTGTTTCTCTGTGGATAGTTTTCCCTCTACCCCTTGTTTTTTGTCATTATTATTTTTAAAACTAAAATTCTTTCAGTTGTAACCATTGTGTCCCAACCTGTAAAATAAGACAGCCTAATTTTTCTGATTTTTTTTTTCCATTTTTTTCCAGTATTTACAAATGCAATTTCTAACTTATATAAAGTAAAGCTACGCTGAGCCTTGAATGAACAAGAAAAGGTCATGAACAAGGACAAAAGCAAATGATGCAGAGAGCATAACCCCATTACTCAGTGTTTGCATACAGTCAGTTTTTATCAATGCCAAAAGAAATTATGTAGTAAAGGCCATGACCATCCATGCAGTTCTACATGCTGCAAGCAGAAGGGAATGCAATTACCACAAAAAAAGCAGTTTAAAGAAATATCTAAAAATATATTTAATAAAAGAAATGCAGCATTAACAGAAGAGTTGCTGAAAATACATTTAAGTCAAAGATTACAATCTCTGACAAAAACTCTGATATGATTTTAAGAAAACAAGGGTGAAGTCTGAGGAAGGAACTTCAGGTTACAGAAATAACAAGATATATGCCAACATACAGTTTGTGTAAAATAAGAAGAGCACTGCAGGGGAAATTGTTTCCCCAGAAACATTTGTCAAGCTTTAATGTATCTTTTAAAAAAATATTATTCTAGACAGAAAAAACTTCCCAGTCCTCTTCACTCACTCCCACAACAAAGCCTCTCACATCTATTAAGGTGAATGTCTCTCCAGTCTGCTCCTGGAGTCTCCCCTGTCCTCCAGCTGCAGCACAGGACTGCTCCTGCCTTCGGAGGTGCTTGACCACCAAACTGGCCAGGACAGAGGCTGGCAAAGCAAAGGCAGCCACACCATGCCAAAGCTGGTAACAATCAGATTGGTGAGTAGGAATTAAGAGGCGAGGAGTAGGCAGCACTAAGCTGACGTAACTAATGCCATCTTCACATCTGCACTCTGTGAGGATGAAGGTTTTCTGGGTGTGCCCAGTGCAGCACCACAGCCTGGGCTGGTGCCTCAATCTGACCACATCTCAATATCTCAAGCGACTCTGATTCACACTTGTGCTTTGAAAATACACAAAGAGGTCAAAACACAGAGGCTTGAATGGAGCAGGACTTATTACTGGAAAATTACATCTTGGGACCATTTCCACTGATGGCAAACATACACCAAAAAGCGAACTTAGAATTTCTAATTTTTCAGGAGAAAATTCAGTATTGTTTTCACATTTACAAGAAGTGTAGAATATAAAATAAAATGTCAGGCTGCATTAAACTTCACTGTTACAGATTAGTTTCAGTGCAGCCAACATTTTCCATTCTGTACTTTCACAAGTTTATTTCATGCATTTATGAAACTAGGTAAAAACATCTGCAAAAAAAATAATGCATTATGCATCATCATATGGATTTTACCAAGAGTTTGAAGCTGCATCCATATCGTGTATTACTTCCAGCAGCATTTACAGAAGTCCTGTGTGGAAGCCATATCAAATTATGCTGCACAGCAGGGCATTTAGAGCCAAAAACAAGCAATATTTCATTCCCCTATCTAGTCTGAGACCACAGTAAACTGAACAATTTGACAAAGGTTGGTGTTTCCTCAAGAAATCAGTAACATACCTTTGACTCCGCTACTGTCCTTTGTACTATTTAACAACGCTTCAATATTTGGGTGCATTGTGCATGTAGTAGGTTATCCTCCGTGTTACTTACCAATAGCTTTGGTATAATGCCTTGCTCCAAGAAGTAACTCTGGAGCTCGATACCAGAACGTTACAACTACTGGATCCAAGTCTGCTAAAGGCTTCAGAGGTGAATTAAATAATCGGGCAAAGCCCATATCAGCTGCAAAATTCAAAGAGAGGCGTTTTAAAATTTTAGGAAGATCACCACATTTCTTTTTAAATGAACTGATTGAGTTCACTTGTTACTGCTACCATCACTGTGCTAAACAAAACACAAACACAGACTGCAGCAGATAGGAATTCTGTGAGCAGATTTCATTTTCTTTAAGCTTTTGTAGAAGTTACTGGATGTCACCACCTATAAAGTATATCATTATAAATCATTACTAACATGAGCCATTTGGAAGGAAGAATTAACCATTGTTCTGAAAAAGCGCATCAACTCACTTCTCTCAGGACACTGGTAAATCCCGACTCATTTTACCTGATGTTCTCGAGTAAAATATTCCATTATTACCACATGGTCTTTCAAGAAGCAGCGTTTTAGATGTGAACAAAATGCGAGTTCTGCAAAGGTTAGAATGATTTATAATACATACATGTACGCCACAAAAGCTACCTCCTCGTGAAGTTAGCTGTAGCAAGATTTCCCTCACAAAAAAAAAGCAACTAAGCCTATGGCACCTGCCTCCCTACTGATTTTCTGTCACGATGTTATTTCCAGCACCAAGATACCAGTACTAGATACCATTTAGGCTACGATTTTAAAATGCTGTTTGGGCAATCGTATCACTAAAAATTGCTTTTTAGACTTGCTAATGTACAACTTCCTAGAAAGCTGTCTAAACTGGCAATGTAAGTGAGACAGGAAAAAATGGGCAGAGACTAAAATTTGCAGCTTCTCCCACCAGATCAGGTTCCCTACCCACCACTCCCCAAATCCCAAGAAACAGGGACTCTGTGGTGCAGGGATATGCACGTGCTGAGGAAAACTAAAATGAGATGAGCAGCCATTCTGAGGGCAAAGAAACTACATGCTATAGCTCACTGTGTGAGGGAAAACTGCGGTGTAAATATGGGTCTCTTGACTAAACAATATGAAATATTTTTTTCATATGCACTCCTATTTATGATTGTTTTATTGCATTTAAAAATAGAAACATTTTACAGTTTTCTACATTATCAATTACTCAAGATATGATCAAGTCACTAGTACTTATGAAAAATAAGGAAAATTGTTTGCAGAAAGTGAATTTATGACTCAAAATGACACAAAAAGCTTATAAAATTATTTTAAGTTAAATACCAGTTATGTATTTTTTAGATAAATTAGTTACACTGGAAAAGTGGAAGCCCTTGGTACGGGTATAACTTCTGCACTCTTTTCCTGCTGTGGTAATATCTTAAGAAAATAAGAAAAAAAAATCTACATTTTGATAACACACTTAGAAATACAGGGTTCCCCTCCCTCTTCCCCCCGGGAATGGATGGCTCAGAGGACTGGTGGTACGATACAGAATCCTTCACCTGTCCATTAACAGTCTGACTAAATTTAGTTGTGCTCTAAGTTATTCCCAAATTAATTTGAAACTATCCATTAAGAAATAAATGGGTGGTCTATGTGCAATTACTAGCAAATAGTTGTGTACAGCAAACATCACCACCACAGTTGAAACTGCATGTGCCCAGGAACCTATGTTCTCAATTTTGGAAGCAACTGCTCCATGACGAATATGGCAATAGGAAGAAAATTGTCACTTCTGCTGTCCGTGCTGTCCCTGTCGTGTACATAGAAGACCTCAACCTCTGCTGTCGACTTTAAACCTTGGAAGGGCATTAAAATCTTTCAGGGTAGGGCATGCAGAAGTGTTCAACCCTGGCCTGTCTCTTCTCTGGATCTCAAAAGGGGAGGGAAAAGCTAGAGCAGCACTGAGCACTCCAAGAAAAATCCTACCCCTAGCCTTAATACTAGTGATTAACGATATGGTTCAGATGAACAAAACAGTAAGAGTACAGAGCAACAATGCAGAAGAGTAATCTCATGAAGGAAAGCCAGAGGGAAGTGAAAAAGATGAACTATCTTTAAAAAAAAGCCTTCCACACAGGGCTGCATTCCTGTAACAAATGTGAGTAGGCTGTGCATTAGCAGCCTGCTATCAGAGCACTGCCACACTAATGCACAGCCTGGTATAGCTTATTACTGTTAGGCTACAGTTAATTTTTAGTTATTTGTTTACTTTAATTTAAAACACTTGAAATTCTACAAATTATCCTCTCACTCAGTAACTCCCACCAGAAAACGTTACAGCAGTGGGGGAAGTGTTGGGCCATGACTACCCTGTTACAGCCCTTTAGAGCATTTAGTAGTAGTTCTCACTAAACGTTTTATCTGAATTACTGTGTTTTCTGGACTTTAGGATCCCTTGGGCTTATCTCCAAGGGACCTGTCTACCCTTTCAAGAACGTTTTGCAGGCTAAATGCCACCTTTGACTCTGCTACAAAATTTAAGGTTTGTAGTAGTGAGTGGTTCCCTATTTAGATTTTAGAAGCAGCAGCAAAATAATGTCATGACGTTACAGGGCTAAATGGAGGAAATTTTAAAATCCCAGTTCTTTCTCCTCCTCTCCCCCTAGCTAGCTCTTGTCCTTACCCCCACATCAACATCCCCCGCCCCACACAAACACCCCGTTAAACAAAATATAACAACATTTTCCACTTTTGATAGGTGAGGCTACAGCATTTCATCGTCAGAACTGGTGGGGGGATCTAGTATGAAGAAGCCAGTCACTCAGCAAACAGCATTTAGACAATGTCTCCAGCACATACTAGTATGACAGTAACTACTTTAGGGGGTACAACCGCACCTCCAGAACATTCTAGCTTAAATGCTACACTGGGACTTATCAAAGATATAAACATACCAATTTTTACTCTTCCTCGCTCAGGACCTTCACCCATAACTAAAATATTAGCAGGTTTCTGTGGAAAAAAAAATAAATATACAATACATATACCACGATAAACCTAAACATCAGTCTCTGAAAAGTTAGTTAAGCTTTGTTTTTGCCAGTTTTAAACCAAATTTGTTTCGATAGAAATGACAAGTTTCTCTGTCATGGTAAAGCTGTGCAAGGACCCAGACACAGGCTCTCCCTGACTGCTTCTTCCTCACGTTTCCTCCCAGCACGGCCGTGCTCCAGCACCGTGCTTCCTTCGCTGCCACCCTGCTGCCTGTCCTGACCCCACAGAGCAGGCAGTCACCAGCCTCCCAGATTTCTACCAAAATCACCCTGGGCACGAGGAAGACAAGACCGGTGGCTGCTCATGGCCCCTTCACCTCAGAGGCCAGGCTCGGCTCTGCAGCGTGCTAGGCCCAGCATCATCAGGCACGTTGCAGGCACATTACGTGAAGAAAACATGTTACCACATAGTTTTATACGGGAGACAGAAATCATCTACATTATTCCTATTTAGAAGTGTACAACAGTTCAGAGAGCTGCAAAACAAGAAAGCATTCCCTTCACAGTGTCTTCCTCTCCATTATTTTAACAGCAAAATATGGATTATCCCCTTTCTTTTACTAGGGATGCGAGTTACAGGATTGTGCTAGAGTTCGCTGCTTAGAAACATAACCCCTCAATCCTTAATCCATCCCCCATCCTTTATTTTCTGTCTAGCAGTTCAATTCTTAGAGCCCAGTCTCCGCTTCTGCAGTCAGCGGATTCCTCACAGGCCAACACACTGTACGTAAATCCAGCCTGCACTGCTTACTTTGAGGGAGAAAGTCAGGAAATTCACTACCAGAGCTGAAAATTTATACCAGATTTTTTTAATAGCCACTCATACTGTAATTCTTGGACCAAACAGGGGGTCCTGATCAGTTGTCAATTATAGGAATTGTAATAGGGCTGAGTTACAGCTGTGGCTTTGCTTTCCCAGTTTAAGCAGACCTGAAGAAAAAAAGTAGTCCAGGAAGATAGTTTAGGCTGCCTGAAAATTAAAATAATAAACCCTAGTATCTCTTTTAGAGAACAAAAATGTGATTTACCAAACACGTACTCTAGGAAATTCTGGAGCATTATTAAATCTATTAGGCTTTGGTAGAAGCATATTCAAAGAGTTTTATGACTACAGTTTAACACTGATCTAGTAGTAATACATATTGCACAAAACGAGATGAAAAATAATAATGCAGAAAAAAAAAAATAAAATTGAGAACCTAATTTACTACAGCTTATGAAAAGCTCCAGCATGGATTTCTGAAGCTGTACAATCCACGTATAAAAGACGTAAAAGGAGTCTGGGTGCTGCATCTCTTCTCTGAGGACAGGCTAAAGAGGAAGCAAGAGTTACTGCTTGCCTGCTCAGAGAGGTAAGACGTGACCCGTTGTCTTTCCAAAAACAGTAACGACTCAACAGACCAGACTTGTGCTGTATTAGCTCAGTGATGTGCAGAAGAACTTGTGTCCCACACCACCAACTCCACCCCCACCTTTCCTCTTTTTAACTTGCATCAAATTTTGATTGGTTTTGACAAGTTCCAGAAATAAGCAAGCCTCATAAACCTTCCAATTCAGAGGTAATGCTGAAGTTGAAAGCAATTTAAATGGCTACGTAAAAAAGAATTTCACCACATAAGCCATTTTATTGCTATGCATTAATAAGTGCAAATGTGCGTATCTTTCATGAAAGCTGCTTCAGTGTATCTGGGCTGTTAATAAGCCATATGCCTAATTAATATTTTTTTTCTTGGTAGAATTAATAATTGGTTACACAGGCGCTGATATTTTTTTTCAGATCTGGATCTGAAGTATAGTTTTTCCTCCTGCATTTTCACAAGTCGGTAACACTCATTACAAAAAATGCTTATAACATCCTCTTCATGCTTTTACCTTAAAATAATTTTACTATTTGGATGGTGATAGGAGCCATATTCACACACAGACTCCATTACGACAAACAACTAACCAGCACAGCATTAGTTAATGATTCCTGTCCCAAAGTTCCCCTACCCTAAGTTCAAAGTAGGTACAGAGGAGAAGAGAAAGCACAAAGAGACGAGACAGCACTGGTTAGCAAAATAGGTAACAATAGCTTGATTCATGCTCTTTTTTTTTTTTTTTCCCCTCTCAAGATTTACAGAAAAAGTTTTAATCCACAGACAATTTAGAAATCCGTGTAGGAGTCTTCTGAAGCCACAAATTACAAAAAAACTCAACCGTCAATCTTGAACAACCATTCATAGCAGTTCACCTCCTTCTAGAGTCAAAAGCCCTTCACTGAAAAAGCACTGTTTGAAAAAGAAGATTCTTACTGCAGACAACATTTATCACACGTACCACATCGCTGTAAAGAGAAACAGCATCTCAGGTGAAGTCAAAGATTAAAACAATTAAATTTAAAATAAGAAGTCTTATTTTGAAGATGCCCATTCCTACAGTCATGGAACAACATTAGAACAACATCGTTAGTTGAAAGTATTTTCCAAACAAGCCTGTTTATTGACATTTAAATTTCATAGGGGAGTATCTATCAAAAAGTAGTACAAGGACGGTGCTAGTGTTCCTTAAACACACAATTTGAGGACTCCCAAAAACTATTGGGGTCCACTAACAAAGCGAAAACATGGGTCAGGGATTCTTGTTGTAGAGCTTTGATTCAAATCCACCATCTGGAGAAAAAAACAACACCCAAAAAGACAGATTGGGAGAAACTGAATACGTATTAGAAATTCCTGTTTATTTGCAAAGAAAAATAAGCAATCATTAGAGACAGAAGGCAGAAATCTGGACAAACTTTGGTTTAATTTATTAAAATTTCATTTCATTTTAATTATCCAGAGAAAATGAAAATTTAAAGTGCTTATTCAAATCATTTGGGCTAAGCAAGCGAAGAAAAATCTTTCAGCAATTTTTTTTTATCTTGTGTTCTGAAAAACATTTTTTTTAAAAAACAGCAATCTTTTCTATAACTACTAGTAAACAACTTCTAAAAGTCATTTCTTTTTGCTCTAGCATATTTAGTTTTGCCCTCAAGTAAAACACTGCTCAGGTCAGACAAATGCAAACAAGAAAGTTGTTGAGATCCTATATGAAATGTAAAGAGCCATGCAGCAATGTACAGCCAAATACTTCACAGAGACTAAAAAACAACTTTCTGATATCACTATAGAGTTAAAAAAAAAAATAAAAATAAAAAAGTAAATGAAAAAATGCCTCCCCATCCAAACCTCCTACCTTTAGCAGCAAGGGAATAATTCATTTTCCTGCATGAATGGCCTTGTTACCATGGCACAGCACTAAATCTTGTCTTGTCCTAAATCTTGCTTTGTAGGACTTCTTGTCTGACTTCTAGACAAATCCTATTCTTGTGCATTTAATCACTATTACCACTGAAAATGAAGATTCTCACTGAAATATTTTCATATACTTCTATTTTTTATTGGTAGCTGTGAAGTGCACATAAATCCTAAGAATGAGGGTAAATTCATACAGAAGACTGAAAGAAATGGAGGATATACTGACAGGATAAAAGATCCACAAAGAACTTCAGGCAGAACTTCTTCCATCTGCCTCACCTAAGACCCTATCCCACTGCCTTTTTACCCAGATCCCGAAGTGTTTGGTGATAAAGGCTGCATGGTCTTCCCCCTTCCTTCACTCCTCTCCATTGCAGTGATTTTCATCAGTTTCTAATACAACAAATGACATTCCATCCATTGTCTTACACATCAACACAAAGTGAAGACAACCACCCCTTAGACTTGAGCAACTTCTTAGATCTTTTAAGACCTACTCCTTTTTCAGTCCCCGTATATGGATTAGAACTCTCTTCTGCTCAGGGTTTCCTAGTAGGTCATTTTTTTTGCCAGGTATTTTCTTCACATCTTTTCTGCAGGACGGCTACTTCATTTATTTATTTTTAAACATTCCTCCATTTGAACAAACATCACAGTGAAATATTGCTTCTGAACATACACTGAAAGTGTGTGTGTTCAGTCGGGGGAAAATTTGGGCTTAGAAACTTCTTCCATGTTATATTTTGTAGATCAAAATGCAAACAATGTGGAAATTATACCAATCTGTCTTGATGAGATGGAATCGCAGATCAAAAAAGACATCATTCTTGTTGCTCACAACGAGTTACTCGTAAGAGCAGGTGATTACTTATTCCACATCCACATACGAGGTGATCAGAAATCACAGGGCATTTTCTTGTGCTCCAGGCAAAACATTTGGTCAGTTCCTGCTTTCACTAAGTTTCGCTCATCAGAGCAGTGAGGAGGAAAATGAGAATTTTTGGAAAGTTTAGCCACTGTGGTGCTTTGTGACTACTTTTGACACCAAACTAGGCCTGCAGAAACTACTACTCCACATATTGTTGGCTATTGGGCTGTTCATGAACTAGTTTGTTTTAAAGGTTAAACATATTTTTCAGCTAATAACCCGAATTCCTTTGATCTATCTATGTTTTTATAATGAGAAGCAACCTTTTTTTGCTTGCCAATTACTAAATATTTGCAGTAGTCCAATGTGTGTTTACAAAAAGAACAGACTGACCCTCTTTGTATTGCCGTTTTAATGCACCTTCCAGTAGGGTTTAAGTATCATCCTAACTAGTTTTCCTTTGGACTATCCCATATCTAAGAGTCTGGTTACTAACACACCGCTCAGTAGAAGGCTCACGGCGATGGGGTGACTCAAACCAGTGACTTCTGCTGACCTCTAGCATCTGTGCATCACCAGTGGCCATGCCACCAGCTTCCAGAACTGACATTTCTGCTTGTGATGAGCCAAGGTAACTGAAAAAGCTTAACATTTTTCATTGGAAATAACAGTTTTCTTTAAGAATAATATTAAGGACAGTGCTTTTATCCCTGCATTTTTGCAATCAGTTTCAACAATGATATCATTAAGATTTAGAATTACTATTCAGACTTCGAAGTATTATATTAAACTGTATAGGAAGAGATTCAAATGTACAACCCCATAATTGTAGGAAAATTCAGCTTCTTCAGCTGTATGTGAGAAAGTGCTCAAGAAGCACAAAACAAGTTAAAAATGTCTTGCTTTGAAGTTTGTAAATCAATGGCATGGAAAGAAAGAAGGATTTTGAAAGACAACTGCAAGGGCTTCCCAGTGTCAAGTTGTAACCTTCTGGGAAGACCATTTTTTGTGACAGCGGCAAAAATCTAAACTACTAATTTGATTTATCACTTCATAGGTTCTGTGACAAGAAAAGCTGTGCAGCACAAACCTAGGAGCCTTCAGACGTCCTGGCAAAATTCACACCCTCCTCTCATGGTCTGTGACCCACCGAGCATTCACACTTCTTCGGCTGCATTTGCTTGTGAACAACTTGGTTGTTCTTCAAGTCATCGTAACATACACCAAAACATTTTCCCACCACATTCCCACATTCATATCACATTCTCTGCAATTATAACTATTTTTTTTTGAACATTTTATACTTAAAGAAAATAATTCAATTACATTTCCATTTTGAACAAAACTGATTACTGCAATGCTAAGTAGTGCTCAAGCACAATGAAAATGCCAGTATGAATTTATTCAGCTGATAGTATCAGCAATTTTCTCAAGTTCATTTCTCTCCTTGAATGAAAAGATGTGCATTTACAAATAAAGAATTAATTTTCATCATGTTAACTGATTTGCATCTTTAAAATAAATTATCATCAAAAGACCACTACGAACAATGTAATATTCAGTTGAAAACAATGGCTTCACAAAACCCAACGTGTATTAAATCTAACTATTAAAGTCTCTTTAATTAAAAACACAAGTTCTGAAAAGCACTGGAAAATTTAAAATCTATTTAAATTTAATACATCCTATTAATTATAATTTTATAAAAAAAGATCAGACAGCTTTTTGTTCATTTAAGACAACAAAACATTCAAGCATCTAAAAATTCTCATTTAAACCAGGAACTGTTAAAATTATCATTAGCAGACAAAAAAAAAAAAAAAAAAAAAAAAAAAGTGGGCATGATCAAAAATGTTCAAAGTACAGAAAGTATTGGACAGAATAAAAGAAACAAGGATGCCACATCCATGCCAGGGAAGCCTTCTGCTAGGTACCGTCAGCATATTTAATCTCGCTTGCAGCCTGATGAAGGCTGCTGGCTTCACTATTACATTTTTATGCTCTGAACACACTCCAAGAATTTCCTTCAGTTACTGGCACTCAAGTACTGAAAACCTGGGACAGTGTAACTTATTAAAACCTGTGCATAGTCTAATACAAAGGCTTTTCTATCATTTGGATTGGAACTGAATTACTGCTGAAAGAAAAATTACACTTCTCAGGCAAACCCTCCCAGCTCCTAAAAACATACAACAGGAGAAGTAGGAAGGTGCAACTTTCTGTACTAACTCCCCAAGGAAGAGAAGGGGAATACCATAAGCAAATAAATTAATTAATAATATATTTTATACATATATATTTCTGCATCTTCTTTGTAGGAAACTCTACTAACATGTTAAACAGGGTTAACAAATCACTCAAATGTGTAGTAACAAACTAAACCAAACAGTCTTGCACAAATACATTTCCTGTGTATTTTGCTGTGAGTGATTACCCTACCCATAGGTCAGGATGACTGGTTACTGTGGACACATTAGCAACAGGGGGTTTGTTCAGCACCAAAATCGGCCTTCTGGCCATCTTGCAAAGCCATCAAAGCCATTAAAACACAGGCTAGTAACAATGGAACAACTTTAAAGCTATAGACAAGAAAGAAATCTAGTTTATGTATTTGTATCCCAAGAATTTCACCTAATTCAAACAGAACTTTTTCTAATGAAAACACTGAAACAGATTCAAACTACATGTAAAAATCCTACATACACATATATACAGATATAAAAATGTTGTAGATAATGATTTTATATATGTATATGAATGATATCCCTCAATATATCATCTTTATAATTATCAATACATCATTTTATTTAAGTTATTAATCTATTTCTATCCCCTGGAATTCAAAACAAGGCATACACTAAACAAAAATAAACAAAAACTATTTCTAAACTTCAAAAAAGTAGTATTAAACGCATTTTAGCAAATCCAAATTTGATAGGATACCATATTAAAGAATGCCAGTTCTGCACGTGGCCATCCTCCTTTCTGAAAAGCAACCTGTGGGAAGGTGTTTTCTTTGAATACTGCTAAGATCTTCAGCTATTGAAAACAAGAAAGCAGAACGTTTTCTAACATTTCAATAAAAAGTAGTTGTGAAATACAGAAAGCTTCCACATCTTCATGTTTATTATGATAACAGCCCAGAAAATAAATACTCAGGAAATGGACTGCAAGTAGAAGAACACTACGGTCACCCGACCACCTTCCTGTACATCCAAACAGCTGCATATTTCTGCTGCTTGCTCCCCTTGCTCCCATGTTGTGTGTTAGATGGCAGAAGGAAGCAAGCACAAGTTTTAACTGTCATCCCTCTTGCAAATGACTGATTTTCTCTTCTGAAGCATTTATGAAGGCAGTATAAATGGTCTCAGACTGCTGCACTACTGAACACACTTATGAGTGACTGAAAATGCCAAGTTGTCTACGTGCGGAGAGGTGGGATCCCTCATCGGTTTGACAGTCTTGGGTAGCTGACCGAAGATGTTCAGAATACTGTATTTTTAAACGCTCACTGATGAAAGATGCATAGCAGAGAACCATTAACAGAAACCTCAAGTCTTTTGCATAATTTAAACCATGAAGACGATTTTTACAAGGAGCTCCTACATCTTCACAAGTAAGGTATTTGGGTGAAGCTTGTCAAATCTTTTAGTAGTCTAATTCTCCTCTCATGGTGAAAAGCAACAAAACTAATACATGATTACGTGGAATGCAAGTGGATTGCTGTTCTAAGCAATACGAGGAACAAAAAACCCTCCAAAACACTTTTCTGTATTCGCAGAAGAAGAGAAAAAGCTTAAATTTGTTCTGTATACTTATAAAACATTCATCACAAAAATCCTTGACATTTTCTATTTCAAAAGCAAAGATATGAAGCCTTTGTTAAAAGCCTTCACTGAAAAAAAAAATAGTCATCTTTCACACTTCCATATTTTAGCTCACCATTCCCTAATTCATCACTACATCCTTCAGTTGGGAGCATCTCAACAAGTGGATGTGCTCTATGATGGGCGCAGCTCCTGAAACCAAAGTCCTCAGCATCTGAGCCTTAGACCCTTCTCCCACTTTTCTAATGGCATGTCCTCCAGCTCCATCCCCTATCTTGCTTTCCCACAGCCAGAATCCTCCAGTTCCCTTCTCACTTGCTTTGCTTTGATGACCAAGTAGATCAAGCAAGAAAAAAGGCATGTGGTATAAACGAGCAGGGTACCACTGTCTTTAGAAGGAAGACAAGGCAAACTGAAATGGTCCTAGGACATCTGTCAATATTTCTCCCAGAACGCATGCCTTCCTCTATTTGACCTCTGTTTTTCATAAAGTTTCTACGAACTTGATGATTTTGATATCATATTATTCTATCAAATATCTTGGAAATTTGATAGATAGAAAAGTTACATGGGGATCTAGCAAAAAAAAAAAAAAAAAACACAACACAGTCTGCTCATGTAAGCTTTGCTTCCTTAAGAAACCAACCTAAAGCCACACAATTTTGGGAGACAAACATAAAGGTTTGTTATTGTGGAACACACAACAACATTTGCATTTTTTGGCTATTTCTCCAGACACTGAAGTAGCAATGCTGTCATTTCTCCTAGAAAAAGCTCTCAAGTACCACCTTGTTTTCACTGAGAAAACAGTGCTCAGTATACAGCCAAATCGATGTGTTTGTGGTACGATTACTGAACTATGTTGAGCTGAACAAGGACAAACTTCTCTAAAGCCAATACAATGGGATTATTTAATTCCTCATGAAAGACATAAAGGAAAGACCTGAAGAGGCCTTCTTCAATTTAGCACTCTGTAAGGTGAAGATGTAAATGGTTTAAAGAACATCCCTGAAGCAGGAGAGAACAAAAGTAATATTTTGTTATGCAAGTATTGAAGTTACTTTCATCCTCAGATTTAAGTAAGCAGCTTTATTTCATGATTTTGGCTTGGATAGAGTTTTCTTCATAGACACTTTTGTGATGGCTGGGGTAAAGAAGGAGGAAGGCAGGGATGTTGGGAGTGATGGCGTTTGTCTTCCCAAGGAACCATTGCACACGATGAGCCCTGCTCGCCTGGACATGGCTGAACACCTGCCTGCTGATGGGAAGTAGTGAGTGGATTCCTTGGTTTGCCTTTGCTTTACCTACCTGTCTGTATCTCAACCCAGGAGTTCTCACTCATTAACCTTTCCAATTCTTTTCCACATCCCACCTGGGGAGAGCAAACAAGCAGCTGTGTGGTGCTCAGCTGCCTGCCAGAGCTAAACCACCACACTTTCCTTCTGTTCCTTTTTGCTAGGTTAATTATTAAAGTTCTTCTATTAATTTCTACCTTGTTCTACTACCTTTATCTTCAGTTCAAGTTTTGGACAAAGACTGGGTTTACCGTACTCTCAAAGCATGAGAACTTCATGTACTCAAAAAGCGTTGCCAGTTGTAAATTACAAGGTTGTTGGACTGGGCTATTATCATTTTAGAGGGCTAAATATTTTTAAAATTATTTACAGAAGATAAATTCTGAGCTAAAAAGTCGGTGGAATCTAATTTTAGGTTCCAATAAACAAAACAATCAATACACAAGACAAACTGATACAGTTGGACTCTTTCAAAATACCTGAAAAAGAAATTCAAAGGCTAAAAAAAATTACTCTTTATGTTGCTCTGATAAGGTTGAACTTGACCAGGAAGTCAATATGGCTTGGAAGAAAAGCAGTAGAGTAAAGGACATAGATATGGAAAATGTTCTTGAAATTGTGAGATTTGTGACCTTCCCTTGCACTCCTGAATCGACTTTACGGAGACGCTTTTTACTTGCGATCAGATAAATCTCTGCCAAAAGTCTTCCTATTCAGTACTTCATCTTAATGGGAATCTAACACCATTTCATGATAAAAGATTATCAGAAATGTTTAGGATTGGCATCCCATCTTTGCTGAACACTGGTTGTTTGGATAAAAAATTATTTTCAGGTTTATCTGTTGATCTGACACATGATCAATAGGGAGGTTTTACTCTCTCCTTTTTTAATCCTTACCTAAAACTTAAGTGACCTTGAACTTGGTTATAAGATTTGAAGTTGATCAACCTGTAAAAAGCTGTGAAAGATTACATTCAATTGCTCAAATGGATGTGTTCTATAAATTTTAAAAAATATATTCACTGCCTGTAAAGCCACCCAATTTGCAAAATCACTGGGAACAAAGACCAAATACCACTAGAAAAACAGAGTGGATACTGTATTTTCATTTATCTTTTCAATTTGCTTTCAATGTTAACTACCTTTAGCACAATAAGAATAGTATTCCACCCAAGAGTAAGCGACATAGTGCTAATCCAAGAGAAGTCTAAAATAGGAAAATTAGTGACACTTAAATCTGTATAGAATTGGCCATTTTTTTAAATCTCTCTAGGAAGAGATACCTGGGTTTTGAGATACTGTGGTTATGGAAGCCTTTCATACCCAAAGTTGGTTCAAATATAGAAGAGAAAAGCCACATAAGGACAAGTTTGTTTTCATTTTTTATCCCCAGCAAGCAGCTGGAAAAGTCACTTACTACTATAGAATGATAGAATATCTGCGGATTCGAGTTGGAAGGGACCCACAAGAATCGAGCCTAATTCCTAGGTCCCCAAAGAACCACACCCCCAAAAAAAACACCACCACGTGTCTTGAGAGCATTGTCCAAACACTTCTTGAACTCCAGCAGCCTTGGTGCCATGACCGCTTCCCTGCGGAGACCGTTCCAGTGCCCAACCACCCTCTGGGTGAAATTTTTTATCCAGCCTAAGTTTTCCTAATGTTTAACATATTGAATTAGCATCCTAAAGGACATGACAATAAATTCCAGGCTAAAGTCTAGTGTAAGAACTTCTCCCAAATCCCAATTCCTGCATTTTCATACAAATTGACAATCCTACAGAAATATCATCTTCCATTTTATGGCCACGTAGCTATCCATCTTTGCATACATAATCTTTTTTCCTCAGGAAAAGAAAATTAAACTATGACCTCCTTCTCTCACCCTGCCGCGTTCAAGATAAGCAGCAAAAGTTTTCTTTTGATGTAAAACTTACTTTTGCCTTTCATCGTCCTTTCTTCACAGTGATTCTTATTCTGTATGAACCTTTTAATCTTTCATTTTTTTTCTTCCTCACACCTCTCCCTCCTCATCCCTCTCCCAGCCCTCCAGGTTCTCTTCTATTGATTTATCACGAGCTAGACTTCAGAATGTGAAAAAGCAGTAGCTAAACTTTTCAAAGCAGATCAGTGAAGATGTAACACGTTGACAGAATACCTGAGGTTGGAGGGGACATCTGGAAATCTTCTACAAGCTGGTTGCAGGTGCACTCTGACCTCAGCATCCAAGTCATTAATGAAGATGTGGAACAGTGCTGAGCCTTGGGATTCTCCACTAGCAGCTGGTGTCCGGCTCAGCTTTATGACACCGATCACAACCCTCTAAGCCCATCAGCTCAACCAGTTTTCAGTTCATTTCACTGTTCCAATTCCCTGGTCTGTACTTCACTAAGCTTGTCTACAAGGATGTTATGGGCTGCAGTGTTGAAAGCCTTACTAAAGCCGAGATAAACAACATCCACTGCTCTTTCCCCATTCATCAGGCATTTTGTCACAGAAAGCTTTCAGGTTGGCTAAGCATGATTTCACCTTCATAAATCCATGAAGACCGCTCCCAATCACCATCAGGTCTTTCATTATGTTTTAAAACGGCTTCAAAGAGGATTTGATCTATCACCTTCCCAGGGATCAAGGTGAGAGCCACTGGCATATTGTTTCCCAGTTCTTCCTTTTAGCCTTTCTTGAAGATTGGAGTGACATTTGCTTTTTTCCACCCTCAGGAACCTCCCCTGATTGCTGTGACCTTTCAAAGATTGGCCTTGCCATGACTTGATTATATGAAGCTAATGATTTTATATAAGTCTGTAAGCTTTTCTGTGTTGAACTGAAGGACCTGAGAAGTCTGCCTTTTACTTATCTGACCAGCAGGCTGGTAGCACTGCAGCAGTACCGTGTGTTTCTAGCTTCAAATCTGAACCCGTACATAGCTGACAGCAATTACTAAATGAAGAGGTTGACCTAACACACCGCTGGCCACAACAATGCCCAAAAAGAAAGCAAGCTAAATGGATTTTAATTAGCAGAGCTGGTCTGTAAAAAAGGGAAAGATCATCAAGGTGCTTTTCTTTGCACAAAGTCAGTGACGTGAGCATGGAATACTTATTTCTGAAGTCTTCTCTGATAATTTCCACACTTTCAGTCAATGTTTTGGAGTTTTAACCTAAGCCAAAAAAAGCTCAGAAAGGTAGGCAAGGAAATAGTTATGACCACTGTAAATAAAAGCAGTAAGAAAGATGAGATAACACTATTTTAACTACAGAATATCTAGAATTATAGTAAATTACAATTCACAGCAAAGCCTAAGTTATTATAACCAAAGCAACAAAAAAAGTTCTGCCAGACACACGGTTCTTTCTCCACCTCAGGAACAAGCACAGGTAATGAAAAGTACAGCTCACAATCGAAAACCTTCGAAAAGGCAACAGCTGACACCAGAGCTATGATTGTTCCCCTCCTCCCCCCTAAAGCAAGTCGCCAGTAAGTCATTAAAATGCCATTTAGAAAATAATGCCCATTATCCGGTTATACATTTAAAGAGGGTCAAAGACCACCCTGCCTGTAAAAGCTGTTAACTTCTTTCTAGTAACGGGCATGGTTTCCATATTTATTTTTATGCTTTTTGTGCAAATGACCACGGTTCTGGGAGCACCAGAGCAGGACCGAAGGGCATTCCTGTATTTCTGAAGCAGCACTTGCATACTGATGAGGGAGACATCCTTTGATTCAAGGGCTCTAATGTGGAAACTGGTAAATTGGCACGGTAGAAGTTCAGTGTAAGTGTCTGCCTTAGGCAAAGTGAGATAAGTGATTCACAGCCAGAGCCTGGAAAGGGACTAAGGTGTTGCCTACAAAAAAAAGCCGTGACAGTGGCTTCTCCTCACTTATTGTTGAGAGCACATCTTGAATATTCCTGCCAATCCCAAAGCTGGCAGCAGATATTCTTGGGAAGAGTCCAGCTCTTGGGAAGCTGGTTTCCAACCAGCATCGTATTAGAAGTTTGTCCACCCAAAAGCTTATTAAAAAACAACTTTCATCCCACCACAGCAGTTGAGCTGAGCAGCATGCTAGGAACACATTAGAGATGCTGTGCTAGAGCTGGAATTTCCTGCTTTTGGTTGTTCTTTTATTTATTTATTTATTTATTTATTGCATTTTTTTAAGCACTGCTGCACCAGGTGAGCACATTAAGTACTTGCAGTGCAAAATCAGCTTAATTCCCAGCCTAATCCTACTGCCACCACACAAAACCAACGGAGGAGTGTTCGTCTCTTGGCTGAAATCCTGTTTGGCCAGGCCTACCATGCCTTAAAAAATTGCGATGCACTTCTCAAAGTCAACAGGCACAGCATAATAGTTGTTGTGACGTGTAAAGGGACCTCTATTCTGAGCCCAGCACTTGAAGAAGCCTTCCAAGCACACTGCAAAGACCACCCCTCTCTTCCCTCATGCTGCTGAGGATGCAGATTGATGAAAACAGATCTACGGCCAGTTTTCTGCTTATTTTTAGTGTGGAATAATCTCGTCGAGTACAGGAAGAAGTCCAATAGCTGGATATAATGAAACAGAACAAAGACTAGGAAACGCCATCAGCAAAACGCAGTGTTTCAAGCATTCTTGATAACTAAACTCACAATATTATTAAAACCGTAATTGATGCACTTTGGGGCAATTACATGAAGTGTTCTTATTTCCTTCCTGCTACAGACAGAGCATGAATAAACAATCTGCTTCCAACTGCTCGCAGTCATGGAATTAAAAAAAGCTGAAGAATATGCAAGTCAAATAAGAAACTTTAAAAGGAATGACATTCATTGGTTGAGAAATTTTACGGGTGTGTTTCAAAGGCATGAAAACAGCTAAGTACTTGAGCATAGCACTATTCAAAGATAATATAATCAACATAGCCCTCGCTGATAGAACTGGTGGATTGGCTTTCATATAAATGGTGAAAGAGCAGTAACTTCACTTTCTTTGCTGTTTCTTCTAAGGTTTGCATGTGTTTGCTTCGTAAAAGACAAACTGGGACTAGAGAAGAAAATGGTGGTTGATTTTCACGCAAGGGTTTCATGCTGCCATCTGTTTTACAGCCATGGCTGGGTCCTACACTGCGTTCCGGATTATGGGCATGCTCCTGCCTCCTCCCCACACCAACACTGTGCCACTGGTTAGGCCCAGGCCCCTGTCAGCTCTCCTTCATGCCGCACAATGCAGCTGTCAGCGTGCCCAGAAGCTCAGTGAGTGGTGGGCTGGCCACAGGGGGCCTGTTTTATAGGGCCCACAGCAAAGGCGGGGCAGTGGTGGCCACTGTGGCCTCAGCCAGCCTCTGTGGTGCCCAACACGAGTGGCCCAAAGGCGGCTGTGTTGGGAGCGGCCTGGACGATGCCCTCAGGTGGAAGGAGGAGGAGGGTTGGGGGGCTGAGGGCCCCTTTTCTGGGCCATTTGGCTTGCCAGAGAGAAAGGCTGCCCCTCGGCCACAGGGACTGCCCTGCACCTCCCATCCTGTGCCCTGGGTTTATTTTTAACACTGTTTTTTACATAATATCATTCTATTCTTTATGGAAAAGAACAGAAGCAAGGTGCATCTTCAGTCCTAATACCCACATGCACTTTGTGCTCTGAGTGAAGAATTTCTTCCTCACATCACATCCAATTTCAATTTCCCCTCTATTGGGTCAAGGCCATTATTCCTTGTTCCGTGGCTACACTCCCTGATAGAGTCCCTCTCCAACTTTCTTTTAGGCCACTTTTATGGGTTAGGTTAGGTGGCAAAACTGCAGGACCTTACAAATTACAGCCTTACCTACCTTGTCCCACATGATGTTTTCCAGCTCAGGCTCTAGCCTCTGATCAGTGTAACACAGAATCACAGAACCATTGAGGTTGGAAAAGCCCTCCAAGATCATCTGCTCCAACCATCCCCCTACCACCAATGTCACCCACCAAACCATGTCCCCAAGCACCACATACAGCCTCTCCTTGTACACCCCCAGGGATGGTGACTCCACCACCTCCCTGGGCAACCCGTCCCAGTGCCTGACTGCTCTTTCTGAGAAGAAATGTTTCCTCATTTCCAACCTGAACCTCCCCTGGCACAGCTTGAGGCCATTCCCTCTAGTCCCAACACCTCACGACAGCACCCTTTCCTCTCCTGGGATGTTTATTCCTGACAGGAGACATAGGTCCAGCCCAGTCCGTGTAACTATTTTTGTAGGTGGCAGCTGCAGGTCCCACACCAGGTAAAGGTGTCCCAGCCCCTCCAACAGTGGGGAGCCCCATCTTCCCTTGACCCTCTATCATTGCTTTCTGACTGATGTGGAAAGGGAAGGAGCTAATAAAAATTTTCTTCGTGTTCTGGTGCAAGGTGGGACTGTGCCAAAACACCCAGTAAATCAAGGAGTGCCCCGGTTTGGCCATCACAAGACAGAGCGAAGGCTGGGGGGCAATGGCCTTTGGTGTCTACTCGATGTGGATTCGTCATCTCACAGGAAAGACCACAGCTTTCAGGTGGTCTTTTTCTGGCCAGAGCAAATGAAAGCACCACAAGGCACGTAGACGTGGTGCCAACTAACCCCGAGCACTTGCAAGGGGCAGAAGGGCACAGGCCATGCTCAGGGACACCCCTGCAGACCTCAGAGACATTTTGGGGAAAGAGCTGGGCTCCGAGCAGGCAGGTTGACAGCTCACTGTTCCCCTTCTTTGGAAAGGGAGATGTGCAAGCACCCAGAAATCCCAGCCATGCACCAAAACTGATCTGAGATGAGTCCACGTTATACAGTAATCACCTTGCAACGCACAACAAAAGAAAGATTTTTAAAGATGAGATTGATCAAAGAGGCTGTGAACTCTAATGGAGATTGATTGGCTCGGCACCGTAATGCCAGCACGGAGGCCGGTTCAGCTCAGATCCCCGCCTCTGCCTTTTATCTGCTGTGCACTCAAATGGCCAAAGCCTCTTGCTGAAGCAAGACCCTAAAAATCCTGCTTTTCTTATAAGGGTCCAGGGATGGGGAGTTTGTCTTTGCACCAGCTCACTGTTTCTGCCGAGGTTTTTCCACCTGCCAAGGAGGGCTCTGTGGAAAAATGCTCTCCAGATCTTGAATACCAGGTGAGTTGTGAATACCAGCAGAGTCCTTTTATTGTCAAAAGTCGTATTTAAATGCTTTAAGACTCAGTGTCCTGAGCGCAGCACCAGCAGAGGAGAGCACACAGCCCCTTCCTCTGCCCCACAGGACAGAGCCCTGCCTGCCCCACCATCTCACCACACGGGCCCTGCAGTGCCCGTTAATTAAAGCTATGATGATAAAGCCATAGCTGCCCACCTAATTAAGCCACGGCAGAGAACTCTTCAGCTACTCCACTCCTGCTCCTTCATTTTGCCTTCATACCTTATCACAAAGGTAGCACTTTATAAACATGCAAGGTAGGCAGAGATTAGTGTGCCTTTTATTTGTGCCATCATTACCTTTCCTTTTGGAGCCTCGTATTTATCTGTGCTCTGCTTTTCTAGCTCCTGCTTTTTTTCTTTCCTGATTGGTTTAAGAGTGCATAAAGTGAGATTTAATGCACCTGAAACATTACAATTAGCTGCATTGTGCTAATAACTTAAAGGAAACAGATAAATATTAGCAACTGTCACACTTGGGAAAGTCCCCTGTGCTGCAGAAAGAAGGCCTGCTGGTCAGGGAATGTGGATTTTTTTTTTTCTGACTCCATCCACACAGGATTCAAGGACGGGACAAAACACTAGAAAGTCAGCAAGCAGAAAGCAGTAAATAATGAGGGAGCAGGAGAGGTCTAAGCTCTGTTCTGGCTGCTTCCAGATGTAAATTTTGTTGAGTTATGCGTCTCAGCATCACAGTGACACGTCTGGGACGTGAGGGAAACCCAGGCGGGTAGCACATCTTCAAAAAGCCATCCAGGACTCAAAAGTTATGTATATTACTTTCAACAGGGGAGAGCCTGACAGATAAAAACTTCCCACAGAGCAGCAGGAGGGGGAAGGCAACCCTTACCTTCTCCTCTCCTTTATTTGCCTTTATCATGTCCAACCCTCCATGTACTACATTGCACGAGCTTCCCCCAGCACACAGGGGAGCTCATCACTACATAACACGCTCTGAGTGACCAAGCATTTTTTGGGCCAGGGTCCTGGTTAAGTGACAGAGGGAAACTGGAGAAGAAAAGGAGGTCCCTGCTGAAACTCACCCCTGGGCTGACGACTCCACTGCTTCTCGTGCTTGGGCCCACGCAGAGCTGCAGCCCTGGAACCCCTTCAGGTCACCTCAGCACATCCCTGCAGGGCGCCACGTGCTGCTGGGGTCATTGAGTTTCATTACCTGTCCCATTGGTGCTAGCAAGAAGAGTTTCCCTATGCTTTCTTTTATTTCTGGCTACAAGAATCAGAAAGATCTTAACCTTCAAAATTTTCCCTACCTTAATGCTAGCTTTGTTAAGGCATCTTAAACACTACAAAGTAGCACTTCAGTGGAGGCCAATTACTTCTCCAAGAAAAGAGCTTTCTTAATCTTTACAAATTCCTCATCCTATGAGACAGACGTATCAAAGAACTGATTTTTCTGCCAAAGCATTATATTCCTTAGCTCCCTTTCACCCCCAAACAACATCACTCACATAGCTAGCACGTGAAAACAAAGTAAGCACGTTACTTGAGCAACTCTATCTCAGTGTGCAGGTATTCCCATAAAAATACACATCGTTTCAATAACAATCTATCCAGCCACCCAGCCCAGAGTTGAAATTGGTGATTTAACACAGACCAGCAATATTCCTGAAGTCTAATGGTACAGTCATCCTGGAACAGAAACCCACACCTCAGTACAAGCATTAACTTGGGTTGCCTTGCGTTGGAATATACACATTGTAGGGAAGTCTCAGCTTGCAAACTCAACCGTGCACCAAGATGCCCATCTTGCTAAGACAAAATACTAAGAACTTACTCAAGCTATCCCCAGGAACCCTGTAAAAAAATGAAGAAAGCACCTGACGTACAATTCTGTCTCTTCCGCTGCACTGAATATGTGCCTTCTAAATTCAGCAAACTTTCCACTATTTAAAGAGCTCAAACTGAACATTTTTGAACTGACAACCCCCACAGTCTCCTTGAGTAAGGCAGCACATGCAGCCCCTGCACAGCTTTGATATGCTTTCTCACCAACGTGGCTTGACAAGCTTCCAGCGGGATGACCTCTCAGTCTCTGCCTCAAGCTTTTGCTTTCTCCTCGGATTATCAGAAGATAGCCAATTGTGATGGTGGTTTTTTGCTGGTAAAAAAAAAGCTGCTTGCTGGACTGAGACCACCAACTCATTTCACATAGGTCAGAAAATGAGATGGTAATTTTTTTTGGCTGTTGCCAACAAACTATTTCAGCTACAGACCTAGATGTGAAAGGCTCTGTAATAAATTACCAATCTCCTGAGCCATCCAGTTAACATGCATTAGTTTTTTCACTCAATTATACTCATACTTTAAATGCTTAAGCTCATAAATTTTCTGAAGCTGTAGGAAGTAAAATACCAGAAAATTCAGATTCTTGATGACAGGTCATTTGTTTTCTGTATGCCTCAAAAATATACTGAAGAGTACGGTTGCAGGCATGTAATTAGAGTTAAGACATCACATTCTGGTTTAAAACCAAGTGTCTAAGCAGTCACATACTAGGTATTTCTATTTTACATTTTGCTCCACTATTTCTCAAGTCATGACAAAGCCACCACAAGCTTTTTGACTTTTTCTTAGTGCTGAGTCTTTTGTTTGATTTCTAAAACCAGGAGCAAGTTAGAAGCAATATCCATACAATTGTTGCAATAAAACAAAGCTTCCTTTTATTCCAGTTCTAAAAGTGTTATTATTTTTCAAAGACAAATGTTTTACCGTCAGTTTAAACAGAGACTGGCACTCTGTAAAAGCATTTATTAGGCATGAAAATAGAAGACAAATAACTAGTCATTGACTACATTTCAAAGAATGCTATTAAAGGTATTTCAAAGAAAGTGATTCTTAAAGAGCATTAAGGAAAACAGATTTATTATACCAAGCATTGAACAGCACTGGTAATACTGACTTAAGGGAATGACAGGTCAGAATAATGATACTCTCACGTACTAATGAAATTTCATTAATTAGAGGTGTTGTATATAGTATACTGTATTGATAAAAAATGCTATCAGAGTAAGAGCTGTAAACAACTGGGTCAAGAAAGCTACCTGATTTTAAGATGACAGAACATTGTCATATGCAAAAAAAAAAGCTGTGGGTATATTTCAGAGGCAAATATCTAGGAATTGGTTAGATTTCCCAATTTTAAACATTCAACAGAATTTGTTGGTTAAGAAACAGTAGCTTAAGTTCAATTTTTTTTGCTTACACTGCAGTTAGGATAAACATGAGTTTATTTGCAGAAGCCTTCAGAAGTTGTCATGGCTGTCCTTCTACTAGATTATACATGCTATGAGAACACAACAGCCTTGAAAAGTTACCTTCTTAAGTAAAACTGATAGTTTCAGGCATAATTTTTTCAGTTTTTATTTCAGCAGCTCTTGGAGCCAATCATCCTTTCTCACACCTACACGCATGCAATATTTATTTCTCAGGCCTGCAGTCATACTACCAGAGGCATACTCTGTACTTCAACATGCCTGATATTTAAACGAACACATTCAAAAATAGTTTCAGAAAAAATGAAAAAAGTAAACCAGCCATCTGATACACTTCACTTCCATTAAGCATATTTGATCATAGCAGGCTTTAAAAACTTGCTCTCCTAGACAGGGCTGGCTGACCACTGTAAAAACAGTGCTTTTATTTCTAAAACAATGGTCACTTGCCCTTAGCACAAAGGTTTGGGTTTCCCAGAGGTTAAAAAAAATAATAATAATCCCTGCCCTCAGTCATCCCAGTGCTAAAACCCACTGCAGATCAACTTACCAAATCCCTGTGCAACACCCAGTTGGCATGCAGGTAGTGAATACCATCCAGGATCTGATATAACAGTGACTTCACCATTCCCCGAGGTAACTGAACTGGTTTCTTGTTTGCTTTAGAAGCCCTGTGAAACTTGATTATATGCTGTAAAGGGGAAAAAGAAATCAAAATAAAGAAAATGTTTGCTTTTTTTAAAAAAGAACACTACATAAACAATACATAAAAATATTGCCAGCAGTTCCTTACATACACGTCTTAGCTTTTGCAAACGTTCATCACTCATTTTCCCAATTAGAAACACACACATTAAGTACTAGAAAATTAATACTATGAGGTAAAAGGAACACTATCCCAAGGGAATCTCTCAAAAATTAACTTGTCAAAGCAAATTCCCTTGCAGATCATTGACCTCTAAAGGTTTAGAGGTTCTGGGGGATATATAATCATTTGAGGCTGACGTCTTGTATATCAGAGCACAGAATTAAAAGTGAATTACCCAACTCCTATATCATTTTACTTCTACGTTTTCTCCCACTGCCATGACACTGTAACGTTGAATCTCTAATGCCAGAAGAATTCGTGGAAACTGCGATAGGAGTTTTAAATTAAACAAGGAATGAATCTAGGCTTCTGTTTACCATTCCCTTAAGCATCACACCAAAGAGAAGCTGTCGACAGAGCAAAGCTACAAGCCTGTCCATTTTAACATCAGCCTCCAAGCCACAGAAAAAAAAACTTTCATGATTTTGACTGTATACACAAGTAATATTGTCTTGTAGTAACAAGGAAGAGTTCAAGAGAACATCTTCCTCTAACACTCAAATCCCAGGTGCCACTAGCACTAATGCCATAGCAAAAAGTGTGTCAGTAATGGTAACCATTTCCATGTTTCTGTCTGAGAGAACTTCCAGAAGAAGCTTTTGCACACATTCACGCTCTTGAGATGTTTTACACTTGTGTGATGATTTAAACCGCCCTGTCCACCTTGTCCAAAGGAAACCTGGCACTGCACTCCTACCACATCATCGTCCTACTGAGGAAGGGCCTCTCCATTTCCTACACTCCTAGGAAGTTTCATGTTCCAGCTGCCGGTTCGGTACCTGACTATTCAACCTCCTTCTTACTCCTGTTCTAAGACACTGGGCCCTTTCCCCAGCCTTGCTAGGGAGCTGCTGCAGTAGCTGTGCTCAGCACTGGAGAACTGAGCCCACAGCCAGCTCTGCCAGGCACTGACACAGCACAACCATGCTGCCTAATCGCTCTCAGCCAGGTACAGAGAACAACCAGGAACAGGTACAGCTGAGGAGCTCCCACATTTATACACAAGTGTGCATGCCAACAAAGATGAGAAGTGGGGGCTGTTCTTAAGTTAATGATACATAAGCTAGCATTTCATTAACCGAAGTGCTTCTACGGCAATTTTAGCCAAGTATGAAGCAATGCAGAAATTTAAAAATGCCAACAATGACAGGTCACTACTAGACATATCCTAACACAGAGCCTCACAGCATATTTTGGAATTAAAAAATAATTCACATGTTCCTAAGCTTCTCTAGCTTAACATATAAATATGGGAGGGAGCAGTGAAAAGAATAACATGCTTGGTTTTTCTGCACTTGAAAAACCAAACCACTTCCTCAAAAATTTATTTATTTTTCTAAATCAACCTTTAGAAAATGTCAACATTTCAGCTGTGTGATAACTTCGTTCCAATTTTATGTTGGGAATAAAATCTTAATATAACTAGTAAGAACATCCAAGACATTTAACTCAAATCCAATACCTGAATTCATCCCAATTTCAAATAATACAATTTTCAAAAGGAACTAGTTTTAATTTGATTCATACACCTTAGCTGTCTGTCCAACCTCCATGCAGAGGAGAAACCAACTCATGATTCGTAATGCGTGAGTCTTGCACAAACACATACCTCAAGAACTCCATTTTATTTCAAATTGCCTCTGTTGTACCATTTAATCTGAATCATCTTAATATCTTTCAAAGTTAATATTCTACTGTTTGTTCCACTGAAAGTAATGCTCAGAATGCATATCAAATTTAATTCTGGTAAACACAAACACCTTTCTCTTTCAGGAAAGTAGAGGCTACATGGGATTTTGCATTCTTTACAATGCTGCTTTAATTTTTTAAGCATTTTAGATGGATGTTGAGGTTACAAATATGAAGCTAACAGAGGAAAAGGGTACATATCTTAAAACAAATTTATTTTGCCTCCAACATGTTTATAATTAAAAGCTGTATCTTGTAATTAGGAATGAACAGCCTTCCTCACAAATACATGAATTTCAAAAAATGAGTTGAATAACAAGCTCTTTCCACTGGAACACATGAATGAAATTTCAATTATATTCAGTGGCATTACACTCACTTCATTTCTTCACTGATGACATGCAGTGTAAGCAAAGTTCCAGACTACCCTATTCAGCCAATACGTTTGCAATTTTTCAAAGGCAATCCACCTGCATAACCAATTACATTTTCCCCCACACGCTTTATTTTAGCTGTAGTGAAGGGTTATATCTGCATTTAACTAGATTTTTAGCTACTGAGTGCTGAATGCAGATTTTATCTTCTGTAAGAGGTCACAGGTTAACTGTGTTGTGTGCTTGCCTAACATTTTCCATTGCTTTTTCTTTGGTCCTGAAAGAGTTTCCAAAAAACATTCTGGGTGAAAAACTATACTGTCTTTCCTGACCTTGTCTCTTTTCTGTAAATAAAACTATGTCTGTTATCAACAAATAATTCACCTTACCCAGAGGTCATGCTCAGCGTAGTCAAAGAGAAGCCACACCTTCCTGTCAGCATGAGAAAGAAACACTTTTTGCAGAGAAATGACATTTGGATGCTTGAGCTCTCGCAGCAACTGCAAAATAAAGAAAGTCCACAATTATATCCATACATCCAGGGCAGTGGAAGAGCTGAAAGATGAATAATAGTATTTGCTACATATTATACAATACAAATATGGTAAGTTGAAATTTGCAAGACACAAAACACAGCATTTCTTTATATATTTTTTTGACAGACCCAGTCACTAGTTTAAAACCAAAGCTGAAAGCAAGTCATAACCCCCCTTAGGGCATTCACTTCCCATTTATTTCCTAAAAGTTTAAGGCTCAATAAACCTCGCTGTTATGCAGGATCAAGACAACTCCATAAACAGCCAGCTGTGGCATCTGCCCTTTCCTACAGGCTCTAATCTCTGATAAAGCCATTTTGGGGCATCAATTTTCTCCTGGCTCCCAATTATCTCGGAAAGCCTGCATTTTGGATGCAGTCACTCAAGGCTCGATTGGATGACTCATGTAGAACGTGTCAATGCAGGCAGCTAAATGAAGATGTGCTTCTCAAGACAGAGCCAGCTGCTCTGAAAGGTCAACGCCACCAAGCGAAGAAGGTCCAAACTCCCTCCCACAACGTACACCGGCTTCTGGAAGTGCCAGAACTGTCGGTGGAACAGCTCAGCACTTCAGGAGAAAACCAACCCAGACACACAAGGGCGATAATTTGCTGCTGAGCTCCTGCACTGCAATGACTCACGGCACTACCAGCAGACCCGGCAGCAGCAGAGGGACACAACACAGCTCTGAGCGAGAACTTTTTGGCAGCAGCGAGCCATTAAATCAGCTCAGCAGCTTCAGAAACTGTAGATTTAATCATCACCAAAAGGAAAACACAACGGGCATCGCACAAGAGCTGAATGCAGACTGAATGTATATTTGAGCTCTCCTTTCAGCTCACAATTTCACTGTACTGACACGGTTGCTAAAGAAAAAAAACTTTAGAAGTACCTCAGCAAACTATTCTCAAGAGTGGATACCAAGGACAATTCAAACTAGTATTTGAATAGAAAATAGAAAATTAGTATGTTGGGATTGAATCTAATATAAGATACAAAATTATCCCATTGCATAGAGGGAACAAGATAATGAGTTCCTTTCCACCGATACCTTAGTCACACATGCTAACATTTTAGCTGCTACTGAGATAGTAAAAATATGCACATTTGCATATGCTTGTGTCCTCCTTTTCCATTTCATCTGAGGCAGATTCCCACTCCTACTCACTGACCAGAGGCTTCAGCGTGGTATTTCTTGAGCAAGGAAGAGTACTGAGCTCCACACAGATTTGTCTCAAGTATGAGACAAAACAGAGACAGAGAATTGAGGAGATGAGGAAACATCAGAGATCAGTACAGAAGGCAATAGTTTCAGCATGTTTAACTTACTATCTTCAGATTTTTTAAGTTATATAGAGGAATTTCAAGCCATGATCTGAAAGAACAAGTGTAGAATTATGTAAATACCTGTAATTCCTACTATGGATAAGTATAAAAAAATTAGAAATGCTATTTGCAGTTTTTGTTAACTGCTGGTGGGAGGCATCGGTGGTGTGGTGGGTGCACCCTGGCTAACAGCTAAGCCCCAGAAGAATGGGGGATAATGAGGAAGAGCAGAAGGAAGAAAACTTTTGGGTTAAGATAAAAGCAGTTCAATAAGCAAAGGAATGATGAAAAGAGCAAAGCAAAAGCAACCACTCACCACCTCCCATACGTAGACTGATGCACAGTTTCCCAGCAATGGCTACCTCCCTCAAATCCCTTGTTCCTCATTTTTTACTGTTGAGCATGATGTTACAAGGCATAAAATATCCCTGAGGTCAGTCAGACTCAGCTGTCCCCGCTGTGTCCCCTTCCCAGCCACTTGCCCACCCTCAGCCTCCTCACTGCTGGGGCAAAGGAAAGAAAGCAAGCCTTGATGCTACCCAAGTGCTGCTCAGCAGTCAACACCCTGGTGTGTTATCAACACTACTTCAGTCACAAATCCAAAAGATACCACCACACAGGCCACTAGGAAGAAATTTACTCCATCTCAGCCAGACTTAGTGCAGCAGAGACCAAAGGTAGAAGCTAGCCTCTTCGTAGGGAATGTTATAATATCATAGAATTGTTTAGGTTAGAAAAGACCTCCAACATCATCAAGTCCACTGCTTAGAGCCCAAAGGACTGCTTGTAGATTCAGTATAAATTCAGTGCTAGCTCAAATCTACATCAAACATTCTGTGACAGTGCAGCAACTACGTGTCCCAAACCAAAATTTCAGCATATTTTCTGTGCTCTGATGACACACCTGTACCAGCACTCCAATTCCTTATACCCAGATACAGACTGCTTCTCAATAAGAGGAAGACAGAGTCATGGCTCCAAAAAATAAGTGTAACCCTCCCCTCGTTCACCCTTTTCTATCCCATTTCAAGTCCACCCTACTCCCTGGTTCCCTGTGTAGCAGGTATTTCCCACTTTAAAAACCCATTTTCCTCACATCAAACCAAACGTGATATGATGGTTCCTTTTGCACGCCAGTGTTTTAAGTGTTTGGTCAAAGCTAGATGGCCACACGCATCCCAGTGAAGAGGATGGCTGAAATACAGCAGCAAAACCACCGGAATAAGGAAATAATTACTGCAATGATGACAGATGATCCCTGAGTCACTGTCTTGGAAAGGCTGAAACGCTCCAGGACAGAGGCAACACAGAGCAATAAACACAAATGCTGTCTGCAGGACAGAAAGAGCTCATGCAGATAACATCATGTGGGCTGTAAGCAACACTTCCAGCAGCCTCACCCTCCGAAACCAGGCCTCTCCAACCCATACGCCACGTGCCTTTCCTACCAGATGACTCTCCTCATGTCCAGCAGCTAACAGAGCTCATGGAAGAAAAAGCAGACTGCAGGAAACAGCAGCGAGGTGCCTGCTAAGGACAAAGGTCACTTCTTGGCCTAGTGACTCTGATACCTTCTTCTCTACTCTAGTTCGGTTCTACAGAACGCAAGGAGGAAAAAATCTTGTCCACTTAGCCCTCAGTAAATTACTGTACTTTTAACCTACATTTCATATGATGACGCAAGATCACTTCCACAGCGACAAAGGTTTCCCTTAAGGCAGGGAGACCTAGTTCACCTTCAAGAAGTGCAGCTGTGCAACTGATGATGCTGCTGATACCTCTGGTTTGACCTGAGCGTCAAAACCCCACATTGCTCCCATCTAGGCTTTCCCTCGTTTTCATAAATATTGCTCGAGACATGGAAAAGAACCAGCATCCCTACATGCCCAAGGCTTGGGCCTGCACTATGATTCCTGTGTCTCCCTTTTCAAATGCAGAAACACTAATTCCACAGCCATGGGGCAGCTGAGGGACAAGTAAAAGTGCCCTGAAACACATGAAATTGTTGAATTGCTTCATGGAGAAGGGCAAACACGGGTAAGACAGAACATCATTAAATAATGAATAGCTACCACACTGTTACTGCAAACCTGTTCTTGCTCAGGGACACTACAGTAACTACCTTCACATCCAATACGAGCTGAACTCAGCACACGTCTCCATGAATGTGGAGGTCTCCTTCAGCTGGTGACACTCACACATTTGCAGCACAATTCTTCATTACTACAGACACCTCTCATGAGCCAGGAGACCATGCTGAATGAGTGCATTCTTTCCAGAAGTGAGAATTTCTAGCTTTACTGCAAATGCCATTCCACCTCCACTCGTGATGCTTGCTACTATGCGTGGTAAATTACTCAGTGTTGCAATGCTGCCACGTCTACCTCAATAAACAAGTACAGCTTCTCTCAAGGCCCTTCTCAGGGCTTGAGGCAGGTCAAGATGAGGCTAGATAAGGTCACTCCTTGCACTCACTGCGTTCCTGTAAGAGCTACACAACACTTTTCCCCTAAAGCAGAGAGCAATGATAAAGCTGGCTGGACATAAAGCAGCTATGCAATATCAATCGAAACATTCAGTTAAGCAAAAATCACTATTGTGTCATCTTGCCAGTTTGATGGCATAAATTGAAAATCCAATCGTCTCACGCCTCAAAAAGGCTCAGTCCCACTAACTGACCAAGCAAATTGTACATTTGTAGTCATGCCACGACTTAAGATACAAACAGAAAGAAAGGGGGATGGAAGAAAAAGCAGACCATGATTCACCGAGAAAGGCAGGCAGACCAGGACAGCACTAAGATTTTGTCATTCTGCAACAGATAAAAAACAGTGGAACAACTGCTAGGATAGATGAGTACAAGCTTACTAAGACATCACCTGAAATACTACACACAATTCCAGCCAATTCAGGGAAGATGAATTCCAACTACAACAGGGCAAAGAAAGCCCAAGCCTACAGGCTCCATTCTCCTGGCTACAGCAGGACAAGAGACAAACAACCAAAATCTTTATAGCCTGCAAAAAAAGAAAGACAGAGAAAGAACTCTCTCTAACCAAAACAAAAAAAAAAAAAAACACTAAGAGCAGCTATTCTAACTGACAATACTATCACAAGTACATATGAATCTGAAGTCATAAATAATTTTGGCTTAATATTTACAGACTGGAATGAGACTGTCTCCCTACAGAGATTTTTTCTCCTTACAAGCCTAACTTGTACTTTGCTAATTCTGAAGGTGCACTTGGCTTGTCTGAAGAAATAGAATATGACAACTCCAGAAGCATCATCTAATTCTACGTTCCTTAAGTAAATCTTTTTAAAAGTTTTCATTGTTATTCTTAGTTTCCTATCAAAAGTATACCTTTACTCAAGTACTTTAAAAACTTTCAATTTCAACTCTAAAAAGCAAATTTATTATACAAGTTAAATCCCACATTGACTTAGCTGCTATCCATTAGATTCCAGATCTTATTTTCAATGTAAATACAATTTTCATTTTATACTCTCAAAAGTCAGATATTCCACAGTACTAAAAAAGAACAAAAAAATCCACTGAAAAAACATGCTGTTTTCCTTTCAAAATTGTTCAAATGAAAGCTTAAAGGCAATGTAACAGAAAAAGTCATAATGCTGTGCACTCTGAATTTATTATGAGGCTGACAATACATTTTTCAAACTACAGTTCTTCAGACTTACAACTGTGAAATTGTTGATTTAGTTTGTCCTTTTGTTTTTCGTTTTTCAAGTCCTAAATTTTTGAGTCGTAAAAAGAAGCCTGACAACACACAATGTCAAGAGAAAAACGCACAACTCTGATTTAACTTTTGTAGTTTCCAGAAGAAATGAGTCTTACATTATCACACAGACGTCAGTATTTATCAGGATCTCAAGTTCAAGAATATTCAAATTATTAGAAGTTACTGAGATACTACTTGAAGGTTCTCTGAAAGTAAGGAGGTGGATGAAGAATCCTGATGACACCAGCACTGTCAAGCTCAGCAGATTTTACACTTCACAGAAACTGTTACAATTCTTAAGGATTACAATTTCTCTCATTTATTCAGTATTTTCATCCCACTTGAACAGAACCAAACCTACTACTATCCTCCTTTTATACAAACTTTTAAGAACGCTGTTTGTATACATACCATAAAGAAGAATTAGAGAGTTTAGTCTGGTCAAATGGAGTCACATTAAACACCTGTATTCCTCAGTACCTCGCTGCTTCTCACCACATGGAAGGCTTGCCAAGAAAACCAGTACTTCTAACATGAGGACTGTACTTGCTTAAGTAATTTCTGCATTTTGTCTCGCAGGAGAGTGCCTCTACTGCTAATGTGGAAGGAACAGGACAGCCACCCCTACTTAACGTGAGGAACCTGCACCCACAAATTGTTCCCCATTGCATATCACAAAACCACAGCAAAGGCCATCTCACTGCAGCATGGGTCCCTGCTCTGAACATGATCTACTCAAAGCAAGCCTGGGCCGCACGTTATCAGCACTCAGACAAGAAATGTAAGGTGCAGCATCTCTTCCACCCACTGGGACAATCACTTGGTCCTTTACCTGGGGAAGATGATTAGGAGGGTGAATCCTGCAGTCATTAGGTTTCAACTTCTGCCTTGCAGGGTGTCTCCAATGGCTGTGTGCTGCTTCACAGTCCTTACTCTAGTTCACACTGGCTCTGGAAAAAGCCCTTAAGCCCTTCTTCCATCAGAGGACGAGGCCTGAGGAAGAGGACCAACCTGTGCAGCAGCCTCCACTGAGGTCAACTCAGTGAAGGCCACCAACTGAATGGCACCTGGGCTCACTTCTCACCCACTTAGGGCACAGGACTTCTGCTTTATCTGTCTGTTTTACCTACAGCTTCCCGTGAGGCACTCTGAGCCACAGCACAACTGAAGAATGGGTCAATTTGGCTTGCTCACACAACAGAAAACTAACAACACTTAATTTTCCACTGGGTCAAGATGAATGAACTTATCCTGCAGCCATATTACTAATAGATCCAATACTAAGAGTATCACCTTTTGTGATAACAGCCTGCATTTGTTTTAACACAAAACCACAAAATCCCAAGGAAATCCAAATGCCTCCAAGGCAGACTGAAAGAATGGAAACAAAGACGCCAGCTAGTTATGGTTCTGCAATTTTCTGTCCCAGATCCATCAGTCTGGAGGCTGTTCTAACTTGTAAAAGCTGGCTGCCGTGCTCTAAAGGCAACAGGCAGGCAGGACAGAGCACAGCACAGCTGAGAGATGTTCGGATGCTGGGGATGTTCAGCTGGAAAAAAGAAGGCCAAGGAGACTTTGTTGCAACCTTTCAATTCTTAAAGGTGACTTAAATGGAGAAGGGTTCTTTACTCAGGTAGATAATGATAGGACAAAGGGGGATGGTCTTACACTAAAAGAGGATAGATTTAGACTAGACATTAGGAGGAAATTCTTCACTCAGAGGGTGGTGAGGCCCTGGCACAGGCTGCCCAGAGAAGCTGTGGATGCCCCATCCCTGGAGGTGCTCAAGGCCAGGCTGGATGGGGCTTTGGGCAACCTGGTGTGGCGGGAGGTGTCCCTACACATGGCAAGGCAGTTGGGGTTTGGTGATTTAATTGTCTCTTCCAACCCAAGTCATTTTATGATTACTTTAAAACCTAAGTCTCCTGCACAGGAAACTTCTCAAACCAAAATCATAAGCTTGAAACTACATGAAGCCTGGTTAACTACTTCAGTTTGCTACAGCCTCAAAAAAACATCCTACTTTGTGAACTGTGACATCATATTTGCCATATTATTCCAGGTAGATAATTTTTAAGAACATTCTTCCTTGTGATTAAACTACTGATTTAAGAATTGAGGGATTGGGACTTGGTGCTACACATTTTTATACACATCTTCTCACCATTCTAACCCTCTGCTCTCCCACCTAATAAAAATCTAACTCTTGGTATGGTGAGCATGCAGTTTATAGTGCCCACTTAGTTCTTGAAAGTGAAGGCACATATCATAGAAAAGGTATCGGGAAGCCCAGGCAGTGTGCACTTCTATAGAGAACAAGAACAGACAAACATTCAGCTAAAAGGTTTTGGGTGAGGCAGGATTCCCAAATGTTTCACATGGTGGATGAATGGGGGAAGATAAGGAAGGCTATAGCTCTACAACTATCTCAATATTAAAGATAATTAGCATAATCAGAAAAAAAAAAACTAACAGTTTACATAAAAGCATTAAAAAACGCCTCTTATTTAAACAGAATAAGAAATGAGCTAGGTTCATGAACATGAGGTCTAAATTCTCAGGCTGCAACAAGTACTAAAACACAAGAGTTTTATATTCCTGTAGAGGCTGAGCTCATCCCATAACCAAGTCAGCCATTTCACCTCATGTCACTGCCCTGGTTCACAGCTCTTTCCACTGAAGTAGGTCAATTACTTTATTTTTTCTGAAAATTCGACACTGTCACTTATCAGCCTCAGAAAAGTAGGTTGGGGCATTTTTGAACATATAGGTTACTCAACATTCCTGGACTGAAGATAGTCATCATAAAACAAGACAAAATTGATTGTATAGCTGTAAAAACAAGAGTTTCACTTTGATTTTTATCAAACTGCACTCTTGCCAGAAAATCTGACTAAAATGCAAGAACTTAGCTCTTCTGAGAAACTGAAAGCGATACGTATCTCTCACAATGCAAGTCATCTTACCTCTCCTCAATACCACCACACTTGAAAAAAAAAAGTACTCATCAGGATGGTCTAGACCACACTGTTACAAAGTCTGGTATTCAGTCTTGAATTTTAAGTATTACCACAAATAAATTTATTAATTAAATGTACAGATTACATTTTAGGGTACAACACTGCTGATTAACTCAGTAGTATTTTCATATATACACTACTCATATAATCAATATAGACAATATAGATATTACTCTTTAAGTGGCTAATCTCTATATGAAGTTCCTGATTTTCTTTATGATATTAATTCACAGGAATGGAAATATATATATATATATGAATATGATATATGTATATATATATTTGTGTGTATATATATATATATATTTAGTGGAATTAAAACAAGAGGAACAATGAATTTGGGGGGCAATGTTCCTTCTTACCTTCAAAAAAAGCATCACAAGAACAGTAAGGAAAAAAACTCAAACCCTAGAAGTCCATGGTTAATAATTCAACTGCAGGAGAACTCAGCCACATCAGCAGCTGAAGCCTGGAAGCAAAACTGGAAGCGGAGCCAAGAGCAGCTCAAGGAATGCTGTTGCAGATTACTCTGACTTTCTCTCTCTACACCAGCTTTTGGGCTCCACTCCACTCTCAGCCTGCCTTCCCTGTGCCTTTGGTGCTTTCAGAACATTGCCCTTCTTTCACCTTTACCACTCTCCCACCACGGGCTGAGAGCTGTACTGCTGTTCTCTTCAAAGGGTGCAATGCTGCAGCTGCAGCAGCTCAGAGCAAGGAGGAAGCTTCCCTGCTTCTCATTCCTCTTTTATCACTACGGGGGACCCTGCTGCCCTAGAGGAATGATTACACAGCAGTCCTCAAGCTATGCAAAGAGGCCAAGTCGTTCCTGACTGTCAGCCAAATTAGTAATTCTCTTTTAATAGATACAAATTGAGTAAGGATCTTTCCCCGAGCAAATAGAGACACCTCCCTAACAAGCTTCTCCTGCCAGCTTCACGTAGAATAAACTCTTTTAAACTCTTCAGGGAAATCAGTGCAAAAAATACAAATAAAATGTTCTCACAAATCCCTCTGAAATGGTAGCTGACACTTTCCAAAAGCATTCACCCCGAGGAAGTCACAATATTTGGAAAGTTACTGCCAAAATGGCTGGGATATTCCAAATTTAAGGCCCTGTTTTCAGCTCCTTCAGTTCCGTGTGGATGTCTATCTAGCATGGTAAAAAAGGCTCAGCTTTCAAAAACTGCTCAATTACCTTCTCCTGCAGAATATAGTTTCATTTCGTTTTTTCACCTCACTCATTTCAAGGACTAAATTGTTTGAAATCAAAGCCAACTTGAAGTCAACAGTGTCTGAAATCCTGATACGCTCTTCAATCAAACATGAAATTGGAGTAGATCTACTAGTTTTAAATCCTTCAAGACTGTGGGTTTGAAACACTTACTCAAACACATGAGTTATGGTTATTTCCTTTCCTAATTCATCAATTTCAGTTGAAACATTTCAAGATAAATAAATCCAAGCACTGCCACAAAATAAGAATATACAGGAGTTAACCAGAACCTTCTATATACTGGCTTTATCCACTGAGTTTCAGTTTCTGTGCAAACTTGTCACAATCCACAGCTACTTATGTTTTTCTAACAACATGAAATATAAAAATATAAACCTGAATAATCTAGGAAAATGTATGACTAATATTCATGGGTATATTATAGCCCGTGAGGCAATGATGATGCCTGTTTGATTGGAAATCTTCATTTAAACAAAACCCAACAGGTTTTAATCATTCGGAGCTCATAAGAATTGACCTCTTTAGGAAAATAACTGAAGCGCTAATGCAAAAGTCAGATTAATTTAAACCACTGACTCTAATCATGTTTTTAAACTGCTGCATTTAATCTGCACTGAGGCAGTCAGTACATTTTAACTTAAAAAATCATTTTTAGACAGCAAGTGTAACAGGTGCAAAATCTTCCATGCCATTTGTACTTGTTTTATACCTCCGTAATGAAAATATAGTAGAATAACATGATTCAGCCAACAAAAACAGCATGCACTCAAATCAACACTTTTAATAAATCTGTTTGCTAGTAGAAAGAACTGATGTTACTTACTGCTATTTCTCTGCATGCAGACATAGAAATTCCAGTACCTTCTATTTGCTTTAAAGCATAATCTTTATCATCTTTCCTGTGAAAGAAGAAAAGAAGTTTTTTTAAAAAAAAATTGCACTGTGAATTTAAAGTGAGCTCTTTATCACCATTCAGCAGTTTCTAATTCATATTCTTCACCTTATTTTCTTTCAGTTGTTTACTGATTTAATGCCTGGATACAAGCTGAGCACTAAGCCTTACACTAACCACACCACCCTGCTAAAGGCAAAATATAAATGCGTTCTCACTACTTACATAGCAATTTTGACTTTTTTTAAATGTTATAATCATCATTTCTTCCATTCATTTCTTGTGTTACTAAGAAAACAGCACAAACATTTAGTGCATACTAGAATAAAGTTTCTCCAAGTCTAGCTAGGGGTACATCTCCTATAAATGTGGGACCCCGATGAGGCAAAAAACTTCCCCATATTTTAACAAGCTCTTCAGTAGCACAAGAACATTGTCATAGTAGCACCTTTTCTTTCCCCTGGGTCACAAAAAACATCCTAAAACTGTGCTTCTACCAAACTAACCAAACCACCAAGATGAACAACAACAAGGTACTCGTGCAAGCTGACATCCCTAGAGCACTGTTTGTCAGCTTCAATAACATCTAACTCTTAAAAACAAAAACCTCCTGTACTTTAACCTGCTTATACCTTGCATTCATTTATTTAAAATGCAAGGAACCTTTCCTTTTTGCCATCCTCAAAGAGCTCTCTCTAACTTAGGACACACAGTACTTGTCCTTCTGGTTTTTGGGCTGGCATCCCCAGCACTCCTGAAGGACACAGCACTTAACAGCATCGCCTTCAATACTTGGAACATACAAACAGACCCAAATCTTTGGGTTATATAAGAACCCTCATTAATTTTTAGTGAATCCTTCTTCAAGCTTTCATAGCTGCAAGCAAAATCCCTGCAAAAACAGAGAGCACAAACACCCAAAAGAAAAAAAAAGCCCTAGAGTTAAGCATTTAAAGCACATGCACTTGTTTACTCCAGCTCTCTCTAAAATTTGTAAGGCTTTGAATTGCTGTCTTGCAACATGAAACGCTCTCCAGTATTCATCACTACGTATTTAATCCCTCAAATTATCAGGTCCCGTCCAAGAGATTTTGCATGGGGTTCAAAGACAGCCCACTGCTAGCAATAACTGTTCCAAACAGAAGAGGGGAAGAAGTAGGAGATTAATGGGCAAAACACAAACACAGCTAATGGGGAGGAAAAGTGGAATGAAACTGCGAGTGGGCGACAACAGATTTCAGTAAGAGGGCAATTACACAGAATCAGCAAGATAAAATCCGAGGGGGGGAATACAAGATCTGAAACAAACAGGGGGAAAAAAAGAGTAAGGAGGACAAAGACAGGAGACATTAAAAAGCTTCCATTTTATAAAAATAAAACTTAAAAAGCCCTGATTTGGAAAAGAAAGAGAGCCAATAATGAGCACAAACTCATTCGTATGTGACCAAAGAAGGTGTGAGTAGGAAATAATTCCCTGTTCCTCACCTTACAGGAAAACTAGCTGCATGAAGCCTGAAAACAAGAAATTGTTATTAAGCACATCATTGAACTGTACCTAACGATGACACTGTTGTAAGGATCAAAAGCATAAGTGGAGTTGAAATGAAGTTACACACATTTATGGTGGATTGGTGAAACAATTTTTTAGCTGGAAAGATTTCCTTGTCTTTTCCTACCTCCCTTCGCTGGCAACAGCTCAGAACCATCATCAGATATAAATATGAAGCAAAACGGACTGGACAGGAGGTTATTCTCATTGCCCTATTTGTTTATAGGCTCGGTTTCAAGGTATTTGAGCAGATCCCCACCCCGTGAGCAGCACTGCCACACCACTGCTGCCATTACAAGCGCTCCCAGCCTCAGATGGTGGAGCAAAATTGGTGTGACCAGAGGCTACTCAGTGACCTGCCTGCTTGCCTGTTCCCATTTTGTGGGGTTTGAAGAACTCAGCACAGAGAGAAGTGCTGCCACACGACTGCCATCATCACGAGCATTTCAGGTAGCACTGACTGCAGCTCAGGCCGCCTCCCGTTTACGAGTGTGAAATTCTATTTTTAGCCAATCCAATTCTTGCCAAATTAGAAGTCGGATTCAAATTTTCCATCGCAGATGGCAGACTTGCTCTGGGAATTCTTTGAAAAAGAGACTTCAGCTGTTTCCTAGAACAAAACTGGAAGCAAACACTCATTTGCGCATGTTGAGCCTTTTACAACCATCACTTTAACACGGAAATTTGCCGTGGGGTTAAGAACAAACCACTTTTCTCCTTACAAGAGGATACTCACAGTGGATGAAAAAAAAAAGTTAGTGAGGAAAATTAACTCTTAACATGGAAAGGCAGCTGCAGATCTGAGATCCACAGATCCTGTGTCCAGCCACGCTCTGCCCTGACAGCCACCTGGAGTTAACCACTTGCTAATTTGCTCTTCCCACTTGCCAGGTTGCTGCGCTCCTGTACTCACAGCAAGCGGTCTCTGCCCTGTTCTCCACCTACTCAACCACTGTAGAGGAAAGAGGATAAAGAAAACTACTCCATTCATCCAAGGACAAAAACCCCAAATTCTGTTAAGCCAAGCTGAGTTTTATTCACATAAACTTCCTAGAATTCCTTGGAGCCATGGGAATTGGGGGAATAGCTTTCTAATGGAGGGATAGGAATTTACAAAAGTGCTATGAAATCCAAGGAAAGGTCAAAGTGACGAACCTTATTTTAGGCAACTTCCAAAATATATTGACCAGAGGCTGTTTTCATCAAAACAAAGCCCAAAAGGCCTCTCTGTGGTTTTGGACATGGGCAATTGCATTCTTTGAAAATTAAAATATGTTCAGGGTGACAAGGCAGGAAACAAAAAAGAAAAATAAAATATTTATAAGCATCTTCCACAGCTAACTAAACAGCAGCATTGGCTATTTAGCAGCTTTCATTTTAATAGCCAAGGAAGACTTGAATTATAATTTGATTGTAAATTTCTTCTTTTTAACAGAAAGATCCTGTTGGGAAAACCTGTCCACTTCCTCAGTTGCCTAATAATAAGATGTTAAGTAACTTTGGCAGATGCTCTGCCTAACAGCATGCATAGGAAGGCTGGTAAAGCTGTAAAACAGCAGAACGAAGAAAAGCAGCCTGAAAATCAATGGTCATTAATCCAAGTTTGTGTTATGGTCTGAAATCTCAAATACGAAATTAACTGGTGTAAAACTTAGGAACAATTTTTCTTTAAAAACAAGGAAATTCAAAGCCTGACAAACATCCGAGGGAAACAGCTTCTACTGCCTTAAAGCTACCACGGGGAACTATAAATGCAGCATCTATTCTGTAGAAAACTAATGAACCCGTTAATTCTTTATGGTTCTTATTCCCTAAAGAATATGAAAATCCCGATAATTAAAAGACAAGCATGCTAACAAAACATGATTTTTTTTTTAATTCTACCGTTGAGAATTCCATTAACATCACTAGGAATAGAAGTGAAACACCCTGAGTAAGTACAGCTGTTGTAGTAGTGTAGGAGTGGTTCAGCCTCAGCAGCATTAATCCAAAAATTTCTCTGAATGCCTTAAATACAGCAGCTTGGACTTTACTAGGTGAATTTGTGCTACAAAACATCTTGGTCTTGACCAACTTACCCAGGTGAACACCAAGCAACACTGACCCCTGAACAACAACCAGCTGAACATCCTCGCTATTAGCAGCAAAATTGGGAACAGAGCTTTCATATTTGCTAGGAAGAAAGGCAAGAAATATCAAATGCTCCACTACCGACTAGAACCTCAATAAATCACGTGGAAAATGAAGGGGTTTATTACACCTACAAACATCAGAATTGTGTTGAACAGCAAAGATTAAATTTAAACTACAAATAAGAACAAGGTAGCATGGAATTAAATTGTAGCATTCAAGTTAGGGGAGGAGGAGAAGAAATATTTACTCTGTTTAGTTTCAGTATAAGTTACGGCCTTACTGAATTTGTAGATTTGAGATGGGCTGAAGAACTTAGCCATCACACAGCTGTAGGTTAGAAGACAAGAATGAACCATTTATGACAGAAAACTAACCTTCAGGACATTTATTTGGCATTTTTACTTGGCAAAATCATTCCCTGCTTCCTGCCCCAAGCCATAGCAATGGTGGTGGGCTTTGTTGCTTTCATTTGATTCAAAAATCTGACTTGAAAATCAGCCTAGTACGTCTGACATCCAGTGAAGAAGTAATATGGATTAAATCTTTAAAAGATTTACACATGTATACCAAACACCAGAACTGCTGTGTACACAACCACTTACATAGGCACCAAAATAATACCTTGCTTTCTGGAAGGCCCAGAAAGATATGGGTACTGATCTGCCCTTTCAACTGGTTACTTGGAAGGAAGAACTTCTAGAATTACCTTTTTCCCCTTCTGATGCCATTTATGGCACTGAGTAGCCTTGCCATCTCACCTACTGGAATTCAATGGCTTTGACAGATTCCACAAACTTACCGGTGTGCTCTGAGCTTACACACCGAACCAGAGACCAAACAAAACCCTTTCACCCCTCAGGGAAGTCGACTTACATCCCCGAAGACCACTGTGTGCTGACAAGGTCGGAGCACTCTAGAAATAGACTTACTTGAGCACATCCAAGACAAACAGCCTCAATAACTGAGGACCATAGTAGTAAGTCTGCTCAGATTTATGATCCAACTGACTGAAACTGAAAAAAGTTCAGGAGAATGTACAAAGCTGGATGGGTATAAGCATGCAGAACAAGGATCTACTCTTTAGGCAGTGTTAGACACAACAGGTCGGTAAGGGCAGAGGCCAAGAATCAAGTAATGCAGATCACAGGCATTAGCAGAGCATAAAATATATAAAAAATTAGTATTATGTGTTTGGTACAAAGTTTGGGAAGCTACATCATAGGCATCTGACTTGCCAGAAAGCACACTGAGTCCAAACTTCTGTCAAAATAATTAGTGCACACAGCAAGGCTGATTGATGATCCTGTACCTTCAGAGAAACTTGAGAAAAATCTTGATTCTCTAAAAAATAAAAAGCCGGAACTAACAGTGATGCAATGATAACCACTTCACCTGCTTGTAATCCCATTTTCACAAAGCCTATTACATTTCATACATTTAAGTGTTTTTAAATTACATTACAGCAGGAACTGAAAGCTCACAGCAAAGGTTCACACAACAGCCTGATGTGAGTCAGGGGCTTGGTGCTGCAGGAATCCCACCTTTAGCCCCATGCATGTTCCCCTATCCTTTGTGCTGGAGCCAGGATTCAGCTGGAGATGGGCTGATTCAGAGTGTGGCAAACTGTTTACAGGTATTATTTTGTATGTCTTCTGCCCCATTAGAGCTGAAAGGCACTGCTGAATGCTCGGATGAGCAATGAGGCTGTCCAAGGGAAAAGAGCAAGCAGACACAGCAGAGGCAGAGCTGCTTCATCCACAGGCAGGATGAACGTGGTTCATCTTCTAACCCCTACGTGCCCTCCAAGGCAGCACGAGGCAGTGCATTCACCCATGCTGAAAGCCACAGCTGGGCACTATATCTGCTGCAGAAACAGTTCTAATTAGTGGAAAAGTTCAACATGGCTAAAGATGACTTCAAAATTGGGCAACAAAATCACCTGCAACTTTATCATTCACTTCGAGCTGTTTGAGGGTCACTTTAAAGTGATTTTACTTGTACTGATTCTCTCTACAAATATCATTCCAAAATGAAAGTATTCTAAAAAGATTTAATTTTCTAAGGGACACTTGTTTTTTTTTTCTGCTGTTGTTTCAAGAGCAGGAAAAAAAATGAAAAACATTTCAATTATATTACCTAAAACAAGTTGGATAAAGCAAGACCAGAAGATAAACGTGAGGTTAAATTCCTGGTTCATCATTTGACTTAATTTAAAAACATTTTGAAAAATAGAATAGTCTTATAGCATATACTAAACTTACAGAGAACAAGTCAACGCTATCTTCTGCGTTACAAACTTTCAGCCACACAGCCAAAGCCTGGCTGTGTAGGAAAGTTCAGATTTATTCAAGCCCAGAGTATTTAAATGTATTTTCAGCCAGCTTAAAGTTTATCCCATCGTAGATTCTTGCTTGCTCCCTGCACAGAAAATATCTGTCAAAAATCAGATAAACAGATTCTGTTATGAAAGCCTCTTATGTATTAATAAATGATAAAGGATAATAATGCAAACCAATCAAAAAAGCTATTTTGTAGAGGATTTCAGCTCAGAAGAGTAGCTCACAACTGTTGCCTCCTCTACGAAGTTTCCTGCAGGTAAAGAATAAAGAATGGTTCCTACTCGTTGATCTGCAGACACAGATAAATTCAGTTCACAGGACATTAAGATATTTTATTTGCTATTTACTTGTGCTCACCACTAAAAGCAGCACCTCACATCCCTTCTAACAGGGTGGCTGCCAGCATCATCAGCACCTGCTTCCCAGATTCACCTGGCTTGGTTCCACCACCACGTTCAGTTCTGGTCTAGACCTATAAGACCACAGCACCTGCACAACCCCTCTCTCCTAGGATGTATTTCCAGGAGCACGTCTTCATTTTCCTCAGCATCAGTATCATTTCCTCCAAGTTTCGATCAGTGTGCTGGATGAACACGTTAAGTTTTGAAGAGTTAAGAAGTGTTTGGATAAACATATCATTACCCTTAAATACATTTCAAAGCTCAGAAACTATTGACAGAAATATCATATTGAAATCTTAGTTTTACTGTTTTCCCTTTTCCTTATTTTTGCTTCAGAGAGTCAACATGCAGATATAGCTACCTTCATACTACACTCAGATTGTCTATAATTTCTAGTTTAATTAAATTTTAAGGACTAAATGAAAAATCACTTAAATACTAAAGAATCTAGCAAAGTAGAAAATTAAAGATATGTTTCTACAGTAATATTTCAAAACCCTGCTTTTTTTTTTTCTTTAAGATACATCCCTGATTCACAATAAATGCAAGCAGGTAAAACAGTATATTCAAAGGTAGGGAGAAAAGAAGGCAGTCTCTGCATTTCTTTCTATCTGCTACTTGCCTTCCACCCCAGAAACACACATTTTATCCTGAAAGAAGTCTATCAGCATGACTCAGTCTTGCACAGACTTTACTATGCAATTTTTATATGGAGTGTGCTTGGATAAAAAGACAAAGAAACCTTGACAAAAGATTAAAGCATACAAGGAACACAGCTTGGGAATGAAGCCCACTTCACGGGCTCACAACAAAATTTGCAGCATGTCACGTAAAAATAAAAAGCCTCATTACTCACCAAAACATTGGCACAATGGAAGCATTGCAGAGCAAGATGCTCTAGCAGAAGTAAATGTCTCAAGCAGAGGGCTAACTCAGGCACCTGCACTTCTTCCAGAACCAAAATACTTCCAGAACATGGTACCACTGATATGCCAGAACAGCACCATCATTTTTATCAGAGAGAAAGGCTTGTGCAGAGACTATTTTCTACTTCAAAACAAATCCCGCAGCAATCAGACCTTTTGTGGAGAAAGAAAAGGTCACTGCCCACAGCTGGAGGAAAACCCATCCGCAGCAAGCCAATAAATAACACTTCGGAGAGACAGCTAATGCTGTGCGGTGAATGGCAATTAGCAATTCACTTCGTTCCTTTTGTTCTTTGTGTTCTTTTAAATTAAAAACTTTTGCCACAACACGCAGTTTGGCAAGAAGATCAAAGCAGAGCAGTAAATTCAATGCTACACTACACATGGGGCTCTTCCCACCCAAGAATTTGCTGCTGTCAAACGAAAAGCCTTTCCTTGACATCCCTCCCTTCCTGCTCCTCGCCACAAAACCCCTCTCTAGGACAGCTCGAGCCTGTGCCACGCTCCTCCACCAGCAGATTCATCCCCTGCAACCAGTAACAAGCTACCTTCACTCCCTGGAATAATAAATCCTGTTAGTCTACCCTAGTAGGGTATGAGAAGGGTATCCCCAAACCCGCAACACAGCACGTGGTAAGAGCAAAAGGCAAGGAGGGGATGGATGAGGAGAGGCAGACATGGCACAGAAGGGGACGTTACCTCTCTGCCTACTTTCCTCTTTCTCAAATTGGTAAAATTTGAGGCAAAGGCAAACAAACAAACAAAAAGAACACACTACAAACCACAGCCTTCCACCTATCCCTGCAACCAGCTCCAACACAGAGTACCTGAAGAGGCCACAGTGCCTGGGGTGCAGTTAAGGGCCTTTTTCTCCTTTCTCCCACAAAATTATTGTTTCACAGCCAGCCTAAAATCTAAGTTTTCACACAGCACAATCACAAGGCTTGCTTCTATGACAAAACCAACCGCAGCACTCAGAGAAATCCTGCACCGAAGGGCAAGCACCAGTACCTCACTCCTGACTGTAAAAACCCCAAGCTGCTTTATTAAAACACGCAGCAGCTTCAACCCTACTTTTACATAAAGCACTACACGAGGTACCTCTCTCTTCTTTTTAAAGGAAAATATTGCTGGACTTCATTTACCCTTTCTTCTCTCTGACCCCTCTGAAGTCACCTCGGTGTCTGTAGCACTTGAGAAAGCCGAAGCTGCTGCCTCCAATACCAAGAACAGGATTTACAGTAACCGTGACGTTTTGTTCTCCATCACTGCCAATAAGTCCCGTGACTCCCTGCTTTTTAAAAATTACTTGCGCTGAGCTGGCACTTGCACAAAACCATCATTACAAACCCCAAAAAACCTCTTAAGGAATAATAAAATCAGAGGCCAGCGCTGCGCGAGTCAAGAACCATTTTTGCACGTGGATCACTTCACACCAGCACATCATTTATTACCGCCCTTACCATCACAAAGCCCTTCCCCAAGCCTCCACAACCACCCCAAAGAGCTATCACCAGCCAAGCTGCTTCCCAGCTATTCATGACAAGGGATTTCCAAACAACCTAAAAATTTTTGAGCAGCCCAGTTGCTACGAGATACTACTAAAGGCCCCGTTAATTCCTAAACTTTGGCTGTTTCTCTACCCAGAGAAGGTGCTTATGGTTAGTTTTAGCCTTTGGAATCTTCCTGGATTTCCAAAAAGTGTTTAATAAGGTCCCTTTCCGTCAACTGCATTGCCTCAGCCTGTTCTTATATAAAGCTGATGTCTCCTCACCTCAGAACCTTTCACATCTCCACTGCCTCTGCTGCTGGTCCACCTTTCTGGCAGGTAGTTTCCACTATTTCACTATTTTTATTAAAAAAAAAAAAAAAGTCACCATTGCCCTTTCCAGCCTTCTACAGCTTAAGTCAAAGCACTGAGTTATACATCCCAGTTAATTACCTGCTTATTTCATTTCCGAGCTCCTTCACCCGTGTGAACGTGCCTCATGTTGACTAGTGACTACTCACATCAGTTTGTTCAAGCAGCCCCTTCTCCAAACGCTGCCTTTTGAGATCTGGTGCATTCCTTACCTTAACTTTTAAGTTCTTTCATAAAGCCCTGACAAAAACAAAGCTCGTTTCCTGCTGTCTTTTCACCTCCTCAAGACACCCCTCTTGCAGCTCAGCGATCCCCTGGTCCTACAGATTGTGTCATGCTACAGATGGATCAGAAAAGAGAGGAGAAAATGGGAGCAGAATGCCATGCCTTCATACCCTTCAAGTAGGTTTTCAAGACTGGGATTCGAGCTTGTGTGTGGCTTTGAGGGGTTATGGGAGAGGGAGGGGGTTGCAAAGTGGCTATCCCATCATGTCTTTATACTTAGCCTACCATTACTGTCATTCTTCTCAATATTCATCATTTAATTTTTGATTTAATTGTTCAGAGAATGTATTCTTAGTGCCAAGGGCTTCCTGTATTCTGTTGGGCCACATCAGGTACTTTAATTGCTGGTAGAGCATCTTGGTGAGCAATACACAGCCACTGAGAGCCACTAAGCTTCCAAAGCTGTCCCCAGGCAGCTTGCAACGTTTCACCTTTTCGGCTCCTCCAGCTTTAAGCAGCTGTATCTTCCCATCACCACCCCCTTTCCAATAAAGAAACGCACGAAGTTAAGTGGTACTTCAGCGGCTTTCTTAACCTCGTTCAGACTCTGCATCCTTCCAGGAGCAAAGCACAAAACGTGTCTGAAGCTCTTGCCACTGAGGGCTATGACAATCTGCCCTCCCGTCGTGCTGCAGGCCAAGCCGTGAGTTGTTTCTCCTGCTGCACGTCCCCTGACCGGCTGTTTCATCACTCACCAGCCCAAAATTTTTCTTGGTCTGTCTCTCCATCTGCCTAAATTAGTTGAACAAGCCATTCGTGACTATTTTCTGCTTTGCAGCCGCTCTGGTCTCACACAGGCTGATGGAAACGCAGACCCAATGCTATTTTCCCCCCTTACATGTGCCTGGGATTCTACCCACATAGGTTTCAGTGTTGCAGTAGGTCCTTTTTTGTTTCTGAATTGAGCATTTGGTTATCTGACACTCATCTGGCAGTCGTAAAAACCTCACCTGGAAGCTAACAGAGACCTGAATGAACCTCAGAGCAAATGGCAGCGAGAGCACATTTCCTCATGAGGGGTTGTTTTGTTCAACCCTGCTCAAACAGGACTGACGTTCACTCAAAAAGCAAAGAGCTGGGACAGCAGACAGCTCAAATACAGAAAGTTAGATAAGATTCAAGTTACACACTTGCAGCCTCGCTGTCCTGGAGCCCGGCAGGCAGAGCTTTCTCCATTTCTCTTCCCATGCTCCGTACTTTGCACAGTAGCTCCGTGAGAACAACACGGGTCACGAAACCTGATTTTCATAGGCTTCAGTGGGGGATAATCCAGTGTCTGTAATTGCAAGCACACCTGCAGCAAGGCCCCTCCCTTGCAGGACGAGGTCCTGGCTTTCCCAGGAACCACATCCAGGCCAGAAACACAAGGGGCAATCAGGGGATTGAGCGCAATCCTGAGCCCTTTGTAGGCCGAGCTCCCAGTTGCACACAGTATTCACACACCCAGTAATGAATCGAGGCTTTTTTTTTTTACTGCAATTCTCAAGTGTCCTTTATTCAAATGTCAACATCTTGTACACAAGGTGTTAGAGGCACACAGAACGGAGCACTCCCAGAAAAACAGGCAGATTGTTCCAGTGACCTTTAGCTGTGTGCTTCCACGTTCGCAGAACAGGCGCGGGTTTTTTTCCAAGCCTGACTTGAATTTTGGATGTTTTGGCTACCAGCTGTACTTGAGAAAAATCACTGTGTTCTCCTGAACGTTTTGTCCTTTCAAGAACATCTCTGCAGCTTTAATCCTGATTTGGAGACTTCCTCCTGCAAATCCGGAGGTAAGCACACCACGCTTCGCCCCGCCACCACTTACCAGTGAGGCTTTTATTCACAACAAAGACAAGGATCTTCATGCTCCTGCCTCAGCCTCATTACCTTATTTAAACAAACTTAGATAAAAATGTCTGTATTGAACCTTGAAGGGCATTTCTAAGGCTTAATTTAACAGAGGGAAGTGAACTGATTCACACCATCCACATCAAATCCGAGTCCACATCTCGGAGTATTTATGATGTTACCAACCTGCTCCTCGCTGTTTCCAGCAGCCGGTCGCACATCGACTCCATGCAGCAACCCTGAGCTCGCTCAGTGTCAGAGTTAGGTTCTGAGCGAGGCTGCCGCCCCGGGCCCCTTTGTGTGGTCGGGTTTGATCTTGATTTGCGAGCTGTGCTTTCCGCAGAGCCCTTATCGCAGGCGCCAGCGACCACAAGCTGTACTGCTTAGAACAAGCCAAGTCCTACAGGCGGATATTCACCCACCCCAGGTCGCTCTTTTAGAACCTGCCCCGGCCAGAAAGGCTCCTGCAGATGCAAGAGAGGCACGAAAGGCTCACCACAGTCCCTTCAGTGTTATTAAGCTCGATCAGATGTCAAGAAACGCTTTCTCAGGGTCTGCTTTCAGCCTGTTCACTACAGAACTGCTGCTACTCAGGGAATCACCTGCGCTGCGCTTACTTACAGTGTTGGGTTTTTTTTTGGGTTGTTCCTGGGGTTTTTCCATAATTCCTGTTGGGCTGCTCAGAACCCAGCAGCTGGGAGTGAGCTGAAGGATTTGTCTTCCCGCTCCCACAGCCAGATTCCTGACTCACCTCTCCCTCCCCGTTCATTCCCTGAGGCAGAGCCTCAGATGTTGCTCTACGGGTAACTGACTGAAGGCTGTCCTAGGGGCTGAAGTCTCTTCATTTTTATTCCTGCCTTACAGCCTCTGTGGTAGAGCTCCTCAGATTTCAGGTAATAAAGGTTCTCAGTTGTTTTGTTGTATTTATTTATTTTAACTTCTAAGAGTCTTAAAACATGGGAATCAAAGAAGAGCTAGATCAAGCACACCACCTCATCATTTCTCCAAGAGCATCCTTCTCCAGGAAATGCACCTCCTCCACAACCAGCACCCTCAGCTATCCCCTATTCCCTCACAAGAAACCAAGCGCAGCAGTACACGGCCACATTATTTACATTTTGTATTGTTCTCATTCCTAATCCAGGAAAAAGCAGATACAGATCTGCTGTTCTGTAACAGCTCCCACACCCTCCTTGCCAATGGCTTCAGGTAGCAATGAAACATCCCCTGGAGGCTGTGCCAGCTCCACCTTCGCGTGGGTTCCCCAAATGAATCAGGACATCGGGGACAAGAAGGACTCAGGTAGCAGGCTGCTCAACTGACCTCAGAGCCCTGGAGCCACCTGCCAGGGAGAGAAGGGCAGGAAGCAGATGGAAAATGAGTTAGGAGAGCACTTCACAAGAAAAACTAAGGAGCCCAAGACACCGTGCAGCACAGTGCACGTCTCATTATACAGATAAGAGTTTAATTAGGAGCTTTCTAACGACTGTGGTAACGGATCCAGAAGAGACTCGGGGCACACACTTTACCAAGGTAACCTGGACATGTCACGGGGGCACCACCAGCCTTCGGCACCCCCGAATTCTGCGCTGCTCGTCGTGGAGGCAGCAGCCAGGAGCTCGCGTGCCGGCCGCGGCTCTCACCGCACGCACAACAGGCATCAGCTGCTGCTGCAGGGAGCTGGGGCTGGCACACCGCAGCACACAGATACAACCACAGACAAAAAAGGATGTCTGGAGAGCAGAAGATGAGCTGTTCGGCAGGTTATACCAAAAACAAAGAGTGTGAACTTCATGGCACAACTCCTCGATGCGGGGAGAAGCGAGAAGCTCTAAGTCTTGACCTGTTACTGCACTTCTTGTGAGCTAATTCCCCCTCTGGCCTCTTTATTGCACTCCCAAACTCCTCCTTCCTCTTGCTAGAAATCAGTTGTGATAACAATTCTGTTGATACAACCTGGAACAGGCTTAAACTCTTCCAGTGTCAACCTTATGAAAGGCCAAGAGCTTCTGAAAGCAAAATCCCTCAAGCAACCAAAGGCTCTCGACTCCTCTGCACTTCCCCTTTGACAACAGGTTGCACAGTTTTTCTATGTTGGATTATTTTTATTTTTTTTTTTTTTACTGTTCAGAAAAAAATTGTTCAAATTCTATGAAACAAGAGTGGCATCACCACCTCTTACCCAAACTGTTGGTTATTTTATACGACTTAGCTTCCACGTTAGCTTCCAGTAACGCACTGGGGGCTATCGCTCCAGTCTGAGATCTTCAATTATATCATTTTTTGGCTGTTGTAATTAAAGAGCTAGACGTTGCCTAAGAGCGACGCTCAATAGCTTCTTACTCTCATCCAAACCACAGCCGATAAGCAGAAAAAAAAAATAAAGAATATTTGGCAGTGCTCCAAATCACCACCGAAACCAGCATCCCTGCTCGACTTCAGACTGCAGCTGCCTGCTGAAAACTGAAGGGGAAGCAAGGGAAAATACGGTGCAAGATCAATCCCATGACACGAGACGCCGCTTAGGTATCAGCTCGCTGCCACTGGCACAGAAAGCAGAGCCTGACAGCGCAGCAAAGTGCCTGCCGCGGGTGCTGGAGCAGGCAGGGAGCCCACGCTTCCCCTGCGAGCCCTCTAGCGTCCCACCGCTTTGGTGCACCGAGGCAAATACCTGGGAGCCGGTTCCTGATCAACTTTGGAGGAGCCTGATCTGGTCAATTAAATAAGCAAAGCCCTTCACGTCTCCGTGACAGCCCAACAGGCTTAAAAAATGCGGGTGTATTTTTCTGTTCCTGCGTAAGTCAAACAGGTAGCTTTAAAACCAGGGCTGAGCAACATTTTTAAGCACCCAGGAGGCACACAAAGCAGATTTTTTTGCAGGAAGTAACTGGAGTTCTCTAGACAATAAAAGTGAATTGCCCCAGCGCCACCAGACACAAGAGGATCGGTTTCTTGATCCAAAGTCTGGTGCCTTCTCCTGTCCCTTGCTGCTCTAACACCATCCTGGCTCGACCTAACACCAGCCTGCTGCAGGTCCTGCACGGATCGGAGAGGCAGCGCTGCTCGACACAAAGCCAGGAAGGCTCTCTTCAGCCACAGAGACAACAAACTTCCTAACAGAAGGAACTGGAGTGAAAAGTGGAGAACCACATGCAGTTTTGCCATGGGCAAGGCACCACGCGGAGCTCGGCTGTAACACTGAGGCTGGTGAGGGCCAACAGGGTCAGGCACTGGGCCTGAATACCTACCAAACACGCGTGGAACTGCGCCTGGAGATCCCCTTTGGATGTTCTCAACACACTAAGCCCAGCCCAAAGCCCTGTTTCATGGTGAAGGGCACAGCACGGCTGCAGCTGTTGTGTCAGCAGGGCCAAAAGCTGGGCCATGCCCTCATCAGGTCACCCACAAACTCTCTGCTCCTTTTAAAAGCATTCTCAGTGCCTGAAGATGCAGTGGCTGCCTGCCTGTCCCCAAAAGACCCCCCTGTAGCTCAGAGGACATCCAGTTACCTTCCTAGGGCTAGGACATGTAACCTGGATCCTCATCACCAAGAGCTTTTGGACATAGATTCACACAAACAGCACTACTCAAACACAGTTCTCCTCTGTAATTGTTCTTTCATTGCACATCCACAAGCAGAATGTCACTTCAGAAAGAGCAGGTTTGGTATTTCCAACAAAACATTCGCAGTCCTGAGGTACAACTTCAAAAGTACCCTGAAACATGTGATGCGTTTTAACAGTCATGGAACTTGGTTATTTTAAATAAGATTTAGAATTATATAATGCAGTTCAAGGCAAATGCACATCTTCACAGGAAAAAAAAACATGCGAGTTCAAGCAGAAGACAGCAAACAGCTTAAGGCATGGAGAAAGTTGGAGCTGCGTGAGCTCGACCAACCGAGGGGGTTGTTTATTCCTCCGGCAGCATGAAACGTTTGGGGGGTGTTTAAACAGCGCTGTCTGGCATGTAACAACGCACAAGCGGGGTACTCTACCTTTCACACACCCACTGCTGCAACAGGCACATTATCAGGAAACTGAACTGCTAGTCTGGGTTTGCTTTTGCAATCTCTTTTTGATACGGGAATCAAAATGGAATCTTTTACCTCGAGCCTAATTCCAGCCATTCGATTCAGCATCACCTATCCGCAGCTATAGCATAAGCCATAAAAACACCCACAGATATCTACGTCTTAAATGTTTCAGAGATTGTCTGAAGGCATATTTCAGAGAGAGTTTGCAGATATTTGGCAGGGAAATGAGAAGTGCCAGGGAAAGGGGCAGGAAAGGAAGCACTAAGGGAACAATATGGCAAAAAAAAAAAAAAAGGAGACAGTAATTGCAGCTCAGCAGTCTGCTGTTAAAGTGGTGTTAAACACCGTATCTTGATTCCCCCACCCTCCTGGAGAGAGAGGATTTAAAAATCACATGCGCTTGGAGAACACAAGAAATTCTGCTTCAAATCCCCCTCTAATTCTCCTTTTGAAGCACACGATCCCATTTCCCTGGAATTTCTGGAAATAACACCACCGCCACCACCAACTCCGACCACGCTCTCCCTCCCATCGCCAAGCAGACCGATAATTTTGCCGAATGAAATAAATAAGAAATCAGACGAGTTGGGGAGCGACTGCTGTACGCAGCCTGCAGGATTCCGAGGCAACCCGTGCGAGCAGCAGCGGTTAGCTGACTCATAGCAGCAAGCCCAATTCACGCCGAAATAACTGCGCTGCGATGAATATCAGCAGATGAGATAAGCCGCAGCCGGTCCCGCTGCAGACAACGGCTCGAGCACTGCTGGAGAGAAAGCTTCAGAGAAAGAAGCTGCTCCCATTTCCAGCGAGAAGTTAAAGCAGGCTGCGGGCAGCTATTTACTGAAGGTAGAAATGACACCCAGACTTCCCAAAGAGGCTTTCTTTCACTTGCCGCCAGGCTCCCTGGAGTAACGGGTGGATGCAGCCCAGGATTTAGGACCTGTTAGCACAGCCCCTGCCTCCCCGGTTTCTTTTGCTTCCCACTCGCTATTGTTCTGGTGCCATGTCAGGGATTAGTGGGAGCTGGCTGACAGTTCGCCCTGTCTTTCTCTACAGGATTCGCACAGAGAAATTTGTTTGCTCCAGTCTGTGCTAAGCAGTGCCACAAATAACGATCCCTGAACGCATCCGAGAGCCCTGCAAGGACCAGCAGCCTGCGGCTCCAGCAGCAGCCGGCAGGAACACCTAAAATGGTGCCTACAAGTGATAACCCAGAGAGGAAAGCCCCATAAAAGAAAAAAAAGGAGCCGCTCCCCGCTCTGCAAAGCGGGGCTGAGCACTTTAAGCTCTCCTCGCTCCCCCAGCGCCCCTCCAGCCGGGGATGCGAGCCACAAAAGCCGTCGGCACACGGAGGGGACGGGACGGGAAGGGCCGGGCTGGGAGGGACCGAAGGGACCCCAGAGGGGGCACGGGGTGAGAAATGGGGCGGAGGGAGCACGGAACTGGGGGGGGAGGGGGGGGGAGAAGGGGAGAGACACGGCTCCTCACTCACCCGTCCTTGCGCTTGGCTTTGTAGACGTGCCCGTAGGTGCCCCTGCCCACCTTGCAGCCCTCGTACTCGAAGAGGTCCTCCACTCGCTCCCGCTCGCCGGTCAGCTTCACCTTGAAGTCATAGTCCATCTTCGGCGCCCCCCCCCCCACAGCCACCACCACACCGGGCAGCAGCCGCTGCCCCCCCCCACACAGACAGCCGCGCACCCCCCGCCCCCCCGGCAGCAGGACGAGGACGAGGAGGAGGAGGAGGAAGACGACGAAAAGGAGGAGGAGGAGGAGGAGGAGGAGGAGGAGGAGGAGGAGGAGGAGGAGGAGGAGGAGGAGGAGGAGGAGGAGGAAGGCCCCGGGCCGCCCCCCGCCTCCCTCCCCAGCCCCGCTCCCCGCCCGCCCGGCGGCACCCAGCCGGTCTCTCCCCCGGCGGAATACGGCCGCGGCGCCTGACGGCACTGTCGCAAAGCGGCGTCGCAAAACCCCCGCCGCGGAGCCGCCGCCGCCTCCTCCTGCTCCCCGCCCGCCCGCCGGCCGCGTGGAAGGCGCCGGGGCCCCGCCCCCTCGCCCGGCCCGGCATGCCTTGCGGCGCGGGGGATGCTGGGAAGTGTAGTGCGGTGTGTGGGGAGGGCACAGCGCGGCGCGGGGCATGACGGGAGTGGTAGTCCCGGCGGCGGGAGCGCGGGGCGCGCTGGGAAATGTAGTCCTCAGAGAATGAAGGGAGCTCAGCAAGAGCTGAGGGCAGGGGCCGCCTTCTCTGCAAAATGTTCATTTTTTTCGTTAGTCTTCCCTGCCAGCTGCGTTAAATGCCACTCACAACTAATACATAAATCCATTTGCTGCTGCGTTGCTCTGTTTGCACAGACTTTTTAGTTTGGGGCTCCTTCCCAGGTCCCTCACGGGCTCTTCCTATCAACCAATACTCAATCACACGTCCCCATGCCACCAGAATGTCCACTTTGTTGGTCTTTCTTTTTTCTTTTTCCCCCTTTTTCTGTGTGTAAAGAAAAACAATCATCCTGGCACAGTGTGAACATCTTCTGGAAACCTTGCAGCTGCTAATGTGCAGATGTGTCAGCAGAACACTGGCAGCATTTAGGAGCGCAGTTTACTTAAAGCTGAAGTGCTGCTCCTGCAAACAGTTTGGTTTGTAAAGTGAAGTATTCTGCATTTTGCACTTAACTTTAGCGTTGATCCGACTAGTGAAGTGTCCTAGATTCTGGCAGGAGTGCAAGTTACCAACAAGCATCCACCCGTTCTTTGGATCCAGGTCCGGTATAGCGCAGAGTTGTGTTAGAATGCAGTGGGACATCAGCTTGCCAGATGCGTGACCATCTTCAGTAGCTCTCTGTGTGGTTGCTTTATGCTCCTGAAGAAGCCAGAGAATCAGTTCTAAAGGATCTTGACAGATGTTTAAAATTCTGCCTAGGTTACTTCCCCTTCGTCTTCTCCTTCTTCTCCTTCTCCTTCTTCTTCTTGAAAAGAGACTTACTGTAGGAAAAGAAACCCCAATATTTAATATTGTTTTATTGTTTTATATTATTTCAACAAACTGCATCATAGGAAGGGATCTCTGGAAGTTTGCCAATTCAATATCTTTCTTAAAACAGGGTTACTCTTAAATTCAGGTTGCCTGAGGCTCTGTCTTGAAAACCTTCATGGAGGGAAATTCCACAGCCTCTCCAGACCTGACTGTCCTCAGGGTGAAAATTCTTGTCCTTATACCTACCCTAAACATCCCTTCTTTCAAATGTATGGCAACAGTCTCTCCTCCTGCTGTGCACTTGGGCAAAAAGCCTGGCCCTGTCTTCTTTGCCAGTGCTGGCAGGCTGCCCCTTCTCCCAGCAGAACAAGCCCTGGTGCCCACAGCCTCCCACATGGACGTGCTCCAGCCCATGACCGTCTTGGTGCTCACTGCTCAGCTCCCAAAATATTGGCAGCTTACCAATATTTTTCAGTATCGATATTGTTCCACTGAAGACCCCCAACCCAGGCACTGTATTATTAAGTTATGTATTAAAAGGTTCTACTTACATATGTAATAAATCTAATAAGGTTACTTTCTAAAGGAATTAAAAGACTGAACAATCAAATTAAAGAAGACTTTCAGAATTTACTTTGAAAAAAAAAAAATAGTAATTGCCTGAGGTTTGCTGCCCTCTAAAGGCTACCTTTATTATTATTGCAGAGGCAGTATTTTATTGTGGAAAGTATCCCTACAGTGCAATAATAATAATAATCGAGGAAAGAAAGATCTACTGTTGTTATTTTTGCGCTATGTGGCATAAAATAAGCAAATACTGCATGTAGTTATACTGTACTGTTGTGAAGCATGAATATAAAATGAACAGAGAATTCTGCACTGTAGGGAAGGTCAGTAGAAAAAGTCGAAAAAGGAGTATTTCAGTAGAAGCTTTGACTAAGGATATATGAGTTTACTCATCTATTTTCCTAAAATATATTATAACCTTCTTCTGGATGAGCAGTCCGTATATGGGCTTGATAGAAGTGAAGTTTTTGTGTTTGACTGTGATTGCTAAGCATCAGACTATGAGAGAAAAAGATTTTAATAACAAGGTAAAGGAAATTTGTGGGAATAAACCATTTTTTTTTCTCTAAGAGAGCCAGGCACTACTTTGTACACAAGGCAGGTACTCTGGCTTTTATTACCAGAGTAAAATTGGTGCTCAGGAAAGACTATTTTAATTATGCCAGGCCAGAGAAATCATAGTATAATGTGGTAATCTCTAATTATGCCTGGTGTGGCAAGGAACCTGAATAACAACAAGGGTTTCATTTGTTTTATACACGCAATATAAAGGAGTGGCCCCATGCATAGCCTCAGTGCTAAAAATTTCCCCCCCATGCACTATCAATTTGTCTGGTGGAAGTCAGTTACTGGCACAAAAGAAGGGTAAACTAACGAGAAAACTAAATGTAGACTGTCTGTAAACCCTTTTCTCAACCAGAATAAATAAATCCTGGAGTTTGTCGTTAAAATGGGGAGCAGAGGTTATCGTCCTGGACACCAGAGTCTCACTCTTCCCCTCACCTCATGCATTACAGAGGGGTCGGTTTTACATCAAGAGCAGTGGCATAACAAATATCCACACTTCGTGTATTTCTGAAAGGAAATTTGAACAAAATTATCAGCAGTTTGGATACCCTAGGAAGGAGGCGCTTTTACAGAGCTAAGGTATCCTTGCGAAATCCTCTCCTTTTGCTAACAGTTCCTACGAGTTGTGAAATGCGCCTGTCGGGAGCAATCTGCAGAAGCAACTCAGAAGGGAAAGTTTGTGTACAAAACTTTTTTTTTTTTTTTTTTTTTTTTTGTGGAAAGTTTGTGTACGCTGTCAGCATCGTGTGGGATTTGTAAAGGGGTTTGCAACTGGTGTGAAAAATTTACACGGCTCTACGCTTCGAGTGGGGGAGTGCGGAGAACAAGGCAGGGAATGAAAAAAAAATAAATAAATAAAAATGAAGAAGTGAGAAAAAAATACATATTTATTGAGAATGTATGAAGGGATATGCTTGAGGGGGAGACGCTGCAGGACCAGGCGAGGCTCCTGAGCCGCCGCCGCCACCCCCCTTCCCCTCAGGGCTCTCCTCACAGCCCCGCCCCGCGCGCGCCCCGCCCGTTGGCCCCAACGGCCGCGGCGCGCGCCCGGGCCGTGCCGTGCCGCGCATGCGCAGGGCGGCGCTGGGCGGAGCGGGGCCGGGCTCGGAACCTGCGCGTCGCGGCTGCCGGCAGCCGCCCGGACCGCAATCGGGGCTGGAGCGCGCCGCCCGCACAGCGACGGGTCGGTTGTGAGGAGGGAGTTTTATTTTATTTTATTTTATTTTATTTACCTGTTTTTCAGCGTTTTTACCTCATTTTCTTTCCCGGCCGGGAGGGGAGGGGGAGAACGCGGAGCGGGGCCGGGCTGTGAGGGCTGCCCGGCCGCACGCAGCCCCGGCACCCCCTTGGCCGGGCCCTGCTGGGCACCGTTGGAGGCCGGCCGGGCCCGGCGGCCGTTAGCGGCGGTTGGTGGCGGTTGGTGGCGGTTGGGGGGGGGGGAGTTAGAACGCGGGGGGAGGGGGCGCAGCGGCAGGGCCCGCGGCCTACCGCGCCCCGCCGCCATTGGCCGGCGGCCGGCAGGCGGCCCGCTGATTGGCCGTGGGAGCTGTCAATCACCGCGCGCGGCGCCTCCCCTCCCTCAGGCGGCCGGGCCGGGGGTCGCCGCCCGCCGCCCCCTGAGGCACCGACCCGGGGGGGGGGGGGAGGGGTCGGTGCCTCACGGCGCTGCCGCTCTGTCTGTCTGTCTGTCCGTCTGTCCGGCCTCACGCAGGGGCTGGTGGGTCCTCTCTGTCTCTTTTCTCCCCCTTTTTTTTTTTTTTTTGTTCCGATTCGGTGAGATCATCTCGCCCGGAGGCTGGAGTGTGACAGAAATGCTAAGTGGCGCCGCCGGTTCCCTCGTCTAAACGCGCTTGTCGTCCTTGCTTGCAGCCGGTAGCCTTGCGGGAAATGGATGCCCGAGGGAGGTGGGGACAGGAACCCGCGGAAGGGGGCCAAAACCTGAAAGCCTAAGGTATATGGAGCTTAGGTAAAAACGAACGTGTGTCCTAGCAAGTGCGCTGAAGTAGCTGTCAATTAAGGGGTAAAAGAGTCTCAGGCTAAATGTTCCACCAAACGTGAACTGTTGCAGTGTGACACCTGTTTCTTTGCAATGCAAGAGTAATTCCGAGTCATGAAGGCCTTTCAATTCCACATTTTTACACCTTACCACTGAGAACCCTTCAGCTCGTCAATACTCTGAGTATCTTGAGTGCCAGAGCATTTCATTATGGTGCTCTTGATACCCTGCAAATTTCAATACCCTAAAATACTTCAAGGGCCAAAGCACTTCGTTTTGATGTTTGATAATAATAACGATGGGTAGTGGATGCCATGCAAACAGATGGGACAACCGAACACTTCACACTTCTTATCGTTTCTAAGTGAGTCATTTAAAGAGTGTGACTAATCGCCCTACCATACAGTTGTCAACAAAGCAGTATTTTTTTTCTACCACCCACGAAAACTGAGGAAGAGGTTTCCAGGTTTTGTATGGATGCAAAATGAAAAGTGAAGAGCCTCTTTTGAGCAACAGTTGGAATGTAGATTGAGGGAGACGGCATGCAATGGGCTTCTCATCTCTAGAACTTAGGACTGTTCTGTGCAGCACGTGGTGATACATCCAGGAAGTCAGTTAACTTACTGGTAGGGCAAACAGCAGCACTTACTGTCAGGCTTTCATCTAAATAACAGCTTAAAATGAATTTTATCTGTCCTCTTCCCCTTTTCTGTTTATCTCAAGTTGTAAGTCATTAAGAGCAGAGGCACTTTCTGTAATGTTTGGTGCAGGATGGGTTGGGCATTTTCCTGACAACAGCCAAGAGTTGGTGCCATCAGGATGATGATAATGCTCTGACCGCGTGCTGAGTGGCGGGAGGAGACAATTGCATTTGCTTTGAGGAAACCACGGTAATAAGAGCTGGCTGAGAAATCGGTGTTTCAGAGTGTGATAGGAGAAGTGACCTGATTTGAATGTAGCCACGAACAGAAGTCAGCGATTACTTAGCTTGTGAGGTTGAGCAAAGAGAGAGAGAGTAAGTTAACAGCCCCCACAAACATTACCGGAATAGAAAAAGTCTTGAAAGGGAGATACTCAGATGTGACTTTAAGTTAAATGAGTTAAGGAGCTAGGAGAGAAGTATTACGTACTTTGAAGTGCAGTACTGGATGCAGGAGAGAGGTGAATGACAAATCTGGTTGGGAAGGGACGTTTGCAAGCACAGTTACCTGCAGTGGGGGGAAAAGTAGCGTTTGGGATGGAAAATGAGGAGATGAAGGATGCATCAGAATGGATCCGCAAGAGAATGTAAGCAAGGTACATTAAATGTGTGCTGATGTCTGCTCGTGGCAAATACATTTCCTGATTCTTCATGTCTGTTGGCAGCATTGACAAAGATTCACTCTGTACTGAATATGTCTAATAGTTAGGTGGTTTGGTCTGTTTGTTGGCTCATGAGCTTTCCTGGGAAGACTAATTACTGAGTGGGAGTGTGCTGAGATTGCTGCTCTGTGTTTCCCCATTTAATGCTTGGAGAGAGTTGGATATGTGGGTCAACTCACACCTCCCCCCCAGAAAGCAAACAAAGAAGCATGTAACCAATAACAACTTCTCTGCAGTAAATGGAATGGTGCTATCTGGTGAGTCTTTTGGCCAGGCGACCTCTTTAGGAGTGATCTGCTCTGTCGGTTGTCTACCTCAGCAGGTGTTACAGGTGACTGTAAAAATCTGAAGCCCTGTTGAAAGGATGAGGCTTTGCTCTCTCTTAAACTGAATACCAAAGGACAGGTTTTCTTCAGGTAGTTCTCAAGTGGCCTAGAATTGAGTCATAAGCAGAGAGAGCAAAGCAATCAGGAGGGATGATGCCTCTTCCTGCTCCTAGGATGCTGGCTGGCTGTGCCTTCTCAGGGCATGGCCACGCTGGTTCAGTGCTCAGAAGATCTGTGGGTAAGCACAGCCTTTATTCTCCCACACCACTTTTCTGGAGATGTGTGTTCCTTTGTTAGCTAATCCCCAGATTAAAGATGGCAGGGTACAAGTAATGTCAGAATGTCACAGGAATAATTTCCATCAAAAATGTATCTGTAGGCTTTGTGCTAAGGGCGTGGTGGTAGCGACTGAGATAATGCTGTAGTCTCACGTGCTTATCAGTAAATGTTTCGAGCGGAAGATAGGCTTCTCCAAAGCAGTAACTGTGGTTGTCAGAAGTTGCACTGAATAATCACAGAGCAGTGTTTTCAGTGATATTTTAGCCTCTAAAATACTACACGCTGCTGTTGTATTTCCCTCAGGAGAGGGGAAACAGATTGTTACCCTTTGATTTCCTATAATATCCTTACTTGGCTAAAAATAAGTTTGACTCTGCTATTGTATTTTAAAGTTGGTGTACCAACTGGTGTGCCTTTTCAATAGGAAAAAGGGACTTCTGGCTGTCTCTGTGCAAGTTAGCAGCAAAGTACTCGCACAAAGTGATTCATCTTAACCATCTTTAGCTATGTATTAATAAACTAACTTAATTGAAAATGCTGGGAACTTTGTAAATTTGGTAAATTCCTACCTTAATAATTCTGCAGTCTAACCTTCCGATTTTGTGCAGGACAACCTGGCATTCCCATTATGGATCGCTCTCGGCACCGTGCAGGGAACGGCAATGAGCAGGCGTCTTCACGAGAGCACAGCTACGGCGAGGATGAGAGGCAGCGGCAGCGGGAGCGCCTCAGCAGGGAGGAAGCCTATTACCAGTTCATCAATGAGCTCAACGAAGAAGACTACAGGCTGATGAGAGACCGCAACCTGCTCGGCACTCCTGGTAAGATGGGGGTGTCCTCAGCAGAGAAATTGTAATGTGAAGTAATGCTGCTGTCATCAGGCACTGCATGTGCTTGTACAACTTCAGTAGCCTGACAGCTGTTCTTTTTGTAGAAAAGGGGGAAAATCTTACATTTCTGTTTAAAATTAATGATAGCCAATAAAAGTTAACTTAAATAAGATACTCAAGCTGGAAGAAAAATAGAACTTTCTCAAGCACAAAACCTCTGTCTTGGTGATATCCAAGCCCAAGTAATTAACTTCTGGTGAACTAAAGTAGCTGTTCATCCGTGCTGTTTTTTTTGGGCTTCTGAGTTGCTGGAAGCCAGTGTGCTCTTGGCAACACATTCAGTATCCACACACCTCCCCTTCTTTGTACTTGCTTCCTCTGTTATCTGTTCACCTGTCTTCCAATTTCACGCTGGTGCTCTGTAAATTTAATTAATTTTACCTAGTTTCTGAAGATTTTTCTTCAAGATAGAAAACACCGTTACTTCTTCATGGCTGTGTTGAGCCAATAAGTGTCTTATCTAACGGCATTATCAAAATGTAAATTTTTTTCAGGGGAAATAACAGCAGAAGAGTTGCAGCAACGTTTGGAGGGGGCTAAGGAGCGTCTGGCATCACAGGCTGATCTGGAAAACAGAGAAGGTGAAGGTAGAGCTGTTGGAGGTAAACAGACTTCGTTTGTACGTTTGTGTAGTACGTGATGTGTAAATACTATTCTGTATGGATGTTTATGGAAATGCTGGCCAACTTCAGAACCAGCCATTTCATGTTTTTTTACCCATTCTGCCTCAGTGAAATGTTCTCCAATTAAGAGAGATTTTGTAGAGATGGAAAATGAACTTAGAATCAGTTCTCATGAAATATTTCCACGTGAGCCACAGATTGGTTTCTCCTCTTTTTCTGGTTTGCCTTTGGTAGTAAATCTAAGAGCACAGAAATAATTTTCACTTTTAATTCTTAAAAGGTTTTATTGTATGTTAGAGGAGTTAGAACTGAAAAGAAATTAATGGGACAACTGTTATCCTCTGTGCTGATTTTTGTTCTGTGTCTGTTTGTTTTAACAGTGAGGTTGGTATTATGTATGCTGTCCTTATTTCCCAGCAGTATTGGCTTAATTTTTTGGCCAATTTGTCAGATTTAGGAAAGGAATAGTCAACTCAGGGGGAAGAGGGAATATACCAAACACTTTATTTATACAGCATATTTTCAGCAAAATGATATTAGCCGTAGAAAGGCGGCTGTCCTGCTAGTGTAACATCGCTGAAGTTGGGGCTCAGCAAGCATAGAGGATTTGGAATGCATCATTGTGTGTTGAGCACAGTTGTATGAACATTTACGATTCTTTGTTTCTCTCAGATTCTGACGTTCTTGGAGAAAACTCAAATGGCGATTCTTTGCTGGAATGGCTGAACACGTTTCGTCGCACAGGCAACGCCACTCGCAGTGGACAGAGTGGGAACCAAACCTGGAGAGCTGTGAGTCGAACAAATCCAAACAGTGGGGAATTTCGATTTAGTCTTGAAATCAACATAAATCATGAGCACAACAGTTTTGAAACTGCTGGTGAAGAGTACGTGGGTATAGATAGTAGCAGGGTGTATTTAGAAAGAAGACATCAAAGAGCTGTCAGTCCCATAACCACACGAACGAGGAGCAGGACTGCGAGGGAGGCCAACAGTGAGACTTCAGGCACTGCGAGGACCAGGTCTTTAAGAAGTTCTGTGGCGCAGAGCTCCGAAGCAGCCTCGCACCCAGTCTCAGGGAGGCTCAGGAGTAGAACGAGGGAGTTGGCAGGCCTTCACCAAACCAGTGCTACACGTAATAATTCTACAGCTGCTGGCGAGCAGAGAGAAACGCCAGAAAGAGGTCCTTCAGCAGGAGTCACAAGAGGCAGATCTAGAACTAACGTTCGGATGAATTCAAACCAAAGACTGGAAATTCTGCGGTTGAGATCTACTCTGAGTAGTCGAAGCCGCTCCCCACTGCAAAGGCAAGGTGACGCTGCTCGTTCTGAGGAACACGGGCAGAGACAGGATAGAAATACACAGCAAGCCACCAGAACCAGAAGACAAACAGCACAGCTTTCTACGCAGCCTGCCGAAGAACAAGCAAGAGGTGCTGCTCAGACTCCTCAGGTTTCCAGTGCAGCCCCGTCCTTGGGTATAACTTTAGAGGAGGAGGAATCTAGTAGGCCGGTTGCTGCTGTTAGAAGGCATCCAACAATTACACTAGATCTTCAGGTGAGAAGAATTCGGCCTGGAGAAAACCGAGATCGGGACAGTATTGCTAGCAGGACTCGTTCTAGAGTAGGAATGGCAGAAAACACAGTTACCTTTGAAAGTGACAGTGGGGGATTTCGGCGCACGATATCGCGATCAGAACGTGCGGGTATTCGAACCTACGTTAGCACTATACGGATACCTCTTCGCCGGATTTCAGAAACCGGCCTTGGTGAACCTTCATCGGTGGCCCTTCGATCGATCCTTAGGCAGATTATGACCGGTTTTGGAGAACTGAGTTCTTTAATGGAAACTGAATCTAACTCAGAAATGCAAAGAGGCGGCCATCACTTACCAGATGTACACGCGGAGCAGAATAACTCCGGTGCAGCCAACAGCGGCAGTGATCCAAGTGAGTTTTCTTCTAGGAATGGGCACGCAGCAGAAGGTGGGAGCGAAACAAACGGACAGAGCGATGATGTTCAGCACTACGGCCGCAGCAATGAAAACCAAGATAGCAGGCAGTCTCAAGATGCTAACAACCTAGTGGAAAATGGAACGCTGCCCATTCTTCGTCTCGCCCACTTCTTCCTGCTGAACGAAGATGACGAAGACGAGCGTTTAAGAGGTTTAACCAAAGAGCAGATTGACAATCTTTCCACGCGGAATTATGGGGATATTCACACTGAAGATGAAATAAGTAAAACGTGTAGTGTTTGCATTAATGAATACGTAACAGGAAATAAGCTAAGGCAGTTACCTTGCATGCATGAGTTTCATATTCATTGTATTGATCGCTGGCTTTCTGAAAACTCCACTTGCCCGATTTGTCGGCAGCCTGTTTTGGGGTCTAACGCCACAGACAACGGCTAAAACGATTTATACTGCTCAGTATTCAAGGGTTTACTTCTGCTCTATTTCTGATGAGCCAGATCAAATGAGTTGACTTGCATAGGGGTCCATTTGTGTGGGGAGTTTTGTTAGGTTTCTTTAAAAATAATAGGAAACTTGTCTAAATCTAGCAATGTAAATACTATTTTTCTCCAAGTGCAGATCTAGGAGTACACATAGAACCAAATGATATCGGTAAAGTTTATATTTTTTTAGGTAATTTTGTTATGCTAAGCACTTTTGTAAATACAGAAATGCAATAGTTAATCAGTCCTGCTTAATGTATGTTTTTTTTAACAGTGTAATGGACTCACTTTATTTAGATGACAAATTGTTTCACACAGACCTACCACTGTGTTGAAAAATTAGAGTCTAAATAGCCATCCATTAGCTTTTTGTTCTAAGAACAATTTCTTTTACAGAGAGTCTCTTGCTGGATATGTTTGCTAAAGATATTTAAGTTACTTGAAGTGCTCATTTTAATATACAATATATTTTTTTTAACATTGAAATATCCTTTCCAAAAAACTTGCCAATTTGGTTCTATTTAAAATTTTTATGGCAATTTTTGCATGTGGTTTTACACAATGCTTAACGCTGACAAGTTCATACTCAAAAGCGGAGGGGTTAGTGACGTTATAAAATGTACATAATTAAATGCTGTCTTTGACAATCGCCGTCTTTTCAGTACAGACAGCAGTCAAATCAGTGACAATTCCAAGAGGGTCTGTCTTACTCAACACGATATTTGCTCAAGGAATAAATGAGCACCGAGGATGTCATTTTACTCTTCCAAATTACTCAATATTCATGTTGGTTTTTTTTGACTGCCTTAGTTTAAAGAGGGAAATAATTCCTTAACCATTATATTGTCTACAATATGCATGTTTTGTGCATCCTACTCAGAAAAAAAAAAACAAACAAAACAAAGGCTTGAAGTGTTTTTGTACAGAATTTTAAGGTACATGTATTACTAGTCCTCTTAAAACATGTCTGAGGACCAAATGGCAAAAGACACTAAAAAAGACAAAATAAGCTTCCCTTAAAGTTCCCAGATTACTGTATAATTAGATATTAAACTTTATACCAATAACTTATAAAGAAATAAAGTTACAAAATAAATAACGGAGGCTTTGTGTGAATTACTCTTGAGCCATATCCTGTCAATTGATAACAAGACTTAGTCCTTGGACTGCCTTGACAAGACACACTTCAGTTACAACATGTCGTCATGACAACGTTGAAGGGAAACGAAATGGTACAATCCCATCTTAATCTATGTCCTTTTCAGTTTTGCACATGAAAAGCTTGTGTTAGAAGCCCCACAGATTTGAGGTGCTTTTCTATTCCTAAAAGTAGTTCTAAGAAATTTCTTCAGAGATTTAAATGAGCTTAAGGATATTAGTAAGATCTCTTCTGATGTGATTTCGACTGCTAATTATTAGTAATGTTAACACCTTTCTTAAGTGCCTCCTTAGCAATATTAAAAAGTGAGGAGACTGAAATGTTATTATCAGAACTACTTTTTTTTTTTTTTTTTCTTTTTTCCTGTTACGGACAGTGTGTAAATGCGTGGGTGCCTTCTGATACTTCCTTTTCTCTGTATGGTTTTCCTTTATATTTGATAGCTCCCTCACTCAGGTCCCACATCTGTAGAAACCGGCCTTTGACTTGCTGATGCCTTGCTGACTGGTTCTTTCCAAGACGTTTTGAAGTTAAATCCCTTACTGTGGGGAATATATATAAATACAGCTTTTGTTTGTTTGTTTGTTTGTTTGTTTTTAACTAACTAGTTGGAATTTTGCTTACCTGCTCACTAATGCCCTACAGGTTAGAGGGAGGATGCACATGGCTTCTTTCATTAAGATGGGATTTCATTGTGTAATGGTGAGAGCAAGATTTCTGATACAGTTCGGGACAGGATACCTGTAACTGAGCTACAGGTGGGGAATATTCAAATGAACGGTTAGTTTTCCATAGAAATCATGGGCTACTGGGTAGGCAGGATGAAGTCTTCCATGCTATATTGCTGTCCTGCTGCACATGAGCTATCTAGTATTTACCCTTGACCTCATCTGAATGGGTGTCATTTGCTCATCATCTTCCTTCCCCAGCAAATTGTGTGGGTAGGGCCAAATAAAGCCTCAGCGGTTCAGTCTGGCATTGGCTTCTGTTGCTGGTATTCCTGTGGCGTTCCTTCAGTTCTCCGCTCCCACCCCCAAATACTATTTTACCTCCTCAGCGGTTTGTGGGTTCCTCAATCCGAGCCATCTGTGGGTTCAAGGGCTTGCTTTGTTCATTTATTTTCCATGCAATTCCTAGCAGTTTTCAACCCCATCAGTGTTCTTGATCCCTGCAGCTTCCCATTGCAGAGTTAGAGTTTCTGGTATGAAAAGTTTTTTGGTTTAATACCTTTTACTTTTTAAGACTCCTAGTTCTTGTATTTTAAGATGCAATGTCACCAAAAATAACATCTCCCTTTTCATTTTGCTAGTTGGAATTTTATAGATGTCTGCTTTATCCCCTTCTCCGCTATTGTAATTTATTTTTAACTTAGGAGACCTAATTTATCTCTTTCTACATAGAAGCTATTCTTTATTTGTAACTATTCCTGTTGCTCTTTAATAATGGGAGGACTAATACTCATGCAGTGTTCCAGACGTGGATGCAGTAAGCATTATGTGGTGATCCAATAACACCTTTTATCCCCTCTGCGGCCTTCTGAATAATTCCTACTGCTCTGTTTTTGATGTTGATAGCTGCTCAACACTGAGCTGGTATCTTAACAAGTCATGCAAAAAGATTCACAATTTCTTTTCTGAATGCTGATTGCTACTCTTGAACTGATTGTTGCATGCTGGTTTTATGTACTATAGTGTGCAGGTTTCTTTTTTTCCCTCTTGGATTATTTTGTTTTGTGTAAGTCAGATTTCCTCTACCCTTTCGTCATCCTGGGCACCATACCTTCTGTGATTTGTCCTTGCTTTTAGTACCACATTAATTCTGTACTGTTTGCAGATTCTATCACACACTCTTTGTTTCTTTTCCTGGTCCCTTATACACGCGCTAAATATCACAGGTATTTCCACTAGCAGTGCCTTCTAGTTCAAAGGTTAACCGTTTATTTATAGCTGTTTAATCAGTAAACTTGTGATTTATTTTTTTTTTTAATGAAAGAGTAGAAGTAAATGTATGAAGAACTTTGGACAATAAATATGTAATTATCCTTAAGGTGCTACCTGTTGAGAACTTGAAATCCAGGTAAAGCACCCTCAGATGGAAGTTTGTGTGTTCATTATTAAATCCTGGTAGGTATCCCTGATTTCCATCCCATGAGGTGATCCAATAGCATGTTTTACCCTTTGCAAGCGGCTGAGGAGAGGAATAATACTTGCTTATTTCTCATATTTCGTGTAAAGGTGCAATAGCCTTTGCCTGTATCTTTTTTCACGGGTTTGGATATTTAAATACAGCTTTATAAATGTCATTAAAAAGTCATGTCATGTTATTAAAAGAGAAAAAAAAGGATATGCAAATTAGGACAGTGACATGACACTTCGGCTACTCAAGTTTGTGCATCAAAGTATTATTGTGCATCATTCATTTTCCAGAGCAACATCCAGTTCGTGTTGTGGTCTGCTATCACCAGAACGGCCTGAGGACAGGCGCTAAAGCAAGAGCATATAAAGAACACGGGGACCACTCACTTAGCTCTTAGCTTCATCATTTTTGCAGTATCAGTCAATGTTTGAGTAACTTTAAAAACTTAACATTTCAAAGTAGCCCATGATAGGTTTATTTTTCAAAGAGCTTTTGTTCACAGGTGCATTAAAGGTGCAGGTGCCTGGAAAATGGATGGAATACAGGTGTTTGAAATTCAGTTTGTTACCTGAATGCAGAAAATCAACATTTTCTGTCATCTGACATTTCCAGCATTATCCAAAATGTAGTTTTGAAAACCAGTTCTGACACAATACTGGGTTTTAGGATCCAATATTTGTACCTGAGTTTTCTTTAGTCTTTTCTACCAAACGCAACAGTGAAGACAAATGTTCAAATTCTGGAATGCCACAGGTTTTTGTTCTTTTTTTTTTTTTTCTTTCTTTTCTTCCCCACTAAGACAAATCCACTAAGACGAATGATCCAACAATCCACTGTGTTCCTTTCCTCTTAAAATTCAGCATATTCAATAATTTGCTGTGGACATTTTAATCTAGTTGGGATGTGAAAGTCAACTAAAAGCTTTTTCCTCGGTGAAGTTCTCAGTTTTTATGGCAGCATCCATTAAGCACATTCTTCTCCCTGTTTAAAGTAATGCTTCAGCTACCGTTGAACTGTATTTGTCACCCTTGCTGAGCTCCTCTTCAGGAAGGTTCTTTGTGCTTGTTGAACATGTTGTGGCACGGCGTATTTGTTCCTGGCTTCCTACGTCTTTTGCTGGAGGCAGCAGGAGCCGGACACTTCCCAGCCCTGTTCCTGTGTCACAGCAACCAGTCTGCTCGAGGCTGTGCAAAATTAACAGTACTCAGTACCGGAAGCCTCAAAAATTCATATTCTCCTGTATTTATTGTCTAGTACGGAAGGTGTGATGTGTATGTGCTAATGGCTCCACGCTCACTTTTCTTGCAGCATTTCCAGCACCAGCTGGTGTGAGTGATTGCCCTGTTGGACTGATGCTGCGCTTCTCAGGCTTGTGATTTAGAGAGCATGTGATGATTTGGTGACCTGTCCATTCCTGCCTGTCAATTAATGCAAGGTTAGCTCTTTTTGCTATAAAAACATCCACTGGAAAGTATGTGCAGCCACATATTGTGTGTTACCTGGCTGGCAGTGCAAAGCTGCCAGCCCAGAGAGAGCACTGTGGTGCTGAGGTGTGCTAGGAGGTGGCCGGGCTTGGTTCAAACTTCAAGAGGAAAGGGATGCAGGAGGATGGTGAGAAACCAGCCGCGGTAAGGAACGGGTGAGAGTGGAGCTAAAAGCCCGCCCTGAGGCAGAGGGGTCACTAGCTCTCTGCTACCCAGAGTTCCTGTACGAAAGAAAGCTCAAACAATACAGATGGATTTATCTCTAGTGGCTTTCTTCCAGCCAGTGTGGGGATAGCAGCAGCAGTGAGAACGGGAAACTCTCTTTGGCCTTGCAGGCAGGTGCCTACCTGTTGTAAGTGACAAGAATCCTCTTTTGCTATGCGCTGACAACGCTTATTCATCAAGTCATAAGCTGACAGCAGAGCCATGTTTGCACATTCTGTGTCTGTCGTCGTAGTCAGAGAGATTGTGCCCGGTTCTGTGAAATGGGTGGCCAGAGATCTTTGCAGCCAGCTCGTTAATCTTGCTGTGAAGGTTAAAGTACGAGGAAGATCTTGTATAAGACTACAAAAATAATAGTAACTTGACATTTAGTGAATGCACTGGATTTACTTGAAGACTTAGAGTTACCTGCGGTCACGGGTAGTAGGTGCTCAAATGTTGGAGTTGTGAAGTTGAGTAGGACCAAGCTGGGACACGTGAGAAGGGAGGCTGCCTGTGCCAACACAGCTTGGCTTTCTAGTGCTCCTCCATGCTTCCATTATTTCTCAGCACAAATGGGCCTCCCTCAGAGCACCAAGCTCACTTACTGAGCTGCTGTCACATCTTTCCTCATCTTTTGTTCTTGGACTCTGAGTCTTTTACTGGATGCTTTTAAATCCCTGTCTTTAAGGGAAGAATTTACTTCTTCATAAGTCAATTTGTGATGCTTTTTGCTCATGGTCATTTCCTCAATATATTTGAGAGATGAATCTGCCTTGTACTTAGAAATATTTCCTACCATCTATCTCCGTTTTTCTTCATTATTTTTAATGAGCATTATTTCTCCAGCCTACTGTCTTCTATTCAGAAATTTAATAGGGTATGGTTTACATAAACGTAATTGTATGGCAAGACAGAAAGCTAAAAATAAAGAAATGTTAAAGATGAACAGCATCGTATCCTCAAACTATAAAAAATACCTTCTAAGCCATCTTTGGTTAATATCTAATAGACGTTTTCTGTTGCTCATCTGCTTCAGGATACACAGCTATTCATACTGGCATCAGCCTGGGCTTACCTCGGGAAGGAGTAAGATGTTAAGTGACTTGTATCGTTGAAATTAAGAAAAGTAATTTTAGTTCTGTGGAAATAAATAGAAAATCATGGGCAGAAGCTTTAAAAATAACAATTTGTTTCAATTGAAATATTAAATTCAGGTCAACTGGCCGTGCTAATCCAGAACATGTCTAGAAAGCCTTAAATCTGAAAATAACTCAGAGCTGAATTGGACAAGAATGTTGAAAAGATACAGAGGACTTGCAGGCTAAGTTAATCAGTTTTTCCATTTCTTACATGTATTATGTTGTCAGTGACTTTCCAGCTGCTATTCTGGCCCTGTATGCCTCCCTAATAGCCTCTCCTTTAATAATACATAAACTAGAAATGGATTCCTTTGTTACAAAATCATTGCAAACTAGGCAGAAGTGCTTTAATTTCTTCCTATTCCTCAGACACTTTCCATCTTCCTTTTCTTTTCTTTCAGTATTAATTAAATCTTTTTCTATACCTGCAACCATTTACAAGGGGTTTTTTCATTCTTTCTTCTTAGGAGCAGACTATTTCTGCAAAGCTTGTTCCTCTGGCACTACTGCAAAGTTCATGTGAGTCATTTACATGTCTAGAAAAAGGGAAATGATCAGGGATCATAGGCACATCCCTGCTAATTTTCATAGTTTTTCAGGTTTATTGAACGCATGGTATCCCAGAATAGCTCCGAAACTAAAATAAGGGGATCACGTTTTCATGTCCCAGTACGTCCGGGGCATATTAGATCCATTTCAGCAATGTCTGTTTATCATCAGAAACCAGAAAAGCAACAGAGAACTGTGAGGCCAGAGGTACAACGTGTAGGTGCTGTGCTGTGACCGGAGAGGTTTGTCACACACCCTGATCTGAACCTAACCAAAGAAGTTACACCTGGTGCGCTGGAGTCGCGGTGATGGGTTGCTCGACCTCTCTGGGTTTGGCTCAGCGTCAGGTGTTCATTCTCTTCATGTTTTAAGGTTTTTACAAATACAAAGAGGGAATTCGTTCATTGGATGTTTGGTGGTCTGATATATGATTAGTATAAATTTAAATTTTTGATCTAAAAACAGTAGCAATGGAAAATAGAACAGGAAATATGATAGGTTATCAGGTGGGCTTTGGTATCGGGTTTCTTGCTAAGGCACAGGCACGGTTAAATCATGGTAATGGAAGTGCAGCAGCAAGGTTTGGCTTAGATCTGGTGTCAGCATGGTTGGGTTTGCAAAGCTGAGCAGAATCGCACAGCCCAGGTCTATTAACAGAAGGCAGAGTGCTAAACTATGAAAAATAAACGTGTAAGAGTGTAAAGAAAGGAATCACAGGCATGTATACGAGGAGAATTTTCTGGAGTTATTGGCACCAAAACAAAGTTATTGGACCAAAAAAAAGTAGATGGGACCTTCAGACAACTGGGAGAAGCCTCGTGTTCACAGGCCCTGGTCCCACAGGGGACTTGAACCGTGCTGACACCTGCTGCAAGATCCTCACAGCAGGGCACAAGCTGTCCAGGAGATTTCTGGATTATCGTCTCACAAATGATTGAGAGTACTCATGCCGGTTTCCTCAGTGCCCCGGAGTGCATCCCATTAAAATTTAAGGATTATTTCTTTCCATATACACCACTGAAACCAGACAGTGGCATCACGTTTATTGAGTTTGTAGGGTTTGCCAGTTTGTGAAGAGGCTTTGAGACCTGGCTCACCTTTTGAGCACACTGATCATGCATCACGAGGCATGAAAGACAAATGAAAGACCAAGATTTTAAAGGAGAGAGGAGGTGAGTGGCAGAAAGCTCTGTTAATGGTATCCAGTCACACGATGTGGCTGTGACAATGAAGCCGTGCGTACCCAGCTTTCATCAGAGCAGCACGTGCAGCAGAAGAAATGGGCAAGCCAACAGTGCTGTGCTCGGAGATAAGTCCTTAATGAAGTGTACCCTTGGCTCTCCTGAGATGCCGTGCAGCTGATCTGATTTCAGCCTGTACACAGAAGCCATCAGCAAGAGGTGAGCTCTGCCTGGCGTCCTGCAGCCTTCCTGCAGCCTGCTCTGGGGGGAACGGGCTTAGCCCAACATTTGGAGACGCAGGCTACCTCAAAGCAACATTTATTTTATTTCCCCTCCGTTTACACAGGTCTTTGACCAGTTAAAATAAGACCCGGAGCAGGTTCGGCACCTACAAACTCCGTGCGAGCTGCTCCTTTCCATTCACGCTCACTCCAGAAGGTGTTTATCCCACTGCTAAATTTATCTGCAGTGTAATGTAAATTGCCTGAAGTGCAAGCATCAAACATAGACATAAAACAAAACAAACACAGCTTTGTTTTTCTTCTACAGGTTGAACAGCTATAGTGGGGGATCGCTTCATCCCATTATTGTTAGCAGCCCTTTGTAAAGGCCATTTGACCCCTACAGTTGGGGTTCTTATCCTGAGTCAAGTGGGACAGAAATATCACTTACTGCTACTTCCAAAAAAAGCTTCAATTTTTGTGTTGGACCTCTCTGTCCCATCTTGAGTATTAAGCTTTCACCTAGGGCAGTCCCATTAAAATATATTTCCTTATGCAACATCATTTCCACTGTGCTGAGCATTTGCACGTATCTTACACACCCTGTAAGCTATTTTTATAGCTCACACAGCTCCGAGCCACATTAGTAATGGCTCATTCCTTTACCTTCAAGCGTGTGTGCTCAGGAAAGTGCACCACATTGCTATTTTAGTAGTGAGGTCTTGCCCTTAGCTGAGTGAGTGATGCATGAACAGAGCGGTTGGGTTGCTGTTACTATTCCTCTGGCTGCTTTTGCACACAGTTGATTTCTTTCCTTCAGTGGACATACAAAGAACTGTTCCGCCTGTACAGAAAGAACAGAAACACCGCTGTGTGTGAGCAGAGTTAGCATGGAGTTGGGGGATGGATGTGTAGCAGTTAACTTGGGTATACACGCAGTGAGAATGAAGAACCGTGTTACTTCTTGCCTAGCACTCTGTCTGTGTGCATATACGTGTGCCTATGCACACACACGTAAATTCCCTTCTTGGAGGTGCTCAAGGCCAGGCTGGATGGGGCTTTGGGTAACCTGGTGTGGTGGGAGGTGTCCCTGCCCATGGCAGGGGGGTGGAACTGGGTGGGCTTTAAGGCCCCTTCCAACCCAAACCTTTCTGTGATTCTACGATACACATACATAAATTGAACTCTGTAGGAAAAAAAAAAGGGGGGGGGGAATGCAAGTATAATGGTGTAATGATTAAGGTAGAAGTATCAGTTATCTGGGTATCCGATCAGTCTTTCAGATGGGCTACTTCATAAGTATGTAGGCACTGTCCCCACTGCCACAGCAGCTGAGACCTCCTCCTTTTTAGATTGTTTAAATTCCATTTCCTTTTTTCCCTTTTTTTTTTTTTTTTTTTTTTTTTTGTGTGTGTGTGTGTGAAAGTTTCTGCTCAGAAGTGGAAACCTGAGTTTAGGGTTATTTCGCCAACAGGCTCCTAAAATGTACGCTGTGATTTATTTTATTTTGGTTTGGTTTTGAGGCATCTCCCAGTCCGCAGACTCCGAAAACTCTCTTTGCGCGTACTCAGACCTCAATCACTGGTTCTGCCCTCCCAGCTGATCCCAATCCCTCACTTCCCCTTATCCCTTGTGTCCCTACCGTGCCTGGACCCATCGCAGGCCCCGATTCCCCTTCCTGCCCTGCTGCTGCCGTGCCCCGGGACGGGCTTGGGGCCTGGAGCTGTCCGCGGTGCTGCACCGGGACCAGTCTTGGATGGTGCACAGCACAGAATCACAGACTCACAGAATTTCTAGGTTGGAAGAGACCTCAAGATCATCGAGTCCAACCTCCAACCTAACGCTAACAGTCCCCACTAAACCATATCCCTAAGCTCTACATCTAAACGTCTTTTGAAGACTTCCAGGGATGGTGACTCCACCACTTCCCTGGGCAGCCTGTTCCAGTGTCTAACAACCCTTTTGGTAAAGAAGGTCTTCCTAACATCCAACCTAAAACTCCCCTGGCGCAACTTACACATCACATCCCATCACATCCCATCACGCTGTGGTCACGTAGCCAGCTCTCTGGCACCTTGCCTTTGCGCATGGACCTGAGTGAAAATAATGGAAATACTCCTCATGCACTGTGAGTACTGCCTACATTCTGCAAATGTATCTTAAACTTACCTTTATCGAGCTTTTCATTTCTTCAGCATTATTCTTCTTTGCTTAAAATAACCATTTTTTTCTTCATTATTAGGAAATTACTAACTTGGTTCACTAAAAGCTGGGGAAACCTCTGTGGTCTGCTGTGCAAAGCATTTGAAAGGTTTGCTCTACACGCAGCCTTCTGACAATTGCCAGCCTGAAGAATTCCTTCTGTGAACACTGTTATCGTGGAATAAAATGACTTGATCTGATTTCACTCACTGTATTTTGAATGCACATACAAATTTGGAGCTATTTTGGTAAAATAATAACAGTAATGTTTGCTTCCTGAATTAGCATGCAGGTGTAAAGGAGCCCCAGATGCTGTTTTATTAAGTAGTACTTAGTCTTGAGTATTCAACACAAAATTACATTTTTTTCCCCGTTATTTAGTTTCCCTGGTTTGTGAGCACTAATATAGAAAAGGCTCAGTACTTTTCAGTTTTTCAGAATTTTTCAGGCAAATCACAGATCACATCCTTCTACACAATGAGTACCAATTTCACTTTCCAATGCAATTATCCTACTCACTATAATTTTATTTACAAGTGTCATTATTCAAAAGTCATCTGGAAAACACTGATGTGTCTAGTGCTGATTAACTTCCATCGTTAAACTCAAGAGAAATAAGAGGAAACAACTGTACATCAGGAAACATCAATGAACTCCGAACGGGACTTGAAAAATAAAAGAGTGTCCTGCACTTCCACATCCTTGTCCTTCTGTTTTCCCCTCATTGCACCGACAGGTAATGGCTTACCCTACTCCACCCTGTCCCCCTCACCCCCATTTCACGTGCAATTCACCATAATTTTGCCCATTTTCCAGTTAAATCTCTGGACTATGAGTTAGCTGTAAGAGCAGGGTGTTACCGAGTGATGTTCCTTCTGCAGTAGGACGTGTAGGAGAGTAACAGATCCTCTGGGAGGCCACAGGTGGGCCGTGCACACGTTAATACTTGGCCATAAAATACCTTCCTCCTGCTCCACACCTTCAGTCACATCCCCTACCTGTCTATACAGACGGTGGTGCTGCAAAGGAGGTCCATAAAGGATTTCCTATCTTTTTCCTAAGTTCAGCGATGCTAAGCAAACTTCCTGGATCTGCAAGTAGCTTTCTCTAGGAATCTTGAAAGCTGTTGCTGGCTTTCTGACCTTTCTAAAATTGTCACGATGAATGACAGATACTGCACGTATACTTCAGCATGCTTTACATTGTGCTGGCTTTGATCCTATACATGTAAAAAGGATCAGAAAATATATATATATTTGTCCCAGCACAAATATTTGGTTTAAGACCAAGGCAGTCTGATTACGTTTTTTTTTTTTTTAAAGGAAATTAAGCAAGCAGATCTTTCATGAAATTACTCTTGTCCTGTAACTGGATAGTGCCATTACCAGTAGCAAGCCACAAGCTTTGTGGTGAGTTTGCAAGGCTTCAGGACTGAAGCTTGCTTTGTCTGAGCTTTTCTTGGCCAGGGTGAGGCTTTGTTTTGGTTGTCTTTAGTTGTAAGACCAGTATCTGTTATTGAGGTGGCTATGGCCGTGTCTAACTTTTGCTTAACTTAGTTTGATACAAACTTTCACGTGGACAGTGCCAAGAGTTGTTCTGTGTAGAATGAGATGTTTATCACTAACCCGATGACGTAGTGTAGAAGAATACAAGCCTGGGGTGACAGCAGAGTCCCTTGGAAGGCTGAGCACAGGACACTGTAGGGGAGGCATAGGATGACCAGAAAAAAAAAAAAAAAAAACAAACACAAAACCCAAAAACAAAACAAAACAAAAAACCTCTCTAAATAACTCTCCAGTAACCAGCCAGAGAAGTGTAGACATGGAACCTGGGCAAGACTGGGTTTCAGGGTAAAAAAAAAAAAAGAACAGATACATACCACACATAAATAGCATTGCACATAGTAAGTATGGATGTAACACAAAGCTGTAGACTAGTGAAGAAAAAGCAAGGTGTAAAAATGTTTTAGAAAACATATAAAAATAGCCCCGGGCTTAGCCCTAATCCAAACAGGAGAAAGGAAAAGAGGTAGAAGAAACCCCACCACATCACAGCTCCCAGCAAAGCAGTTGGCAAGACACAGATGACACCTGCTGCTCCAGGAACACTGGCACTGTCAACCTCAGACCCCAGAGGGATGGCTGAAGGGTGAGCACAACACCAGCAAAGGGATACATAGGAAGAGTACGACTATAAAAAACTAGATTACTTTATTATTATTATATTTTTTGTAGTAGATTTCCTTGTTTTTCTTTGTTTTCTATCATAAACTCTCACCTGACAGTTATTTGGTTCTTTGACTAGACTGTTAAGTTTTCTGTTTTACTACTAAGGAATTCTACGTAAAGTTTTCTCTTCTCCTTCTCCTTCTCCTTCTCCTTCTCCTTCTCCTTCTCCTTCTCCTTCTCCTTCTCCTTCTCCTTCTCCTTCTCCTTCTCCTTCTCCTTCTCCTTCTCCTTCTCCTTCTCCTTCTCCTTCTCCTTCTCCTTCTCCTTCTCTTCACCAAACTCATAACCAAAATGTGTGTGACATTAGTAATTGGAATGAAGGACGCATCTTTTGGAAATTTGGGCTGAACAAACTCTCTAAGGTCCCAGAGAGTATCTGGCACAGTCAGAAATAGAATCAAGATATCCTGTCTCCCAGTCTGGCACATTAACCACAGAACCACTCTTCCTGCCTTTGCTTTATTTATTACATTGAAATAATTATTATGCATACTGAGCTCTTTGAAAGTACATTGCTATAAATACTAGAAAAGTGAGCACATTGTAATTTGAAGAATACTAGCTCCTTTTTGTTTTTCAGCACATCATTCAACCCATGGAGCCATTATGACAGACCTCAGGGAACCGTACTGTCATGACTCACGGTCCGATAATACACAATTTAGGGCACATCAGCAGAATGACAAAGCCAGGCGTTGCATAATAAAATGACAAAGGTGAGGCCTGCACAACCAAACAACATATTTCCTTTCTCTTAACACAGTGTGGACAGCTTACAGTGGGCAATATTTTATGTGCCGTAAACATAGTTTACCTGAGGGTTAGTTTCTGAAGAAAAAGTAAACATGGAACCAGGACGTGCCATTCTTTCTCGGTCATTTTTTGAGCACTTTCCTTCACTTTGATCTGACAGCTTTAACCCAAAGCGACCTTCACTTTTGTGGACGAGCTAGCAACATATGTGAACTGATTTTTGTCCTCCAGGCAATTCTTACTGGTACAAAAACACTGACCACAGCAGAAAATAATCTCTGGAGAGGCAAAAGAGTAAGATGGTAGAGAAAGCCATATTAATGAAAAACAACAACAACAACAACAACAAAAAACAACTATGTCATGGGCTGAAAATGGTAAAGTCATGCAGGAAAGCCAGCACTCAGCATTGCTCCTATGGGATGATTTCTCAGAAGCTCTCAGGCCAGCCTTCTTCCAGAGCAATAAAATCCACAGGAGTAAAAGCTTCGCACAGACCAGGAAGTTTTACAGCAGCCCTGGCTCAAAGGGAGCCTCTCCAGCGGACTGTGGTCTATTCAGTCAGTGTAAAGCACTGCAATTCTGTACTCTGTAAACTAAACTTATATATACTACTTTTTATGAAGTTGTAGCTGGGAACTATCAGTTTCCGTTGTTATATGTGAGGACACAGAAGTACAGCGAGATTTGGTGGCTTGGCAATATTCATGATCTTTGAAATAGCACCAAAACCCCCCATCTGGTACACTAGCCAACTCCACATGGTGGAGTAGTTTAGATCCTGCTTTAAGGTCATTTTTTTTTTCAAGGTATTGGAGACTGTCTCTTGTGCAGTCGGCCTTTCCAAAACTCGGTACATCCTCATCTCAGGGGAGCTTCTGCCTCTTTCACAAAGCTTACCCCAGAAAGTTATAGTAGAAAAGGCCCCCATTTGGAGATGGCAAACCCTGTTAGGTCAGGCAACCACTGCTGGCTACGCCTGATTGAGACTAGATTTTATAAAGACTGGGATACTTCGATTTAGTTTATTTTTGTCCTTTAATTTCTTTCCTTCTCTGCGTGTCCTTGGTGGGCAAACTCTTACTGTTGCAAGTATTTTGCACAGAAAGAGAAAGGTGATGCGCTGCAAGAATTAAGTAGCATATTGATTAATCTTTCCTATATTTTTTTTTCATCCTTGATTTACCAGACGTTTTAAATTGAGCAGGAATGACATCTTTTGTGAAGCAGCTGGCAGTAGGCCAGTACTGGGAGATGTCCTTGTAACCAGCACAAAGAAGCCTGCTTATGGCCCTAGATCCTACACGGGGTTTGTTGAGGTGCTTCAGGTGCCTGAAATGCCACATATTAGTTGCAGGTGGACAACTTTAGAAACCAGCAGGCCCTTATTTTGGTGTGTTATACACAATCACTCATTCTTGGTGACCTGAGCTGCGAGGCACACTGTGCGCGCCGCCTCCTCCCTCAGCCGAGGAGATCCGGGGGCTGTGGGGCCGCAAGGCCGGGGCTCCCCGGAGTGGGGACCGGGGGGGGTAAAAAGGGGGGACACCCCGCTACCCGGGGGGCTCCCCTTCGACCCCAGCCGTGAGGGAAGGAGGCTGCGGGTCCCCCTTTTTCCCTCAGCCGGGCACCTTCGCCTCGCCCGCCCCCTCACCGGGCCGCAGCGCGGCGTCTGCGTGCCGGGGGGGGGCCATGGCCAGCCCGGCGCCGCCGCAGCCCTGCTAGCACCGCCGGCCGCCCCGGCCCCGGCCCCGGCCCCGGCCCCGGCCCCGGCATGCCGACCGGGGCCCGCCTCGGCACGGCGCTGAGGATGTCCCTGCAGCGCAAATCCTCCAAGATCCACTCCTCGGCCGGTGAGGGGAGAATGGGGGCGAGGCGGGGCTGGAGGTTGGGGGGCGGAGGAAGGAGCGAGGGGAGCCCTGGGGGGGGGATGGCGTCTCCGTAGCCCCGCCGCCGCCTCCTTCCCGGCTCTTCCAGCCCCTATCGGGGCTTTGCGGTGGTCCTCGGGGGCTCGGCAGCCGCCTTCAGGCCGGGGGAAGCCCCCCCGAGCCCGGTGGGAGCCGGGCAGGGGGCGGCGGAGCCCCGGGGGGCGGCCCCGGGGGGCTCCGAGTCCCCCCCTGAGGAGCTGCCTCAGGAGGTGCAGGGGGAACAAAAGCGCTGCCCCCGGTGGTTTAGGGGAACATGGGCACAAAGGGAGCTTGCAAGGGGAGATTGTGGGCCTGGCACCGTGTCTGAGGGGCCAAGGTGCCTGCAGAATCGCCACTGTGACCCTGCAGCGTGTCCTGAGCTCTCTGCTCTGCTCAGAGCACCCTGGGGGCACGTACAGGATCGCTTCTGGATGGCACCGAGCTGGAAGGAGCCCTGCAGCCTCTGCTGCCCGCCCAGCCCATCGAACCGGGCTGGAGGTAGTTCGAAGGAGAAGCCCTTTGGCTCCCCTGCACAGCCCGGTTTGTCCGCTATGTTCTCCTATTTGGCCTTGCTGGTCGCAAGGACAGGACCTCAGGGACCTCCGCAGAGCTGCTGAAGTAAGCAGGGCAGTAAGCAGCGAGGTGTGTAATTGTAATGCTGCCTCACAGGACACGGTAAGGTTTCAGCCTGGGATTTGGCACCTGACCAAGCTTTATGCATCTGCAGTGTAAGACGTTCGTATGGAAACAGCCCCGGTTCAGCAGATGGCTCTGTCCAGCGGCTGGGGTTGTGTCCAGTTGTGCAGTCTGACCGAAATCTTCTCCTGCTGTGTCAGGGAGGCTCCTTTCCCCAGAGCTGCAGTTCATCAGGTTAATTTGCAGCCCCATGTTTGGAGTCCCAACCTAGGTGTACTTACCTGTAACCAGCCCTCGAAACGATACCCAGGTGTACAACGCTTGGCAGTCGGAGAATGCTTGGCTTGAACGTGGGACACACGGCGAGTTTAAGCTTCAACTTCTGCAAATCATTCTTGGGGATCTAGGTGGCTCAGTTGCACCTCAGGCATGTCTGTGTGCCTGAGTCATAGTGGATCTTCTAATTATCTATAACCGGCTTCGGACTTTCACATGTACCCTGCAGTTCACATAAGAGAAATATAAATTAGACGATACTTTGAAGAACGATAGGGGTTGCTGGTTAGCATTGCTGTCACTGCTTCTCAGTTGTTGGACAATGAGTTTCATATTTCACGTTTTGAGTATTTTTTGTGAAGGATAACAGAGGATAACCTTATAGGGGTGTTTATTCTACCTATAGAAGTTCACATAATACAGGTTTGTGTAACTTAATACATGGTTTATTAACAGAGATGATGGTGGTCGGCTACCTGTGGGCTGCCTCTTAGCACGAGTGTCCCGCCTGTCCCCTGTCATCAGCAGTCAGACGGTTGCATGGTCACCCAGCAGAGTGCTGATGTGGCTCTGTACGGGTCTGTGTGATCCCAAATGGCAGCAGGAAACAGGCAACGCAGGAGTGCTCTGTTTGTTCCTGCGTCCTGCAGTCTGCTGTCTGCGTGGACTGAACAGGCTCTCACGAGAGGCTCTGTGCTGGGTGAAACCAGCTGCCAAGGACACATTTGGAGACTGAAAATCCATTCAGATGTGGGTGTGTGATGGCACTGCAAAATCTGAAGGCCTTCCCTGAGCTGAATGGTGTGAAGAGGGATAGGTCACCCTTTCGTCATCCTCAGTAAAGGTCAAGTAACCTTGTTGTAATCCACTGCAGTTCCCTTCGCACAACATTTGTGAATATTCTGCCTGCTTTCCTTTTCTAAAAAGATCCTTCTTGCTTTAAACAGTTGTAGCTTGTTTGCTAGTCCTGTTTACTTTAGCGAGAGTTTTAGTGATCTGAAAGTATTAGCTTGAGTCGCAGAGATTTCTCTTCGTGCTGTGTCAGGCATTTCGGGAGCTTATGGATGTACTTCAGCCAAGAGGAGCTGTACCTCAGTCATGGGCCGATGATGTCTTTCCACGTCAGATCCAGTTGTGCTGTTCTACCCTCTTGTGTTTTGTAACATTGCTTCCACATCTACTTAAACAGGATAAAATGTAATTAGTATACTTAGTATACTGAGTTTTAAACCTGCTTAGCAGCGGTACAGAGGTCTTTGTAGAAAACCAGATGAGGTGAAAAGGAGAAATTAGAGATGGCGAGTCACCTCCTGCCACTCAGATGATCAGTCCTCTGCTTTTTTATGCATTTGCTCATTAATCGATTTCTTTTTTTTGCTTTGTACAACTAAATCTCTTTATTGCTGTAATGTTGTACCAGCTGGGCTAAATTGATTAGATTTAAATTATTCTCCAAGAAGTCTCCAGCTCTTTGCTGTTGGAACCACAGACATCAAAGCCTAACCTGTTCTTCTCTTTCCTGTCTCCTTAAGTCACTAAAAATAAGCAACTGTCAATAACACATCGGATAATTACACAGTAGCATTTTTATTTTTAGGGCAAAAAATGTTGAATTCCAACTTTAGATGGATTGAAGGTACAAATGATCCTGATGTCATTTACTGCGGTCTTTTGCAACGTCTCAGAGCTGCGCATCAGCAAGGAGGAATCATTTCAGTGCAGAGGTTGGCCCTGAGTCTTCTCCCAGGGCATGAGGAACGGGAATGTAAACAGCATTTCATGGTGCGAAACCATATTCCTTGTATGCCTTTTCTATCTACATTTACTCTTAAATATTTGCTGCTATTCTGTGCTGTGCATTTGGTCTTAAGAGCAGTGTCTGTCTCCTAGAGCCTTACTCCCCTCTGGTTGTAAAGGATCCCTCTTTTGTCAGAGGAATGTCTGCATAAGCTGCAGTCTCTTTGGGCTAGCCCATATTTTTGTGTTGTGATAGCATTTTTCCATGAGTGAAGTGTTGGGAAGTGCCCAATGGAGCGGTTGTAATTGCACAAAGGCGATTGTGTTTTGCTCAAAGCTTTCATATGTAGTCATTTACAGGGCAAAAGCCTTGCTCTGCTGTGGGAGGGAGACCTGGCAGTCGTAGGGACGCTGAGCTGAGAGGTTCAGGGCCCAGCAAAAGCATTTCAAGACCATGAAAATGAAAAGGAGCACCCGACACATCTGGCCAGACTGCTGTAAGAACAGTATCGGCACACGGAAATTCTAGCCTGCAATGAGATTTTTCAGGTGAAGGCTAAAGTACGTGTGTGTTTCTGTAAATGTGTGCTGGTAATTACCTATCAGCATTACTGAATTCCCCTTTCTTTTCACTGGTGTCTAACTGGCACCTAACAGTATAATGTGTAGCTTACTCAATCACATCAAAGGCCCAACCCTATTTTCACAAGCATCACCAACAATTACGCCTTTTGAGCAGGATGGCATCACAATAAGCCTCATGTTCTATGTTACTGCGCTTTTATATGAGCACAAAGCGGGGTCTGCTCAAGCTGAGCGAGCTCTTGGTCAGGCGTGAGCTGAGCTGGTGGCAACGATGGGGCTAACTCAAGGCCAACCCTGCTCCTGGTGGCTTGGGTAACGCGCTTAGAGCTTGTCCAGCTGTTAAACCTAGTTTGGGTCGGGATAGGAGGAAATTTAAAATATTTCTGCTTATGACACTGAATTAGAAAAGGATGTTGAATGCACAGTTTCTGTGGACTAACTTCATGTATAGGCAAGGGCCTGAGTGTGGTGGCAGTAGAAACATGTCTTGTGAAGAGAGAGGTGAGATCATGAAGAAACATGAAAGATCAAACTGCTCAGATGAAGGGGGACACAGTTATTTAGGAGCTAAACAGATTTAGCTAACCTTTGGTTTTATGAGTTAATATGTATTAAATAAAAAGAAATAGTTCAACCCTACCGTGTAGCCAGTAGTCTTTTATTTGACTGCAGTCACAACTCCATTGAAAACAGACACACACACACTGCCTTTTCTGCTAACTACTTCTTCATTCCCTTCTTCACTTTCTCCACACAGGACTTTAGTTCCAGATTTTAGCTCCCTAGCAGTATCTGCACCTGGTATACTGCCCTGTGCAGGATGAGTCAGTGTCTTTCTTGTTTTCTGGGTGGATCTAAAGGTGCTGACCTGCCCTTCTGATGTAGCAGTGGTGCTGTGGTAATTGCATGCAGGATTACGTGAGCGTAACATGAGAGTGGTGTGGTTGCAGGGAAGCCAGCCTGCCTGTTCACCTTCCTGGAATATCCCAAAGGCAATGAAACTGCACCTGCTGAATGTAAGAACAGTTGTTAAACAACACTTTAGCTTTGCCATAAGGGTTGAGTACAGTCTTGATCTTACCACTCTCTAGTGGTTTCTACATGGAAACCTCAGGCTTCAGAAGCGGTGCTGTTTTAAAGCAGTTATTTTTTCTCAGTAATTACCTCTTCTACCCTCCCCAACAAGTTCCAAGCTGACAGCTCTCATTGACTGCACGTGGAGTTTGGAACGGTCACCTGAACATTGATGCTGCCACCTCAAAACGATCCCTCTTTGTACCAATTAGTTACCATGTCACACGGCTTCTTCATTGTAGTGAAGACTTGCTGAGAGCCCAACAAACAACCACATCAGCCATTTCTGCTTTTCTGGAAGGTATTCAGGTGATGCTCCATAGACCTACTACATGGTGATGCTCTCAGCCAGCTCATTTCCCTTTCACCTTTCTTCTTGGAGCCATCAGGTACACCCTCTAAGTAATCTTTGAATCAGAGGACTGATGTCCTACTTGCAAAGTGGTACTCTAGACGCCTGTGTTAGCTTTATTACTCTATTACATTGCCATCTCATATTTGTTTTCTTGTACCGTGTTGCACTGTGGCACATTCAAATTAGTTTGTATTCACACAAATATCAAAATGTCTGTTACTAATGGTACGTGCAGAGCCTGACGGCTGACAGGTTCTATTAAGGGATGGTTAATCACAAACTCTTTCTTGTAGCTAGTAGAGCAGAGCAAATATATAAGATGTCGAAAAGGCAGTTGACATCTCTGCAGCAACAGCTTTCTGCTTCTGGGACAGTCATTAATTAAGTTTGGCTTGGCCTTTTCATCAACATAAATGTTCTCCTTTCAGTCTGCTATCTTTCTAGCTGAGCCTGTTGGAGCAACAGCAGGTACATGAGACATGAGCTCTGAAAGCTTCAGATAACCAATTCTCAGCTGGCACACTGAAAGGCTAACTCGTGAGAGGTTGTTGACATGGTGGGAGATCGAGGGGGGAAAAAAATGAAATTTTTCTGAAAATAAAAGTGAAATTGTCTTAATGTTTTTCATTAAAAGTTGCAAAATGAAAAATGAAATATCAATACTGACAGCTTCTTATTAGAACAAGTGTTTCAGTATTTGTTAGGAAAGCTTTCACAACTCTGATTGGCATTTCTGCCACCTTTTCATAAGGAATTCTGTCTACTAGAGAAGTTCCTGGGCAGTTTCTTTCCTGTATAAAGAAATGGAGAATCCCAAGCAGTACTGTCTATCTTTAATATATTTCCACTTCTTTCCACCCTGACATAGGATATTTTTATTATTTTCTGTTCTATTTAACAACTTCAAAGCTGTTGCCCTGGGGTATCCCTGCAAAGTACAAGTGAACGCGATCTCGCCTTCCATTTGACTAAAAGGGAAGAGCCACGACGGGGTCAGACCTGTAATTTATAATCAATCCTACAAAATGGGACAGTTTATCTCAGCCACAGGTTTTGTCTGACGAACCTACCTTATTTTAGAGTGGTGTAAATCAGGAGTAGCACAACTGAAGTCAGTGTATAGGCTCTATCAGGAATATAATAAAACTTACTGGAAGGTCTCGCTTGATCTTTAACTCCTAATCTCTTGAATGCAGGCAACCCAAGCCATTAATTTGATTTCATTAGACAGGTAGGCAGCTGTAAAGAGTGAAAGCAGAGGTGTTTATCTCCTGACAGTAATGCCACCCTTCCTCACTTGCTGTTTTGAATAGAAGGAGGGCTCAGGCTTTATCTCCTGCTGCCCCAGCACTGCTCTGCCTCAAGCCCCGTGGAGGGAACCGAACATCCTGTGCCTAGGAGCGTCCAGCCCAGTGATTGTGAAAAGGATGAATGAATCGAGTACCCCAGGCTTTTGTGTGCCTTTCAATACTTCAGGCAAATGTCACCTTATCATGACTTAATAGGTGCAGTTTGTTTGGAAAAGGCTCGGTGAAGTTCCTGCTCGATGCCTTTGAGTGTTCAGCACTCCAGGTGCTGGATATGGGATGAAATGCACAAACCTCAGCCCTTGTTTTGAAGAGGGACAGAAGGAGAGGAATTACAGTTTGCAGATGTGACCCAGCCTGAGGAGAGGACCTCTCTGCCTGAAGAGCAGCGTCCGTTCACCGGGCACTCCTTAGCTGCAATCCTGACCCTTGCTGGAGTTTGTCCACCATCTTCAGCAAGTGAAAAGGTTCTCACCCTCTGGTTGTGATGGACGTAATTTTATTCACAAGTCTGATATTTGCTTACCCGTTCTTTTAAAAGATTTTTATCGCTATAAATCTTCATTAGGACACCAAGAGGGAGCGACTGGTCTTCAGAAAGAGAAAAGAGTGTCTAAAAAGATCTGAAAGATTTCAGATGAAAGAGTTGATTGCTTACAGAGAAAACAAAAAGATTTGTGGGGTTGGGGTCCAAATTAAGACACTTCAGGAAAGTGCCATTATTGGTGAATTTATTAGCATGCAGATCTGCAAATTAACTCAGTGAACTTAATTTAGGTACGTTCCAACGTGAGAGATTGGAGTTGGACCCCATTTCAGGGCTTTGTATTACAGCGTTTAGCTCCTGCAGTAAGAATTAAGCTACATTTTATCTCAGTGGCTGTTTTGGTTATGATGAAGCTCTTCAGGACTACAGATGCCATTTCAGTTTGGCCAATACTTCTATATCTATCGTTTCGCAGTATTTTGATGTTTTACTTACGAGCTACCAAATGCAAGCTTCTGTCAGCCTAGCTATCGTTTAAACAATGAAGTTTCCATACACATAAAGAGAGAGAATTATTTCAACTGTATGATGGTGCTGGTGCAGGAACAAACTTTCAGACATTTAGTCTGAAAGCAAGAAGCCAGTTCCTAAATATCAGACAACTGCTCAGAATGGCTTACAAATAGGAGTAGTAGGAAAGAAATGTAGCTTGTTCCCATAACTGAATTTGTTTGGTATGTGTAAAGGTTGATGAAACAAGCATTTGGAATAGGAGAATCTGAACTTTTAAACAAGCGTTTGCTTCTAGGTCTTTGTTTTTAAACACCAAGTAGAACCAGGAACTGTGGGCAGAAAATAGTCTCTTGAGACATTGGTCTCTCTAGGAGCAGGTTGTAAAATAGCACTGGCATTTAATATCTGCCTTCCTCTGAATGATAACAACCATCCAACAGAGCATATCCCAGCACCTCCTTTTCACTGTGCTGGGATTCGGATGATCTGTGAGGTCTGCTGTCACCTGAGCTTCGGATTCATTTCTCACTCAAAGATGACCATGGTTGTCCAAAGTAGTCTGAAGTTATAGAAGAAAATGTCTGTCCTTACAAACTGTACTACTTTAATGACAGAAAAAAGGCAGAGAGCTCGTGCCTTTCCATTTTTTTAGTGTGCAGGATCATAGGATATCTGCAAAATCCCAGGTCCTACAGTAGCCCCAAGGAGGTCTCTTCAGTTCCTTCCTCCACAGGAGCAGGACAAGGCAGTGTGTTATGTCTCACATTAGGCTCACCTTTTGGTTTTCTTTTGTTCCTGTCTAAGGTGAGGCCTCATCACCAACTAAGTGCCACCTCCCTTAATGCTGGTACCCACCCACTGTAGTTCTGGTAGGATTTTGAGTTCGATTCAAAGGGCTGCACCTAGCAGAGGAGAGAGCAGGAGATGTTCCAAGCCTGATCAGCAGGAGAGACCTTGATGATCCCAAATTTTCACTGTCAAAACACCCGAGGCCCTGAAGGGGGGGGAAATTCTGCAGTCCTGACCACTGGGCAGGATGAGCTGTGATGCCTGCTGACACCTGAGTTTCAGATTCATTTCTCACTCAAAGATGACCAATAATTGCTTTGGGAAATAGTAAATAGTGCATAAAGGCAATATTTTGGAATAATAATTGGAGTGCATCAAATTCTTGGCCTTCCTGTTGATTACCTAAAACACATGGAGTATGTTTTTGTGTTGTTGATTTTTTTTTTTTTAACCCAAATCCCAAAGAGACCATTAAACAAGCCAGGAATAAATCTGCTGCAATAATAGGTCTGATATGATTTTGTTGAGACAGTGCAGATTAGCATTAGTGTAAAAACAGGATGGGATTTAAATAATTCCCTACTCCTTTTGGTACTTTGGCTCATTAGTCAGGTTTCCAGGCTCTGTGTGCTGGGTGCTGTGTGCTTCTGCTGGGATTGCTGCTGTTCAAAGAGCCTTGAAACTGCGCTGTCAGGGTGTCAGCGGAATCTCCTATGTACAGAGATGCCTGGAAAACAGAAGCAAGACTTAACCTTACACCTTTTTTTTCCTGTCCCTGTAGCAGATAGTGCACAGGGTTTAGAGGAACAGGTAGAAGGATCCCTGTGGCATCCTGATAGTCTTCATATCTCCTTTAGAGTCTGTTAATTACTCCCATTTCCACATTGAAAATGTTGTTGAGCACTGTCTGGCATTCCCTATTCTTAAAAATCTTCATCTCCTTGCAGATCTCTAAAGATAACCTGTTATTAAATGCCTTTTTTTTTTAATTTATTTTTAATTGTAATGTCCTTTTTCAGGCACCAGACTCTTTGCATGCAGCCGTCCTGCTGAATTTCTGCCTCGTCCTGTTAGGAGTTACAAATCCAATCAGTGCCTGGGTTATGCCCACGGAGGAGGTGAGGGGGTTTGGTTCGTGTCCCTGTGGCCCAGTTCACATCCAGAGAGGGCAGATGGTACATACAGAGCGTGTGCTGCCGCTAATTAAGGAGCAGGCTTCTGCAAACAGCCATCCTTATTGCAAGCAGAATTAATGAAGTGCACAAACTGCCATTCAGTAATAAAATATGATAAATGATAAAATAATATAAAATAGCTGCACAGCGTTTGTATGGTGCTGGGGGGATAAAAGGTGGTATAGGAAAAGGTTTCTTGAGACAGATGGGCTCTCAGGTATCAGTATTTTTCATAGCTGCTCTTTGGCTTTGGTGGTATCAGACATCATGAAACCAGGTCCACGTGGATGTTCTGGAAAAGACAACCAGAGCACGACCTTTTGTTTAATCCTTTACATCTTCTAAAGGCTTATTTTTACAAGGGCATTTTATAAGCTGCATTTTTGTAGCCTTTTCACTGTATTTCTTATTGTTAAAATTACTTCTTAACAACAATCCCACTCCTCCATAAACAATTCTAGTAAGGAAATTGCTATGTCAGTTCCTACAGACGAAGATTTGAGACAAGTGATTAACAACTTAGAGAAGGGGGGAGGGAAATCCTACATTAAGAAGATTGGCAGTCCTTCCGTCACTGTGCTGTGACTGAGGCTGGAGCCAAAAATAGAGCTGGATTAACAGAAGAAAAGCAAGTCACTAAAACTAAGGTCAAAGCAAAAAAAAACAAAAAACTGAAGTGCCTCAAGATTGCCTCATATGCCAAAAGCTAGGAAGAGCTATTTAAGGAGCTTTCCTAATATATACACCTGTGAAAATCAGTTCACAATGTGAGAAAATCAGTTCACAGTGTGAGGAAAGAAGACTTAAATAATAAAAAGCCAATTAAGAGATCAAGGACCAAGCTGTAAAATATGAGAGAAAATTATAATTGCCTTTTGTGGTTGCTCACATAGACATTAATATGGGTGTTATTACGAGTAAATTAAAAAATAAGCTGTAAAGCATGCCAGAATAACATCAGTGCTTACAAAAGTAAGGGAATGGTAAAAATAAGTTATCTGAAAACTCTCATTCTGGCAGGGTGATACAGGAACCCCCAAAGCTAAATCAGTTCTGCCTGAAAGCAAAAAGCAAGCCTAACGAGATGTAAGCTCTGCCTGCTGCTAATTATTACCACTCAGTGTGTAGTAATGAGCCCCAGCACCCTAATTTGTAGGCTGAGAGAAGCTACTGCACACAGATGAGATTTTAAAAGAGGAAAAAGGAAGCAGAAAGTCACATCTGTAGAGGTTTTTGTGCGATAGGCTGTAACATTTAGGAGGCTTGCTCTTTTTTAGCTTTGATATTCAGGCAGGTGAATTTGGGGGGAGGAGGAAACTAAAACTATAAGAAATTCTTGTTATAATATTCACAACTTTCTGTTTTAGATGGGGTAGAAATTGATAGCTTATCAGTTTTATTTTCCTTTTCAATGTAGAAAAGATGAAAGTATGTTTTCATGGCAGGAACGTGAGAGAACTTAAAAATATCAGAGTTACAGCTGTGTGGTAGGAGCCAACTTCAAGACAAAAATTGTGCTTCATGTGCCACAGAGACCCCTTCTTGCTTGTTAGGGGTAGATACATAGGTACAGATATAGGTATCTATATATTGGGGGGACAGGAATGACTATTCGCCTTTCAAAGGATGTTTTTTCATTTCCCTCATGGTAGAGGGAGAAACTTCAGAAACCTCTGCCTGATCCAGGAGCAGACACAGCTCAGCACTGTCTGAAGGCTGCTTGAAACTGCCCGAAGGTGTTTAGGCCCTGTCCTGGACTCTATCTTGAACCCATTTACTGTACTTAACAGAACAGAAGAGCAGGGTGGCTGAAGTCTAGCTGATCAGATTGTTTTAGGAATGACACTGCGGTGCTCTCTGCATACAAATGACTGTGCTGTCATTGGAAATGCAGTCAGGTAGGTGGTGGTACACAGCTTTAAGCACTGGGTTGTTTGTTTGGGTCTTCTTCCCTTTCCTCCCCAGGGCTACTTGGCCGTGAAAAACTCCTCCAAGTGAGCACATGAGTCAGAAGCATAATTTCCTCTAAATCCAGAGTGCAGTAGCAGATAATTAAATATTGAGGAGGCCTGTGATTCTCATCTCTGCTCACTCCGTAGCAGTTTGAATAAAACAGCGTGTGCCCATCGCAGCCAGGGACTGGCATGTCTGAAGGCTGAGAGATGATGCAGCACAAACATACGTAATCCTCAGCAGTGATGGAATAAGGCAAGCTGAGCCCAGATCTGCTGGAAAACAAACCTGAAGTGCTTCGGCAGTGACGGGCGCTGTGTGGTCATACCCCAGCTGGTGCAGTCAGCATCACTGCTGAAATCTCGTTCACCTTCTCCAGGCTGTAGCAGCTCAGGATGCACACTGCAGGCTGCCTAGAACAGCCTGTAGGGTATCTTTTAAAACTCATCCCATACAGATGCTACAGGCAAGAGAGCTGTTTGGGGTGGAGGGAGCAACACCAGCATGAGAAATCTAGGCTGGGCTTTGGGGGAAAACTTCTCTAGCTCTACTTACAATGCAGGACTCCAGCATGAGAGCAGCAGGGGGATAGCAGTACTTAGTACTGCAGTATTAAAGCAACCAATAACTGTATTTTTCACGTAGCTTGCGTCAAAGGGAAGGATCCACATAAGTTTCTAGCTCAATAAGCTTGCTTTCATCCCTGATCCGATCTCCTGACCATGGCTGTAGAGCAGAGATAAGACTGGCTGATAGCAGCAACCCCCCTTATCTGCCAGTAGGGCTCTTTCCTGCAGCAGGGGGCAGGCAGAGGCGTGTGCTGGTAGCTTTTCTCTTGTCCTTGGTTAAACAAACTGCTGTTAGATTTTTTCCTGTTTTGGAAGTCTGCCTTCTACATCCATTAAGCTTAAAATAAACTTCTCCTACTCAAGGTTATTACTAAGCTAACGTTCACAAGTCTGCCTTGAGGTTTGTGCAGATGTATGTCTTCCTTAAGCTGTCTCTAACTCCATTAGCTGTCTTCTGGTTTTGTTAGCCCTTAGTGATGCAGATAAGTTGTGAGCAACACAGGATGTTCGGCACTGGATTCCTCATCTGGTGCGTAAGGCTGAGAGCACAGGAACTACTCTTCCAAGCCCCAAATATCCTGCAGCATTTGTATATCCTGCAGCATTTTTTCTTGGGAGGCGGTTTCAATCAGGTCTCCAAATCCTCTGGAGAGTGCCAGATAGTGAAGAGGGCTGTTAATTTTCACATCAGCATAGATACTTCTGTTTCATGGTCCCATAGAGGGCAGAAAATGCATGTTAGTGACAAAAAATGAATGTTTGAGAAATGTGCTACCTCCCTGCATGCCCTCATCGTATTGTGATGGTGATGTAGAACAGCAGTCACTTGGCAGCATACCTGTTGCTCCTAGAGCTCTGAAAGAGCCTGAAATTATTCAGCTTCTGTCTATAGTCACCCCGATGTTGTCCACTCTGCATTGATGTTATTATTCCTTGGTTTTTCCTGCTGGAGCAGAGCAGCGGGGCTGCTCCTAGCTCTGGGGTGCAGTGGAGAGCTCTGCACACACACTGAATGACCTCTCCACCTCATTAGGATTGCTTGGCAGTCCTTGGTCCGATGGTGGATGGCTAAAACGGTGTCTGATGAACAGGACAGCATTGATCCTGTCCTTGCATCGCTCCAGACTTCACCACAATTGGTAGGTATCACATTAGCAAAAGGTGCTTACGAGTTAAATATTTTTAAGAACACTGATTTCTTTATTAGCTTCTACAATAGGCATTCACAAAGATGCTGTTTTCTGCAAGGCTGCTGCATAAGGCAGCTGAAAGTAGATTGCAATTAGTGGCAATGAATTAGTTGCCAATTTCCTCCCCTGAATGTTTCCATTAGCAGTCCCACTAACAGTGGTAGTGAACCTTTAATGAATACAGTAAGCCGCATAACCCACACAAGCCTGCCTGTCTTGAGAGGTGGTAATGGTACCACGCAGTCAGGTTTTCCATCTGATTTACAAAGTATTTTATTGGTATCTTGGTTTGCTTTTTCTTCTAAAGATGTTCCTTCAATGAGGAGAATAGGGAATGGGGTTGTTGTCCCCTTTTCTTTTGTATCCACGTGGTTCTGTGTTAAGCACACTTGAAGGAAGGCTAAAGTGATGCAGTAGTAAGGGAATTTACTTTTATGGCGTGTTGTTTTCAGTGCAACACTCAATCCTTAGAACTTAGCACAATGCTGGAGTACCCTCTTGGGCAAGATGAGTGCCTTGCAAAGGCGTTTTAGTGGCTTGTGCAAGCAGTGAAGCACCTCCACATTGCAGGCAGGATCTGCTCCATGGTCATCCAAATGCATGTCTAAGTATCTACGATGATTAAGCTGTGTAAGACTGTACTGAATAGCAGGCCCATCGTCGAACAGAGGCAGGATCAGGTAAAGTTAAACCTTGTTTCTGCAATAGCTGAGCCAAAATGAACTCTGGAGGCTCCTGATCTTTACTTCCTGCATGTGATCCTTCCCTGTTACAGACTCATAGCATCACAGAACGGTTTGGGTTGGAAGGGGTCTACCTTAAAGCCCACCCAGTTCCAGCCCCCTGCCATGGGCAGGGACACCTCCCACCACACCAGGTTGCCCAAAGCCCCATCCAGCCTGGCCTTGAGCACCTCCAGGGATGGGGCATCCACAGCTTCTCTGGGCAGCCTGGGACAGGGCCTCACCACCCTCGGAGGGAAGAATTTCTTCCTTATACCTGATCTAAGCTTCCCCTCTTTTAGTTTCAAGCCTCCTTGCTCTATCACTCCAGTCCCTGACAGAGTCCCTCCCCAGCTTTCCCGTAGCCCCCTTTAGGCACTGGCAGGCTGCTGTAAGGTCTCCCTGGAGCCTTCTCTCCTCCAGGTTGAACAACCCCAGCTCCCTCAGCCTGTCCTCATAGAAAAGGTGCTCCAGCCCCCTGATCATCCTCGTTGCCCTCCTCTGGACTCGCTCTAACATGTTCTTGCCCTTCTTGTGCTGGGGGCCCCAGATCTGAACGCAGGGCTCCAGGAGGGGTCTCACAAGAGCAGAGCCGAGGGGCACAATGCCCTCCCTCACCCCTCTGGCCATGCTGCTGTTGATGCAGCCCAAGGTACAGTTGGCTTTCTGGGCTGCAAGTGCACATTGCTGGCTCATGTTGAGCTTTTCATCTACAAACACCCCCAGGTCCTTCTCCTCAGGGCTGCTCTCCATCCCTTCTGGGCTTTCTTCAGCAGTTCTGGATCTCCTCTCTGGTAGCTGACACCAGCTTTCCCCAAGACCTGCTGTCAGACTGTTCATCTGCAGATGCCAGACGGCAACTACCCTCGCCTTTCAGGCTGCCTGCTTGCATGTTCCTCAGCTTCTTCAAAGCCATCCTTTTTGCTGTGTGGAGTTTCTGCGACTCCGCCAGCCCCCAAACCTTTCTTGAAGGGCCTCAGCCCTGCACCAAACCCGTCCTGAGAAACCTGCCGGGCTGAGGCCGTGCATGGCCTTGTGCTTAACCTCCAGCTCGCCATCTTCGGGCCTGTAGCTTCCATTTGGGTGTTGGCTGAGGGCTCTAGGTTAGGCCCTGTGCTCTTCTTAGGCATGAGCTGACAAGGGATGTAGCTGCCTTCAGGGTTAGTGCAGTGGCCTTGAGTTTTATAAGCAGTTTCTGTACAGTGTCTCAGCAGGCAGATGGCTTCTCTGGCCTGTTAGAGGGCTTCAGGGCAGGTGTGGGCCAAGTGCGACTACCCTAGGGCATGAGGAAGGCTTTTCTTCCCTCTATCCCATTGACTCTGAGCAGATTTTGTTGAAGTCCTTTCCCCTGCATGGCAATCCTCAGTTCTCGCTTCTGGAAATAGCGAACTGAATTGACTCTGTAGTGTTGTTGACGTGAGGTAATGTAATGTGTAAATAAATGCAAGAAGCTGTAATGACTTCAAGCTACTTAAACTGGAATGACTTTAACAAGGTAAATACTTCTGCCTGTTTTTATTCCATAGGTTATTAAGAACAGAAGGATGGAATAAACAAGTGTTCTTTTATTGATGGTGCTTCATTATTTGCAGGTACTTCATCTTCTTTATCTACATCAATATTTCAGCTTTCTAAAGTGGAAAGCTTATTTAATATGGAAGCAATGCTTTTGGGACAAAAGCATTGACAAGTGAATCACAAGGTATATATTTATTATATATATATATATATTAAGTCATGCTTCCTCAGCTTATGTTTTGGAGGTTCCCAGGATGGTAGTAGAGCACAAGGTAGATGTCAGGGTAATGGTTCACTCTAACTGCTCACTAATATTTTTAAATAATAGATGTACCCAGCCATCGCTCCTCTTTACTTAAAGGCTTGGTTTCTGTGACTGGTGTTATGTTAACTTAGTCCATGTTAATGTAAGTGAAGGTGAGAGCTGTGTGTGGATCTGGAGGCAATTCCAGCTGGCTGACACTGAGTCAAATGTTGGTTGTCCACCTAGTGAAATCTAAATTTGTTCGTGCTGCAAGCTTTTTTTTCCTGGAGTGATTGTAAATGCGTATTTGAAGAGCTGTATTCTGGTAGTCCTGGGTGTCTTTATGCTTCCATAAATGCAGTGATCACAGATGAAATCAACCGATTAAGCTGTACTTCTGGTATACACAGCAGGGTGGTCTTGCCGTACGAGTACAGAAGTGGCTTTGAAGTTGCAACTAGCTCATGTATTTCATCACATGATATGTTGGCACTACAGGGGTGGACATACTGGCAGTGAGCATAGATGTGGTCCTGCTTCTCCTCGGTTTCAAGACTGGAAGGCTGCTGGAGAGCTTGCAGAGCAGAGCTTCACCATGTAAGAGCAGTTAATGGCCAGAGAAGGCAGGGACAGACATTAGTGTAGGAATGTGGGTGAGCGTTATCCTATCTCAGGTTAAAGATAAAACTGGTTTGTTGCTTTGCTGTTGCTCATTGAATTGTTCTTTGTGGAGCTGAAAGCACTTTGTAAACAGCAAGGGCATTTTTTTTCCACACGCAGGTAGTATCAACGTAAGCTGGTAAGAAATGCAGCTTTATGGGGAGTTTCTCTTCCTTTACAAGCTGGGTGATTTTTATTTATTTTTTTAAATTTTTTAAAGAAGTTTTCAAGAATGTTACCTGCCCTTAAATATGCATAGATGGGACTGTGTTTCCTGTGTGACGGGAAGGCCCAGGCGCTGGCCTTGACCAAGTCCAAATTCATTCCCAGTTCTGGTGGATATGGGGCTGATACCAGCATGGGGAGGGTGGATGTGCCAAGCCTTATCACGTAGTTCTCCATTGCCACTGTGGCAGTTTATCTTTGCAGAAGGCCCACAGGCTTTTTGCTTTCTTACAGGCAGGACTCCCAACAGCATCAGGTTTCTTTTCCCGGGCTGTGCGTGCTACGTGGCTAGATGAATGAAGTGAGCATTGGTGTCTGCAACAAAAGGAGATCAAAGCAAAGACAGCTTGCCCTGAAGTCATAGCTGTTGCGTGAAGCTCTGAAAGCCAGATCTGCTTTATCACATCTGTAGCTTCTGGTTATCAGATTTGACTGCTTTGTTTAGAGAGCAAAGGGCCGGAGGGAGAGCTTCGTGCAGAAAGAAGTGGAGGTGAGATGAGGGAAGAGGATGGTATGACTCCAGCAGGAGGTGTGAATGGTGAGAGGTGAGGCAATTTTTGTCTCCTTCAGCTGAAACCTGGCAGTTCTGGGTGCAGTCTGAATCCTCACTTGCACTGGGACGAGAGTGATGTGTAAAAGCAAGGAGGTTTAAACGTGGCTTGCAAAGTATAGCTGGTGTTGCCCAGTATAGAGAAGCCTGTGGTACAGGAACAGGGTTTCCATCGTTCTTATTTTTCTCAAACTCTGTTCTCAAAAGTTGCAATGCAGTGTTTTGTGATAACCTTGAATACAAAATTAGTTTGCAAGCGTCTTTCTCCTGTTGAATGCGGCTGAAATGGCTGCAGGGGAACAGAAAAGCTGACTTTGAGTCAGGCCTGCTATAAACCCAAAAGATGCTGAGCAGATGGCAGCAGGTGCCTTAATCTCTAGGAGAAGGATGGGTCATAAAACAGGGGGCAGCTCAACCTGGCTGCCTGTTCAGGCTCCTGTTTTACATTGGGAAACCAATTCCCATTTCACTTCTTTACCTCCCACCTTTTGAAAAGAAAGCAATGTGCCAAGTAATTCTTACAGACCAAAGGTTTTGTGGAGATGGGGAATATAAAAGCCTCCTTTAGAGAGTTACTAGATTTTAATAAATATCGTGTTTAGAGATTTTATTTTATAACATCAGCTGAGTCCTCTGTAGATGTTGTGGCAATATGCGCTCTGGTGCACAATTAGTACATATAATTAAAAAAAATATTCAATTTTTCCATTTCCAAAAAAATAATAATCCATAAACAGATGAATTGACCGATTCATCATGGGAGACATTAATCTTACTCAAACACCAGCAGAGCGCAGAACAGGAGACTGGAAATTGATTTTTTTTTCCTCATATTTATCCTGCGTGTGTTTGCATGCATGTGCTTGCTGTTCCCTGACTTGAGGCATGCTGTCAGTAACCTGGGGGTTGTTTGATTAAAAATTATCTGGAAATTGAAAATCCTCGTACGAAATGACTCGAGGTTACGCTACGCTCTCCCTGTGTGCTGAGCTGCTCGGTGAATTAATTCCCTTTCCAGTCCGTGGTATGGACCAGGAATCTCTGATTATACAAGCCAGGGAAATAAGCTTTTAAAAGAAAACCTCCACGTAGTGTTTTGTTAATAACAAGTGCCTGCTGGAGGACTCCTCTTCCTGAAGCTGGGTCCAAGTGCTGCCTGGTGGCTCCTTGAGTAGCTGCTGTGTACAAATCTTGGAGGGAAAAATACCAGAGGGAGACTAAGAGCAGGCTTCTCAATTGGAAGGCCCAGCTAAGAGCAAACAGCCAGAAATTGGTGATGCCTGACTGTTTGGCTGGGGATAGGCATTCAGGTGCAAGTAGCTGAAGCTGTTAATCCCCCGGAGCCCTGGTTTTGGCTGGGATAGAGTTAATTTTCTTCCTAGTAGCTGCTGCGGAGCCGTGTTTTGGGTTTAGGCTGAGCAATGCTGATAACACCCCGGTGTTTTAGTTCCTGCAGGGCAGTGTTTGCGCAGAGCCAAGGCCCTGCAGCTCGTGGTGCTGCCCTGCCAGCGAGGTACCTGGGGGTGCTCAGGGAGCTGGGAGGGGACAGCCAGGAGCTGGCCGAGGGGACATCTCACACCGTGTGGCCTCATGGTCAGCAATAAAACTCGGGGGGAGGCTGGATGGGGGGCTGCTGTTGTTTGGGACGGGCTGGGCTTCGGTTGGCTGGTGGTGAGCAATTGCGAAGTGCATCTCTTGCTTTTATTCTTCCCTTGCATTTTTTTTTTCTTATGAATCTGTGCTGCCCCTTGTACTGCCTGGGCAAAGGGAAGATGCACAGCTCACCAGCAGTTTGTGGAGATGGATTTAAGTGGTTCCTCCACGTGGAAGGAAGGTTTGGAGGGCTCAGCATGCAGTGAAGTGGTCGTGAGTTTCAGGACAGGGGCATGGGAGTAGTAGATCTGAGCTTGAATTATGTTCAGCAGCTTAAACTCCGTGGAGTCCTTTTCCCTGAGGAGCACAAATATTTTACTTCCTACAGAAAGAAAAGCTCCATTTATCGGGACTCCCAAGAGTGGCTGTGATGTTCAGCTGTTCCATCAGTGTGCTGCCGGCCTCCAGAAGTGCTTGCCTTTCACCAGTAAATTAAAGAATGCTGATGCAGTGGAACCCTTGATTGCTTAAGAAAACTACAAATAAGAGAAAACAGTTGACATACTGATGCTCATTAACTTACTCATCATATATTTAACTTCAAAACATTTAAAATAAGGACAGCAGTGAAGCTTTGGATATCTCTCCAGCTAATGAGGTTCTTTTTTTTTTTTTTTTTTTTTTTTTTTTAGGGATTGAGCAGCCAGCAGAGCTAGGTGAGCTGCAGCCTCTGCAGGTTTTGGTGTTTAGGAGACAGGTGCAGTAACCTCTGCTCCAGCACGTTTGGCACCTCTCAGAGAAACTTGGGCTGCATTAAGGAGCACAGCATGGGAAATGGAGAGTGGGAGAAGAAGAGGCCAGCATTCTGCTGGGATAAGAATCACCCATTAAAAGTTTCTGTTCTGCTCCCTGAGGATATCAGGATGCCTACCAAAAAAAGACTAGCCTCTGCCCTGCAGCTGTGTTTCAGTAAGGCCCCAGTAAGCTCTTAAGGTTGAAAATGGCACGGCTGTTTTTCATGCAGCCTCTCACAGGGAGTGAACCAGCTGCTGGCTGCTAGCTGCTTCTCTTAAGAGCCCTAAGGCAGGGAGGTACAAGAGCAGTGGGAATTGCAGCAGAGCTGTGCCCGGTTCCCAGCAGAATTTCCCAGTAACTTTCCATTTTATATGGCCTCACTTGAGTTCATACCCAGTGTGCTTTATCTGAGCGTATACAATATTCCTGAGGAGACCTAAGTGCTGCTCCCAACTCTGACATTTCAACGACTGTAGTCATTGCAGCGATAGCTGTGTATGCAGGGGTGTTGTGCAGTTCCCCAGGAACACGTTGAACTAAAACTTTTGGTCTTTCAGATGGTGTGGGCAGCCCAGCTGAGGATCACGTGTAGACTTGTGTTTGTGGAGTGCCACAGCCGTGCTGGTCAGGAGGTTAAAGCTTTCTTGCCCTGAAGAAATATTAGGATGCTTTACATCTTAAGACAAGGTCGAAGCACTCCCAAACATAAAATATGGCTCATAAATTACCCCATGATTTATAATGAAATCCTGTAAGGGACGTGGTTTTGCAGGGAACCAGGGCCAGGGGAGGACTAAAACCTGCTCGAATTCTTGGGGCTGGGTTTCTGGGAAACCGAAGAGCTCAGAAATTATTTAAGTACTGTCATCTACTGGGTTCCTTCAGTACCTAAACATTTAATGGTATTTGACTCAAAGACTAGCTGAATTTTGTAAATGGCATGTCTGATGTATTGATCTCAGAGATAGGGATACTGGAAAGGGCCTGGGCCCTGTTAGCTGAGGGAGATCTCTGGTGCTGCCAAAGGGCTGCGCAGCTCTCACTGACCTCAACCCTTTGTGCCAAATGCCCTGGCTGCAAAAAAGGAGACGTCTTTTGGGGGCCAGGCAGACTGAGACTGAATTAAATCTCTGATGGTGGTGGTTAGAGGTTTTCTTGTGGTGTGCTTCTGCTGGTGACTGTCTGAAATATCTGCGGTTGCCTCCTGCTTCGTTAGTAAATCCAGCTGTGCAGTCCTGGCTTATTCTAGCACGTCCTGATTGTATGGGTAATCACAAGGTCGCTCTAGGAGCTGATAGCAGTGTAATTCTGCAGCTGATCTGGTATTTAGTTACCCACTGGGGTTGTTAATAAGTTTGTTCGAGTGAGGAATTACCTTTCTGTTCTGTTTGCAAGCATGATTTTTTTTTATCAAGTCCTTACAGTTCTTTAATGTCCCCAATAAATGGGATGCTGAGTGAATACTAAACTGGTAAAAGGTTGGTGTGGCTGCGTACACCAACTTAAGCTTATTTTCAAGTCTGCTGTTTTACCAGAGACTCAGAAGGACTTCTACTTCACTGAATTATCACTAACCTTCATGCAGTGACATCTGTTACATCAGGACCGAACTTTGTTTTCAGAGTTAAAACAAATTCCAACTGCTTCAACTTCATGATACTTCAGCCCAGCTGCATGTTGGAGCTCTAGCACAATTTCTAGGTAGCACAGGGGGAAATGAACCTGCACTGCAAAACAATTGAGCTGAGATAGCAGAGAACTCTGAAAACACGACCCTCTTAATATAAAGTGTCAGGGACGAGAAGATAAGGTGTATGTTGTTTTTTTACAGAGCAAAAACGAAGTCCCCAAGCCATCATTTTAAAATGTAATGATGTTTTACAAACAAAGCATCATTAAACTTTTTTTAACTGCCTCACTCTTTCAGTTCCTGGAGCTGACAGCGCTGCCTGGCTGATACTCAGCATTATCCATGGAAGGATTTCCCGTAATAAAAAGCAGTATTGATACACGGCAGTGCACTGCTGGTGGTAAACGTGCCAACAGTACTAGCCTAAAAGACTGCTGCCTTTTCTCGAGTGTACCATGAGGTTTATTTGTCCCCTACTTGTTCTGAGTAATGCTGAGGGGGTAGGTGTGAGCCACCAAGGGATGTCTCAGAGGTTTAGCAACAGATAAACTCAGAGGGAGTTTGAGCTGGAGCACTTTGCCTGATGAGGAATACTGGGCACTTTAGGGGGAGGAACACGAATTTTATTTTCTACTTGTATTCTAGAATGATCTTGGAGTAGTTGCAAGAGTCCCAGAGGCTAATGGCAAGTATATGCTGAGGTACCCTTTTCTTACTGATGTTTTTTGAAATAAAATGTACCAAGTCCGTGCCCATCTTCAGAACCACAAAATCAGTCAGTATAGAAAATGATAGCGTGGGTAGGTCAGTCTCTGGCCCATCAAATACAGATACTTCTCAGTCTATTATATCAAAGAAAAATTGTTATCTTGTGAGATTTGAAGTTATAGTATCAGTGCAGCACAAGTATTTAGGTAAGGCTTTTTGTCTTTGAAAAGAAATAACATGACAAAGGTGAGTGATCGAACTATATCCTCATATAATCCTGTATTTTGATCATGTGTTCTTTACAGCAGTTTTTTCTGCCCCAAATACACACATCAGGCTTACAGGTACACACACACCAGGCAAGAGCTCCATCTATGTAAGCAGCAGCTACTAAGCTGAGAAAAATCTGAAGGAAGCTTCATTAGGGAGCATGAGGTACAATTTCTGCTGCTTTTCGTTTAAAAAAATAGTAACAATTTGGCTAACTTCACCCAGAACGATTTTAGGTAGGTGTTACGGAGGCCACCTCAGCTGTAGCTGAGCCTTTGAGATCAGGTGCTGGAATCTGGGCTGGCTGTGAGAGCTCTGAGGCTGTAGGGAGCAAGTCAAAGCCAGGGCAGGAATCAGTCGGCATCCCGCTGGGATGGAGCTGGGCCAGGCCAAGCCGGTGTGATTAGCTTTCCTACCTCTGTGTGTGCTAACGCTGCCGTCTGCTTTCAGATCTTGCTGGCCTGGAGAAGGTGAGATAAGCAGGTTTGGTTTGAGATAAATCATTCTTGTGCCCTGTAATAGGGAATCACCAATCTGGGCTAGCCTGGGTACAGCTGCACACCAAGTACAGACAGATCCAATACTTCTTGCTCCCGGATTCATCTGTGTAGGGAATGGATAGTGTTCCCAAACACTGTTCTCAGATGTTTTCCTCATGCATTATGCAGCACATCCCTAATGAAAGCTAGATAAGAGCAACTAAAATTTTGAGTATCTTCCTCTCCTGAGGAAAAAACAAACAAACACTTACTTGTAGCTAGCAGTATCTGCCATGATTTCCTGTCATTGTCTTGCTCATGAATATTTGATGCCCTTTACTTGATGATCTCTTACCAGCCTTCGCTGTGCCACTTGCCAGGTGATGCTCAGGCCTCCTGCTCTGCCCGGCTCCCAGCCTGGGATGAGGGATGTGGCCAGGTTTTGGTACCGGGGGGCTGCGGGGGTGGCCTCTGTGAGCAGAGCCATGGGTGATGTTGGTTGGGCCTCTGGGAGAGCAGATAGAAGAAAGGGGGGAAAAAAAACACACTGCACAACATCAGATGGGAGAGAGGGGTGAGAGCTGAGAGAGCAGCAGCCCTGCAGCCCCCAGGTGAGTGCAGCAGGAGGGCAGGAGGTGCTCCAGGCAGGCAGCAGCAGTTCCCCTGCAGCCCGTGGAGAGGCCCCTGGTGGAGCAGGCTGTCCCCCTGCAGCCCATGGGTCCCACATGGAGCAGATCTCCACGCTGCAGCCCCCCCATGGGTGGAGGAGCCCCCGGTGGAGCAGGTGGATGTGGCCTGGAGATCATATACATTGAATGGTATCTCAGGTTATGATCCAAAACACCAAATCTTTGCCATAAAAGGGTGTCTTGTGAGGCTTTTAGCATGCTGCTGATGCTTCCTTTTCTAATCCCTATCCCAAAAGCAAACCAGTGGCCTGCAGGGGGGCAGTGGTGGGGGAAGGACCCTGTAAAGCTGCTGTAGGGGCCATGTAAGTCCCCGTGACTCTAAAGACAGGCTCATGCTAATAGGTTTACTACAGGTGAAAAAGAAGTGAAAACTACTTTCCATCTTTAAAGGCAAAGGACTTTTAATAGCCGAAGTGAGAGCTGAATAGGTTTTTAACCGTTTTGTTTGATATCCAAAATACTTGTTCAGAAGCGAGGAAAAGTTTAAAAAAAGAAAATGCTTTTTCTACCTGCAGAGATGAATTGATCTCATAACCTCTGACACTACAGATAGCAGCTTCAAAGGGAACAGAAGTGGAGTTCTGTTGTGTCCTTCTGTTAGGGTTTCACTTTGTGGAATCTGTGCTTTGAAAGTTGGTCTGGAAGGGTCAGAGTCCAGGAGGGGGTGGATGGTTGTTTCAAGTGCAGGAATACAGGATAATGTTGAATTCCCCTTTTATTATTCTGAAATATATTAGAGTGCTCCAAGGAGAGCCCCAGGGGTCTCTGTGCACAGGCAATCCACAGTCACGTAATCCACACTGTCCTACTGTGAGTCGAATGCAGAGCAATTTGAAAGTGCAAAACATATATTTCACAGATTGCCAGGAGGATCACTTTAATCAGCTTTGAGACCTGCTAATGCTGTAGAGATCTTTGAAGGACTGCTGCTGTTTTCATCTTCACGCAGCTGGTGCAAGACGGCGCGAACACCATGTCTCGGTGCCATCGCTGGAAGAGATGCGTCTCCATAGGTAACTGTACGACGGGCAGCTGCTCCGGTGCTTTATTCCGAGCTGTGGGTGGACAGAAGGAACAGCAGCAGCTTTGGGAATGCTTTAGAGCAAAAGGTCAGCGTGTATTCGGTAAACCTTTCTAATCTGGCCTTGGCTGGAAGCCAATGTCACAGGCCTCAGAGCTTTTAGCAGGGAAGCATCAGGTACGGAGAGCTTTACAGCATCAGCATACAGAGAGGAAAACATTTCTGTCTTGTTTAAATTGTTCTCTTAGAAATCAAGATCAGCTGTGCTTGCAGCTGATATGTTTAAAGCTGTTAGTAAATTGTTATAGGAACAGATGCATTATGGAAATGAAAAAAAAAAAGCACTTGTGTGCCAGGACGCTAACAGAATTATGATGTGAAGATATTTTTAGCTTCAACCAATATTAATACAGGGAAACGTGCCTTAAAGGTGGGAGGAGAGCAGACTTAACTGTAAGGATTAGTGGTGACTTGTGCTAGGGAGATTTCTGATATCCATTTTTGAAATATTCACGTAATAACTCGTAGTAGATCCATCATGTTTGATACTTGTATGCATGGCCCACGAATAGAATTACCAGTTACAGTTATCTAAGGGGGCATTTTAGCACTTCTGTCAGCTATGGGGTCTTACTTGGTTTGTGGGATTATACAGAAGAGATGCTTATTCTTTTTCTGAGTATCAGAATCCAGTTTAGTTGTAACTTCTGCCACCTCATGTTCACTTCTTAAATTGCTTTAGTAAACAAATTTCTGATAAAATTCCAGGAACTGCAAATAATGATACTGGAAGAAGGGAGCGGAATTGCCATTGTGCGTTTTCAAGTGCTGTGTTTTCAGTGTTACAGTTAAGATTGTTCCTTTGAATAGGAGGATTTCTTTGAGCTGAAAATTCAAAACGAGCTTTGTAAAACTGGCTTCATCTGAGAGGCTGGAAGTCTGTGCAGAATGGATGGACATGATATGTGTTTGCATGTGCATGGATAGTGGAATCTGCCTTTGGCCTGTCGCCTTCTAGGTAAAAGTTTCTAAGTTCTGTTAAATAAAAGAGCTCTAAACCCATTGTTCTCCAAACCCTCACAAGGATTTGTATTCTAATGTGTGCAACCGTGTTTGGAGTTTCACTAACAGTCAGCAGGCAATGCTGATTCAGAGTTATTTGAACAAGAGAAAAGAGCAGAGCAGTGTTGGATGAGGTGCGATGCCATCAGCAGGTGAGCAGAAACACAGATCTCCACAGTCTCAAAACTGGGTAATCCCCAAGCAGGAAACACCAGTGCTTGGTATTCCGAGTTCCCATGGGATGTTGGATAAGTTGAAAATGGACAGCAACAAAGCATGCTAACGCGTTGCTACTAGGTCATGTGTCTTTTAGAATCAGTTTCTCCACCATCTCCTTCAAACCCACCTTACTGGTGCTTCTTACGGGGCTTGTTTCAGGGATGTGCTGTAAGTTTGAAGGACTTGATGATGAACTTCTGGCAGCACACCTTTAACTCAGCCTTAGTGCCTCTATACTGTTTGTGAAGTTGTTGCAAACCTGGAGCGTGTGGATCTTGGATTCAACTCTGAAAGTTGCCTACAAGTTGGAGAAAAGCCTATTATTAGACCCAGCTATTAGAAAACCGATTGCACTTGAAGATGTTTTTGGCTTTGGATCTGAGGAGTTTCAGGGCCAGCTTGGGAGGCTCCTCGGGCTTTCTGGAGCTGTAGAACTTATTACTTATTTAAATTTCTGGTGTTGAACAGGTGTTGGTGAAGCTGAATATTCAACTTATTGTCATTAAATCTCATTTATCTGCTGCCTGAGACTCATTTTTAGGCACGAAGTATTGATTCCCATACATCATTAGCAGACACAACATTGTGTACCAGGAAAAAGTGCTTCAAGTCCAGGTTACGGTGACAAGCTGCTAGAAATTGCATGAGTGAGCTTGGAGAACAGCTGAAGAGAGAGAGGAATAGTAGTGATGTCTAGAAGGACCATTTTTGTCCTGTCTTCCACTTAAAGATTTGAGCCTGTGCGGTAGGTACGTGGTTTGTTTTTCTTCTGGGGAGCAGTGTTTGTAAACTTAATCTGGATGATGGGGCAGAGGAAGAAGGGACATGTTTTTCTTATCAGTTATACAGGCTCAGCCCTAGAATTTAGCTGACAGTTGTGGCTATGAAGCATGGGTCAGAATAAGAATAGATTGTGTTTGTTTCTTCTGCAGTTGTATTAGCTCAGCATTATCAGCAGAAGCTGATTGGTTTTGACATTAAGTGGGCAAGTAGAAAATGACTTGGGAGATGGAGAACAGCTATTTTAGGCAAAGTGCTATTCCTCTTGTGGTCTCACCAAGGTTGCCTGCAGGGATTGTTACAGGGAACAAACACCAGGCCTTTCTGCCATTCAGAGAAGCACAAAGAAATGCACCCACGAGTCCTTCACTCGGGCTGTGGGCAACCCAGGGCACCTTTCATTTCCCATACCTGAGTATTCTGCCACCTGTTTTGTGATTTGACTAATGTGGCTGCATGGTGTTCCTGCAAAAAGTGAATTTTTGTTGGGTGGATTCACTTCTTACCCCTTACCTCAATAAGAGCCCTCTTGTGTCTATCGACATGTCCAGTGCTTGTGTGTGACCGTGCATCTGAGTGCTTCCTGTGTGGTTTGTGCTGATCTGTATTCCTCTAGTAGCTTAATTCTGCTTTCTGCTGCTTAGTGCTATGATTTATCTCCAGCTTTCTGCTAGGAATCTGCTCTGTTCATTAGTGACAGCGCTTGGCTTCATCATTCAGCTGCATTTGGTCACGTGCATCAGGATTCAGGCTCCAGCTGTCTCCGCTTGCAGGGTGCAGTTCCGTTCGCTGTCTGATGCAGCCTGCTGCCCAAAACAAGCTGTGGGCCTCGCCTTCAACTCTTCGGCAGGTCAGAGCTGTCGAATCGGTCATCCTTGGGCTGACCAATGGACGCAAGCTGTTCCTTCAGCTTAGCTGAGCTCCGAATTTAGAGTAGGCATCTCTGCGCTGATCCCCAAAGAGCCGTGTGAGGCATTTGTCCTGCAGGATTTTTACTATTTAAGCTCTCGAAGACTGGATTAATGCATCCTTAAGACTGACACTTGCTGTAAGCTACGTGTCACTCTCCAGCCTGGATTGTCAGCATGCACAAACTAGTGGCCACTCATCTGTCTTGTGGTTTTGAGTGACTAAATGACATTTTCCAATTTTTTTTTTTTTATAGGAGGTCAGCAAGTGACCTCTGCAACGCGACAGCTTTTCTTGCAGAACAATGCTCTGTCTATTCTTGGGCAGCTACTCTAGTTTTAAGCAACTTGGGAAACACTGAGCGGTGTTCAACTGGTTATCCGGCATGCCCAGCAATATCCTTCTTTGTCTTTGTTAATTTTGTTAGGCTACGTGCATTGGATAGTTATGCAGAGAGCAGCAGAGATGTTATAGAGCTGCTGTCTGTTTAATTTCCTTTGTGATGCCAGGGTTAGCTTGATTGATGGCAGCTTTCTTCCTGCATCTTGGAGTTCAGAAAATACGCTTCCTTTGCTCAATCATCTCTGTCACACATCTGAAGCTTTATTTACTATTAATATCCTTTGGGGGCCACTGTCTTCATCTGCGTCTCAATTTCCTTATTGGTCTGGATCTAGCACAGAAAAAACCTGTCTTAAAATCTGATTTTTCTGCTGTGCATAAAAATGTTTTCTCTTTGCTGTTTATCTATGAAACATCTACAAAGGTACAGATGTCTCCGTGTTCTGACTTGAACAGGAGGGTTATCTGAGAGCTTCAAGTCCCAGCACCCCAGGTTTGGCTTGGTACAGAACCCTTCCGTAGCCATCTCTATGGTTTGATCTGAATGCAAGATTTTGCCCACTGTAGCTCGAGCTGTTGACAAACACCAATTCAGGTTAAATCTGAGGAATAAACGTGTTACGGAAGAAGTCCAACATGATGTTTTGCTCATTCAGTATCCTGCTAGTTCTGTTGAACCACCAGCATTTGGAGAAGTACCTACAAGTTTTCTAGTGTCAGAACTGAGTTCACTTCCACCTTTTCTGTTTTACACTGTCACAAACCAGTAAGAAAAATGGTATTTTCCCTGGGACTGCTCCACTTCGTGTAGTGCTGCTTCTGTCTTACTGCACAAGCTGCTGATCTGAGTGGGAGCAGTCACCCAATTACTGAAATGTTAATGCAGGCACCGCACTGTACAAATTGTCCATTTTCTTAGGGTTGTGTGATGGAGAAAACCTTTTATCCTATTAGTGTAAAAGGTGGCTTGCAGGGTTCCTAATGCTTGGAATGATGGAGGCGGAGGGAAACCTCTCAGGTCCTGGGTCATAAGCATTTCCCGATGATGCTCTAAAGCTTGCATGCTCACGTACTGAGTGTGTTGTAGCTAGCAAACTTCTGTTAGAAGTTCTCATGGCTTTCTTGTCGTCCTAGACTGAAGTGCCGAATGTTAGTTTTCCAGTCTAAAAGACTTTAAATGCTTAGGCTTAGCCCTGGTATTAGCAGGGCTGACACCACTCACTCTTCAGGTAACTCTGATAACCCTGTAGCCTGATGAAACACTACTAGAGCAGAAGTTCAGCATGAGTGCAGTCCTAGGCTAAAATATACAAAGACACTGTGTGCTGCTATTTTTCTTTCTCAAATTCACCATTTGCATTCTTGCAGAAACCTCGTACTTGTTACTATCACATATAAAGGGTTGCTTTTAGTAAATGGCCTCTACAGGAGTTCTGCTTGGCCTCAAACCCCCAAGGAGCACCCTTGGGAAAGCTGAGGAAATGTATCCTCTTCCACTTTGCTTTATAACTGCCTATTAAAATTGAAGAGATTGTTCTTGTTTCCATGATCAAAGTTAATTGAATATCAGACTTCTTAACTGGACCTACTGAAAGCTTTCAGTTCCTGAAAGATGCTGCGTTAGTAACATCCTCTCTGCTCTTCACACAACTTGAAATCAGCTCGAGGTAAAACAAATCTGAAAAGGGCTAGGTATTTCTCCACAATCATTTTTTACATTTTTTTTAATGTAACTTTACTCCTAAAACATAGGTAAATGTCATCTGGGCAGGAATACTGTTCCCTGCTTGCTTCTCCTTTAGCAAGAGAAACCGATTGTCTCCAGTAACCTCAGGTAGAGCAGCTCTTGCACAATTGTTGGAGAAGTGAATGGTAGTTTGCAACTGCAGGATTAATTTCAAGGCTGTTATTATGAACCCTGGCGCTTGCATGCAGATGACCTAACCGCACCTTATTCTGCAGAACATTTACCTAATAACAAAGAAGGGAAGCATGTTTTAAATGTCCCCTGATGAGATAGGAGCTAGAAAATAAAGGCTCAATTGCAAAAAAATTCCAGAACTTCCTTTCTCATACTCTTGTCTAAAGTTTTAAATTACTGAGTACTGTAGAAGCCTTCCAATTGCCTTGCTGTTGAATGTGGAATAGAGATGATGAAATAGTGCAAGGCAGAAATGTATTTTGGGGGAAAACAACTCACTTCAAGCAGGGTCAGTTTCTTCAGCTCAGTGTTTTCTTCTGCTAGATCCGAGTCCTGCAAACAGTGTGAGCAATATCAGTAGGATTATTCTTGGCCGTCACACTCAGCATTGCTTTAGGATCTACATCTGTCAGGATGAAGCCAGTCTGGTAAAATTCTCCACTGCAGACCTGCTGTTCTCATAGTTAGTGGTTCTGCTGTTTTGATGAGATAAATTGCTGTGCTAACATTTGTTCTCAAAAATGGAACGTGGTAAGGTGCTTGACTGCTCTACTAACGAGGTACCAGACAGAAGTGGTAACTAGCTGGCTACTTAAGAGAAAACCAGCATCATTGCTGCAAGAGTTGCTTGTGGCTTGTGATGGTTGGCAAGCTTCCTGAGTGACTAATCTATAAAAACACTGCAGAATTCACAACACTTTGTTTACTCAATCATAGAAAAGCTATGCTTACTAATGAGCAGACATTAAGGGGACAGGTATATATGGCAAATACCACCTTTGCAGGCCCAGTGAAGCAAGACTATTAAATTCTAACTCATTGGTTTTCTAGCGATAACAAGTACGATGTGAACTTGTCAAGAAAAATCAGGCTTGATGCCCTAATGATGAGAGAAAGCTATAAAAAAGGCTTTTTAAAAAAATTTGTCAAGCTTTAATCCCATCTTTTTTTAGAAAATAAATTTGTTAAACAGTGTGAAGCAAGCCTTAACTGTGTTTTATAAAATACTTGATGGAACTTGGAAAGCACAGTGGGAAACTGTATCAGACTCCTGCAGTAAGTGTCTCATGCCTCAGAGTTGAGAGCAGATATATTAGGCACTGTTTAAATTCCATCAGGATCTCAAATCTATTAAAAATAAGCAGTAATCATAATGTTTTACTAAATCATGGTCCTTTACTAGCTCTCTAGTACCTTCACAGGTACCTATGGGTAGACAGGCTCACTAGCATCCCCAGAGGTTTTTTCTCTGTCTGGTTCTTTCCTTAACTTTTTAAGGGATTTCTGCTCCACTCAAGGAGATTGAGACTGTGCATGGCTTCTTTCCCGAAGAGGAGTGGGAATAATCACTTAGTGACATGTTTTCATGCTGCTCAGTGACAGCTTTTGGCCAGGTACAAAAACTCTGCTTACGTTCTCCTTGAAGTACAGACTTAGAAGCTGAGAAGGTGGTGCCACTAGGAATGGATTTCTGTGATTTTGGGACAGGGTGGAGGGAACTGGGAAGAAGACTCAGAAGACGAACAGCAGAGCTAAGGGGATACTAGCTGAGCTGAACCGAATGGTTATGTTCAAGCAGCGAGGTGAGCCACAATATTAACACACTGCAATCATGCTAGGTCATACTAGTTTCTCCCTCAAAAAATAATTTGGTAGCAGTGTTGCAAGATCTTGGGGAAAGGAGAAGAGAAGGTGCAGGCCCTGAGGGAGAGCAAGTTGCCTTCACATGGTTGACGTGATGTCTGGTTCCCCGGAGGGAGATGCCTTCTGAAGGTGGCATCTGGGCACTCTGGTGTTCTGGAGCCGCTGGGTCTGCTGCCCACCAGGAGCCCTTCAGAAGTTTAGGGCTCCTTAATCTTCTGGAATATGGGGAATGAGGGCATCTGTGCTTCTAGTAGCATAGGTTGCTGCGGGCTCCTGGCTATGATCTGCTTAGTAATAGGGGAGGGAGGTGGAAGGCATTTCTCATGGGCAGGATTAGTGGATAATCTTCCAAAATGAGGCTTATTCCACTAACAGTCGAAGCAGCTGATTTGAGCCACTTTCAAAAAAATAAAACCTCTCTTAGCACAGCTGTTTCTACACATGCACAGGCTGGCTTTGAAGTTTTTTTTGGTAAATGTGAAGAATAAGGAGCCAGAAAGACAGTAGCATTTACCTGTCCTGGAGACAGAGTGGTCAAGAACGTTGTACATGAAGTAAACCTAAATACTTGATCATCTATCATCCCTAAAGCTGTGGCACAGCTTCCTGATACTTGACAGCGAGGACAACTAGTAAGCAGAAAGATTTCAAGGGAGTCATATGGAAAAAAAAATCAACCTGTCTCTGGGGGAAAAGCCAACAATTTGTATAGTGTGCTTCTATAATTGCACTCGTGTTCTGGAGCTTGACTAGGAAAATAGATGAAAGCTGCTTCCTTGCACTTATGCTCTTAAGGGTACTGTCGTTTGATCTCCGCTGCAGTTACACAACATGAAATCAATGGGAAAGAACAGCGAGGATCCAGCAGTGCTCTTAGCTCCGTGTTTCTGAAGGGTAAAATCCGCAGCAAGGTTGAGCAATCGTTTGTGTTGCGGCGAGTTTCTTCAGACCGAGTAACCCAATGTATTATTCTAATGGCATCGTCTTGCTTAATGTATGGTGTGACAGATTTTATTTCTGAAATTTCTGGTTTTTCACAAAGAAACAATTCTGCACACGAGTTGATTTTAGTACATCTCAAGTACGAACTCACGGTACGCAGCACTTGCATTAGGCAACAGCCAGTGCTGTCAGTTTGTTTATATGTTAGCATATTACTTTAATTACACCAGCTTTGTTGGCCAGCTGCTAGTTTGGTGAAGTTTTCTTGATGCTGAACTATTTTGTAAAACAAGTGGGTAATGTTGCCCTCCAGTGGTTAATGTTTAGGGGAGACAAAACCTGTTTGCACCGCTGATCAAGGATCGATCATTGGGAAAGGCTGGGAGGGAAGAGCAGCACTTCAGCTTAGGCTGTGGCCTTTTTATTAATTAAATAGCCAAGGCAAGTGCCAGTGGTACGAGGATGTAAGTGCTGAATGTATTAAGGCTGTGGCAGGGCTGCTGTTTGGTCTTGAAGCTGTAGCTGAGATGGACATAATTTCAGGGGGCTCTCCCTGAAAAAGACACTGAGTGTTTTTTAGCCTCTTGGCTCTGGTGGCAGTCTGCAGGATAACCGTAGCTTTGTGCAGCAATTGGAAATAGCTGCTGGATTAACGCTGTGAGAGAACTATTGTATTTTACGATGGGTTTCTCAAGTAATCCTAAAACACCTCTGGGTATTTTATACTGGGTTCTTGTGAAAAAAGTTGCCTTGTTCCTGTGTCCAGAGCCCTTGTAAACCCACGGTTTGTTTCTGGAGCTGTAAATAGACTGCACGGGAATCGCTGTAAGTCACACAAAGCATCCCCAGGAGGGGGGCTCGGAAGGGAAGGGGAGGGAAGGGAAGGGAAGGGGAGAGCCGCCCTCAGGCGCCCATCTCACGGCTCCCCCTCAGCCGGCGGCCGAGGGGCGGCGCGGGGCCGGGTCCCTCCCGGGGGGCCGGGTCCCTTTTGGGGGCCGGGCCGAGGGCCCTGGCGGTGTCCCCGCTGCCAGCTGGCTCGCTGAGGGCTCCGCCGCCCCCTCCCCGGCCCTGCATTATTTAGCAGCAGCCGCCGAGGTAAGCGGCGAGGAGGGCGCTGCTACCGCCGCCTGTGGCCCGGCCCTGAGGCGCCGCGGCCCCGGGAGCTGCCGCCGGGCTCCGGGCGGGGTGCGAGGCTGAGGGGATGGCGGGGGGGGGGGAATGGGATGGGATGTGGTAAATGGGATGGGATGGGGGCTCCGTGCCTCAACCCCTCGCTGACCGGCCCCGCTCTCCCCACAGGACCCGTGTGTTCCCCCGCGGGCTACAAGAAGGCGGATGATGAGATGTCCGGAGCCACGTCCTCGGCGGATCTGGACGAGGCGCCCGCCCGCACCATTTACGTGAACCAGCCCCAGCAGAGCAAGTTCCGCGACAACTGGGTCAGGTAGGGGGATCTTCACCTGCCCCCCGTGCTGCCACCGGCTCTCGGCACCCCGGGACCCCATGGCAGAGGTATTGGGGTCGGATCCGGCTGCAGGAGGAGGCTCGGTGCCATGGGCAGGGAGAGCCGGAGCCCGCAGAGCTCAGGTGCATGGCAAGGTCTGTGCTCACTGCTCCCCTGCCTTTGGGAATAACAGCATCTAATTCGGTGTTTTTAGACAAAGGAGCTAACCCGTGACAATCTAGCGTGAGATTGGGATGAAAATGTCAATATAAACCCCACGGAGCGTTGTCTGAAAAGGAGCGATGCTCAGCCGTAACAATAACTTAGTCAAAGTCTGCCAGCACAGGATAGGAAGCAAGGAAAAAAGCGAGTCTTAATGGGACACGAACAGTTTGCAAGCTCACAGCCTTGTGCATGCACGGCTGTGGTCAAGTTGTGTTTCTTCACAAGAAGCAAGTTGCGGTCTTCATTAGATTAATGACAGTTTTCTTTGGTAGCTGGAGCCCTTTTGTTGTAGGGGTGTGTGTTTTGAGTGTGCAGTATCGGTTTGGAAACATAAATAATGAGCACTGAAAAATGTACAAGGATGTGTAAGATGTGCAAACATGGCACCGGTCCGTTATGGAGGTGAGCAGATGGCCCCTGTCATGACTGAGGAGCAGCGTTATTTAGCAGGCTTCTGTTAATACAGATGTTTGGGTCATTGTTCAAGGAAGGGTTTACACAATGAGCGCCTTTGTGAGAAGAAGAAAGGACGTTATATCCTGTTGAAATGGTGATTTCCATTAGCTGATTTACTGTGTGTGTATATCATCAAGGGCAATTCTAAGAATATCTTCAGAAAGAATGCTGGTGTTCTGCGTAGTACAACAACTTGTACATGGTTTTCCACACATCTTGGACTTACTGCATATTTGCCTGCAAAAGGCTATGGTTTAGGAGGAGTTTAAGTTGCAGCTATTCTTCAGGTTATGTTTTTTCCTACATGGGCAGCAACGTTATGTACATTATGTGTTTTTTAACCTTCTTTTGCTTTGTGAAATATGACCAGAGGTTTTTTTTTTTTTAATGGATAATTGCATCTTTCCTGCTTTACAGAAAGAACCAGGGAATGAAGGTTGGCAAAACGTGTAGTTTGTTTTCCTGAAGGGATACAGTTTTGGCTAAATCGCGTGGAAACACGTTACTAGAAATTTGTTCTTGGTAGTCCTACTGCCAACACCTGAGCAAGCTGTTGTGTTCCACTCACTGTCTGGAAGCCATCCTCTGGTAGCTATACAAGTTTTCCAGTAGCTTTTCTGCATCTTCCTCAGGGCAGCCTGAGTCACAAGGAGCATTGGCATATTAGGAACAGGACAAAATGCAGGTACTACGGTGAGGAAAATAGAGATGTTTGCATTGCCTAATCAGCAATCCTAGCTCCTCAGTGTCGCTTAGAAATTAAGTTCACTTTCTAATAGCTTGCTCCTGCTTAATGAGAAAGTTTTGATCATTCCCCATTCTTTTAACTTCATGTGAAGTTGTTTTAACTTCATGTGACTCCTGTCAGTTTTTGGTAACTGTCAAGAATTCTTTGAACTCCAGTGTGCGTTTCAGGATGTTCATAGGAAGTTTCCGAAACCGTAATGCATTATATGGAGTAGCTTGCCCAAAGCTGAGCAAAATAGGGCAAGAAATGGAGGTGCAGAAGGTGGGTGAGTGATGTGGTTTTTCTTTTGGTTTAAAATTTTCTAATTAGCTTGGGCATCCTTATTCGTTCTCCCTTCCAAGAGACAGGCAGTATTAAAAGTGAATGCTCTTGTTTGTTGTGGGAGAAAAAGGAAAAGGTGATACGTGTCCGTGTCTTCTATTTTTGATGAATTTTGCAAAATTGATGATTCCCTGTACAACTTATAAGCGGTGTGCAGTACTGATGCAGAAACTAAGTAGATGGCAAAACAGGATGAGGCACTAACACTTCTTCTGAAAATCCTCAAGTGCAAGTGAAAGGATGTAGAAGGAAGAAATTTTCTCTATCCTTTTTTGTCCTCGGGCTTCATGGTGTAAAAAAATGAGCTTGTGAAAATTTGAGGAGCAGCAATTTTATTGTGCATTTCAAACTTTTATCACACAAAAAAAATCAAAACTCTGTGATAACACTTTCTGTGTACCGTAGGTTAGATTTGGTTTGGTCCTTTATATGTATTACCATTCCTCACTACACTGTAGCAGCAGTAATTCTGTTTGCAGGAGTAGCTTAGCTGTTTTCACCGCTTAGTGCGTTCAGTTTGAAAGTTTGTTCACACCAAACTTGGAGCTTCAAATAAAGGTAAATGATGTTCTATTTTTAGCTGAGGGATTTTAGAAGCTTTGAAACATGCAAAAATGGGACAAATGTAATTACTCTAATTACTGTCCAACATGCCTGTAGCTCCAGCATTGTTTGTAGTTTTATAAAACTAACTGGTAGCTGTTCTGACTTGTTCAAGATGCACAGTTTAAGCATGCATCTTTTTATTTAATAGGGAGTATTTCTGTGTTTAATTTTGAAGTTCAGTATGAAATGAAACAAATCTATATTCTGAAAACTTCTAGCCATTTGTACACCGCTCTGTGCTACTTACAGCACCCAGCCTGCTTTTTTTCTCCATTCTTTTCAACTGGCTGGGGGGAAAGGCTTTTTTCTATTTTTTTTAAATACTTTGTTTTCCCTGTAATTCAGGTGTGAAGCACAAAATAATAATGAATCGTGAATGTTCCTGACCTGTGACTCTTGTGGTTTTGGTGTGATTCAGCAGTGACTGGTGGTGGTGGTTTCTGCCCGGATTACATAGAAGATCAGCATAGTGTGGAAAAAAAACTGTGCAGAAGTGGCAGCATGGCTGGAGCTCTGATGGGAAACCTTTTTTGCTACCTGAGTTTGATGGTCTGGAACGATTTAAATCATAGCTTCTTTTACTAAGTATGATTTATAAAGTGATTATCTGAACAGTGGGGGAGATGACTCACAAGCCGCTGTTTTATAGTTTGAAAACAAACTTGTGTTGGGCTCTGTAAAAACAGAGGATGAAGATGGGGCATGATGACAGCAGTTAGATTGCTGTGTCAGTACTTCTGAAATGGATAAAACTGGCATAAGTATCCTTCCTAATACCTCCTTGGTAGTATGCAGAATAAAGACAAAACTCTGCTCCTGTGCTTTCAGTGGGTCTGGAATCCAGAAGTTTTGTTGAAAGGCTGCTCACAAGAACAGGGTTTGGTGACTCGACCTATTGAGAAGGTCCCAGAAGATGCATTGATATCCAGAAAATACCTTGTTCAGAGAGTTGTGCTACCACATAGGCCGAAGTTAAGTTGCGCTAGAAGAGTGAGCAAGAAGCCTTTGGTTTCCACTTCCAAGCTGAGCAGCACCTTAAAACTCCAGCAGAACCGTGAGAAGGAGCTTGTGACTTTGTAAGGCAGCAGCACTGCCACAAGGAGTTTAGCACTGACAGCTGAAACAAGGCTTCCAGTAACACCACAAGACCCGTGCTAACAGGCAGCCTGGCTGCAGTCTCAGGCTGTCCTGTCACTTTGCTTGCTTGCAAGATGCTTCCTGGTGGCAAAGCTGTGCCCCAGCCCGGATTCCTCTTGAATTTCAGTTGCATGTTGCATTAAATGAAACAAGGTGCATTGCTTTCTTAGCTTATAAATAGGCACCGTAGAAGCCACGTGTGCTTTTTTAGTGTGTGGGCAGGTTCTTGCTGGTGCTGCTGGTCTCAAAAGTCCGTCGGTGCTGACCCAGCTGATGCAGGTATCCCAGGAAACGTTCACTGTGATCTGGTTTGAAAGCATGAATGGTGAAGCGTGCTGTGTGCAGGGGCATTCATTTGCATTTATGCCATAGAAAGGCTTTCCTTCTGCACTAACAAGTTATTTAGATAAATGTTCCTCAGGTAAAACTGTTTGTGTTCGGTTCTGCTTGGGGTTCAGGCACCGTAGTTGTTTGTGGTGGTGTTTGTATGGCATTTGGAAATCTTTTCTGTTGTCATGTGAACAGAGCGCCTGCTTGACTGCAGGAAAGTGTCTTGGAAAGGCTTGGGTACAGCTATAGGAGGAGTGCTTCAGCCAGTAAAACTCACCCAAAGTAACCAGTGCTGTGTGCCCGGTGTCAGTGCTGCGTGCTAGACTGTGGCAGGGTGTTGAAAGCTGCTGCATCTTGCTTCTTAGAGGGCTGCTCCTAGCTCCTGAGCCCCAGGACACTTAAATTATTGGATCTTGCCTGGACAAAATGCCTAAATAGAAAGAACAGGTGCAAGGTAGCTGTGGTGCCCCGTGCCTGCTGCATGCTGAGCTTTCTGGCATCCTCATCTTTATTTTTCCCTAATTCCGGGAGAGATTTCACATGTCAGCGGTAGCAACCCAGCAGGAGAATTAAACTGGGTCTCTTTCTCCCTTTGGGTAAATTCACTATTTAAGCATCTTTCAGACACCGGAGCCAGAGTTTAAAAGCAGTCTGACTTTGTGCAGACAAAGCTGCTTTCCCACATTTGTTGAATAAATATTGGCTCCCGTTCAGCAGTATATGCTCAGTTATGACGCTGCATTTCTACTTCTTCTTCCACTGCTAGTGATCTGTGTCCAGAGAAATGAAAACAGGAAGAAACTAATTCTTTGGTGATGCTTTGTGTAGTTTGAGGATTGAGTTAATGCAGATGCATCTTCCAGGGCTTGCAGGGGTGGTGTGTACAATAAATGATGTTTCCTGAAGTGTCCCATTCTTGATGTTCAGTCTGAGGTATAGTTTGCTGCTTAGTTCTGCAGGCGTCACTGCCCACTGGTGTGGATCTGCACAGGAGACATTAAAAAAACAAAACAAAACAAAACAAAAACCAACCAAACAAAACCAACAGATTATCAGCTGCTCTTGGGCTTGTGTCAGTAGAAGAGAATAGAGTAAGACGTTCTCTAATCTTTTTCTAAAGAGTTCAAGAACTGACAACTGCTTCCCATACCAGGTTTTGGATGGTAAAGATCCTTGTTCAGTTCTGGAAGAGCAGTAAGTCTTCATTTCTCCTACCACCCTCTGCCTGTCAATGGAGCAGCAGCTGCTGAAGTTCTGCTGCCACTTTGAATTAAACAATGGCTTTAAAACTGAATGTAGTGCTACAACCCAGAGACAGGCTATCATTTGTAGCAGGCCAGCTTGTGACTTGCTATCAGCCACCTTCACATCAGTGCAGCGTGTTCAGCGTGAGGCCTGCTTTGGGTTTGTGCAGTAACTGAACGTATTTTTGAGCTGAATCTCTTAGGCAGTAGTATTTCTAGGTTAACTGTTTGGCAGCTCTGCTTTATCGAGCTGTGCTTGCCAGCAGGGCTGCTGAGAAGCAAGGGCACGTTTCTGTAGTGGTGAGCTGACAGTATCGGAGCTGGCTGAAACAATGTCATGCCCACAGAGCTTTTAGTGCTGGTTTCTAAACATTCTTTGTTCGATGTGTTTGTTCCTGAAAAAGAGCCGGGAGCCTTTTCTCTCCTCTGCAGGGATCACATGAACAGAGAACAAATGGAAAGGCCCGTTCTGCGCGTCAGCTTTAGGAGAATCCTCCAGCACACAGGATTTGGAAGTCAAAATGCTACCACTTGTAATAAACGTGACCTTGTTTGCCAGTTAAACTGAGCGTAAGCAGTCGTGTTAAATGCCTGCTCTGTACTCAGACTGCCATGAGCGTTGCTGCGGGAGGCCTTTCTAGTGGCAGAGCACTTTGGCAACACGACATTTATTTTTGCAGTCTCCCACTGCCTATATGTGGCACAAGGCCTGCTGATAACGGGGTTAACTTGGCGCAAGGAGCTGTAGGTTCGGAGCTCTGAAAAAGCATTCCCTGGCTGGGGTTGCTCTTACTGAACTGGAGAGAAGCAGGATTGTCATGCTCCAGTGGGCAGCAGTTCGTGATGTATTTTCATGTGCTTTTGTCTTAACACAGGTCTGTAGAAAGTTAACACTTGATATGAAGCGATTAAAGGTGAGCTTGTTGCCCATGCAGCTTCTGAGCAAGCCCAGAGAGCTGAGCCAAGCTGGGATTGTGAAGCTGGCCCGCACTCCTCCAGTGGCCCTCGTGCCTTAGGGCAGCAGCACTGCTTGCCAGGAGAAGCCAAGGCCATCATACCCATCACCCTGCCTTTTTATTAGGTGTTGGGCTGCAGTGCAATGCTTCAAAATGTTCATTACTCTAACTGGGAGCGTGTCTTTGAGATGTCCGCACCAGTGCGGACTGCCCCCTGTGCGAAGTGCTGCTGAAAACAGTTGCCCAGCTGGCAGCTCTCTGCTGCTTTTTCATCCTGTTGTGTGTCATTTGAATACATCCGAATATTCCTAATCACCTTCATCAGCGCAGGTAGTTCAGGAGCCCAGATTTATTCCTCTTGTACAAGATTTTGTTGGGAAATCTTTGCAGGCTGGGCAGAAGAACGTCCTTCAAACAAAGGCCTGAGCTGCCTTGTGACCCGCTTTGTCCTGGGGCAGTGTGTGAACATCTCCTGTATGCAAGATGTCAGCGTAACCATAGGGAAACAGCAGGGGAGAGCAGAAAAGGGCTCACAAAACAAAACAGCTCCTTGGAGCATGGACAGTGGTCACCCCAGGTCAGATGTGGTGGCTTTTGGTTCCTTGCCTTGCTCTGATGAGGCGCTTCGGCTTTGAGCAATGACAGCTGTAGGATTCAAGCCTTGCACTTCGGGCTGCTGTTACTGCCCTGTTCTGACCTGAGGCTGCCTCAAACTGTCTCGAGTATTTGAGCATCACGTCCCCGTTTCTTAGCTGAGGGAAGCGTACAGGCCATGATACAGCACAGTGAGATGGGCTTGCAAGTAATTGCTCCTTATAAGCCTTTGATCTCTTATTTCAGGAATTCGTAAGCATCCGATTGATGTCCCTTCAGTCAGTTTCATGATCAAAATGGTCTTCGGTATGGACAAGGAGTTAGATGAGCTTATTGGTTGCACCAGGAAATTACCACCAAGTTTCTCAGCTCACTGCTTGCTGCTTTTCACATGGATATTATCAAAATACCTAATCATTAATAATGAGTTAATAACTCAGTTAATAATGAGTTAAGGTATGATAGTGAGTTAAGAATTCAACTTTATTTATTTTTTAATTATACAATGGTGCCTTTTAGAGGAATCTCTGCATTTTTGCTAGGAAGTGGGGTCAGACTTTGAGCTGATGCGTACCCAAACTCCTCTAACAGGGCTCGGTGGTGTTTGTCCCAGTTTGCCCAGAGGTGTAACTGGAAGCATAACTGCCATGAATGAAGTTGCAGCTATCAAGGAGCTAGATCTCTTCCAATGTTTGTACACCTGTTCAAACGTGCAGCCCCGCAGGTGAGCAGGGTGTGCAGAGCTAACAGCTGCTGCTTTAGGAAGTGCTGCTTTGTTGTTTTCCTGCCTGTGCTCTGCTCCTCAGCACCAGGAGCTGAACAGTCCTTGGTCTGTGTGAGCGCTGCTCTGCAACAACTAAACCATCCCTGTGTTATCAGCATTATTCTCAGCCTGAATCCAAAGCACAGCACCACACCAGCTGCTATGAGGAAAATTAACTCGATCCTAGCCGAAAACAGGCCAACATGCATCGCTGTGAGGGAGCAAAGATAATTTATTTACAAGCATTGTATTTGTCTTTTAGAAAGTTCCTCTTCAGAGCCCAGTTCATCCAGTAAGACTCGGAGCTGAGCAAGTGTATTATGTAGCCTTTCATGAGAAACTTTTTAAAAATAGTAATGCACACCTACTGCGTATAAATACAGATGATTATTGATCCTGATCTGTGTGGTAAGTGCTGAATGTGCACTGCTGGTTAGAGCCATACCTATTTTTTTGCAGGTGTTTGCCATGTTACTTAAGTAACAAAGCACACGAATGGAAGAACTTGCTTCGGATTAAGTTATTTCAAAAAAGCTTTATTATGTTTTCATTAGCACAACCATGAGAAAAGGAATGCAGTTTGGAGCTGTTAGCTCTGGAAGTTGGAAATGGCAGAGTGTCGTTAATAAATGGTGCAGCTTGATTGCAATCAGGCAAACTCTTGCTTTAATATAATCGTGGCAAATGCTCTGGGCATGCCATTTTGTTACAAAAACGTGTTTCTGTGGCATATCATGCAGTTTTGCTAGCTCGGTGGCCTGTAAAGCATTATATGGAGTTGTAAATTCCATTATATGGAATTTGAGGCATCTTTCTGAAATCTGCCAGTTCCTGACTTCTCATTAGTATGGCCTGGGGAATTCACTTGTGGGGCAGGGCTAAACTATTCACTTAATTAAACCATTTTTTAAAGACACAAGGTACCACTGAAATGTCTTTAATTATATCCTGCCTTATAGGAGGGCTGTTACGCTTGGGACCAAGGGAATGTAACTTCAAATGGAAAAAAAAAATCTTATTGCTGGAAATCCTAACAGCATTTCAAAGACATAAACATCCTGCTTAATATGTTTAAATGCAGATGCAGGCTTTGATTCAGTTCGTTTTGGGGGTGTAATCTGTGTTGAAACCCGTCCCCTTGAGGTTCCTGTGAAATACCACTTGGAGCATTTACTACAGGACTCTGCAGATCAATAGGGCCAACAGGATGTCTGTAGCCTGTAGTGCTAGAAGTGCTGTTACGTGTGCTGTACATATGCTTTCTTTTCTTTTAGGAGATCCAGTTGAAGTAATCACTGGTTTGCATCAGGCCTAGCCAGGGTCGCTTAAAGAGGAAACCATAAAATTGAGCTACAGCTCCCACAGCCCAGTAAGATCGGATCTTGGTGGCTTGTATCTCATCACTTTGACTCCTGCTCCCCCCACTAATTGTATTCCAGTGCCCAACGCAGAGCTTTTTGAGCAGATGATGCTGTCGCCTCTCCTGTCACTGCTTTATTCCAGGAGGTGCAGCGGAGTCTCATTAAATGACATGGAGCTGGGGCTGGGGAAAGACAAGAGGGAGAAAATGGTTCAAGCAAATAAATCAGTCTTGGAGAATGCCCTTCTCCAACCTTGTACGTACAAAGATAAATGTAAGAGATTCCCGCTGTACTTAATTGCCTGTTGATCAAGGTTAGAGTAAGTTCTGTGCTCAGCAATCGGTTGTGAAAGGCAGATCATGTAGACAAAGCATTTGCTTTTACTCTGAAAGGCTTAAAGGTGCGAGAGAATCAGCAAAACATTTCGCAAAGAGGTTCACACTTAACGTGGTGCTCGTGGCTTGGGAAGCTTCAATAAAGCAGCATCTTTTCTGTGTTTGAGGGGCTGTGTTAGTGGTGCTTCAGGAAACAATTTCTACTTTCATGAAAGGAGGATGATCTTTCGGTTCTCTGTTCCCTGGAAACATAAACCACCTTTATCTTAAAAGCTGAAAACCCAAAAAGAAAGCCTGTCGCTGGCTGGCTGGCTCTTGCAGGGATTACGTTCAGTGTCTGGAAGATACAGCTGCACTCTAGCTGCAGGCACTTGGTTTTTCAAGTTCCAGCTCATGCTAATGATAAAGGAAGGAAGGTGCTGTGGTAATTCCATAGTAAATAAGTCAGAGTTGCTTTTGTAACTGTAAAAAGCATATTTTTTTCTTTTCATATAATGCAATGCTGCGCGGATGCTGCTGGATGGACTCTCTCTCATGCTGCTCAGACAGTGCAAGAAAATTCATGCTGCAGAACCTTTGTCAGGAAAGCATGTAGATCATGGAGTAAATCGTGTTCAGGGAGCAAGGACTTGTATATAATAGTCTTGATCCCTTTTAAGCTGTTTTTTTGGTAATTTGACAACTTGGGTGAGGCTGATATAACTCATTTAAAAATCCAGGGGTTAAACTCTCAGGTCATCTTGGGCACTTTTCCTGAAATTGTAGTCATGCTTACTGTAACAGCCATAGCTGAGTTGGATGTGAGGAGGATGAGTAATTGCATAGCTTAGAGACAAGTCAGTGTACTGTACTTTTCTTTTACCTTTTTAAAAAATGGACAAAAACCACTACCTGTGGAAAAAAGAAAAGTTTATTCTGAAAAAGTGTGTATTGTTATTACGGAAGGTTGTTCATAACAGAACCTAGGATGGTTCTGAGCTAGGAGAAGAGGCAGTGCAAAAATAGCAGTGTCGAATTTCTCATTTTAATGTTGTTTAACTCTGCCTACCCCGGTGTTACAATCCAGGTTGCGATGGGGGTAAGCACTCAGGTGCTTCAGCCTCAACTAAAAGGCTGCCTCTTCGTGGTACAGGAGTTTGGACAGACGGCACGTTATATGATGGTTCTTCCAGTAATAAAGGTTCTACTGATTAAAGGGGGACTGTCAGCCTTCTGGCTCTGTATGTTACCTCTTGTTCTGTGCAGTTCTTTCTTAAAACACAGACAACTTTATCCCTTCATATTCTATACTTGTCTTTACTGTATAAGCTTTAAACCTTTTTCTAACAATGGCTTTAGAAATCTACTTGATTTTTTCCTGTCATAATCCCTGTATGATGTTCAGATGAAGTCCTAAAATCAATATCTTTTGACCTGCAGCACAGCCAAGTACAGCGTGGTGACTTTTCTACCTCGATTCCTGTATGAGCAGATAAGAAAAGCTGCAAATGCATTCTTCCTCTTCATTGCCTTACTGCAGGTAGAGTTTTATTGTTTTACTGAACTTTTAATGCATAACAGTTATTAAATAACTTGAATACTCATGCTTGTATGTTCTAAATATATATTAAATAGTAATATTAAGAAGGTATATACTTAATAGTTGAAATTAGAGGGTACTATAGATATTTTTTCAACATAATTCCTAAAATCAAGATAGCTATATTATTAATAAATGAAAACAAGTGGTATCACAAAATATGGAGTTACTGACCTTACTGGAAATAGCATGTATGGATTCGTGTGAAGCTGCTGTTTGTTTAGATAGTCCAGGTATTCGCTTTGAATCAGTGATAAACATCAGTTGAATGCTTTCCTTATTAAGTGAGGAGACTCAAAATAACAGGCCTATACAACACCTTCATCATCTAATTTAATAGTAGTAGTTTCTTCAGATCTTTTAGGATAGTTTGTCTACTGAATTTGGATGTCGATCACACAGAAATAAGAATTTAAGCTCTACCATCTCTCCGCTGAGATAATTGCATAAAATGATAAATTTACTGGAAACTTACTCTTAACATAGAATGGATCTCTCTTTTCCCTCTTCACAGCAAATTCCAGATGTCTCTCCAACAGGAAGATATACCACCTTGGTGCCATTGCTATTTATTCTAACTATTGCTGGCATCAAAGAAATCATAGAAGACTATGTGAGTATGGATTATTATATGGGGAATCTGTGCTAACAACAGAAGGGGTGCTTCAAAAAGCCATAAACTGCCATAAAGCTGTGCATCTCTAAGTCAATTCAAATGCTGAATGATGGCAAAGTACCGTTTTATTTTCAAAGATGCTGACACGACTAGAATTTCTGTAGCATACTGAGATAAATTAAGTGTTTTCCGTTACAGTTAAATGGCAATCAAAAAAGTTGTATGGAAGCAACTTAGTGAAAACTGGAACGATTCTTTATACTTCTTCAAACTTGCTTACTAGTGCTTTCATTAGAAAGACCTGGCTAGAAAGCCAGTGTTATTATATTGGCACTGCAGAGTTCCGACAGATACGTGGGCTTTTTAGTTGATCTTAAACACTCGAGATTAAAAATAAATAATAATAATAATAATAAATAAAAAATCCACTTTACCATAAAGCAAACTGTTTTGGAGAAAATCTGTGTCAAGTTCCTTAGATACTCTTTGAAAAGCAAGAAGATCTTATTATAAAGTTCTGATGAATAACTTAGAAAATAGTTTAAACACATAGCATGTATACTCCAACCATCACCTAACTACACTGTCGCTCACTATTACTTTTGCTTTTTTCCTCTCCGAAAAAAACAGTTTTGGAGACTTAAGTCTTCTGCTATCAGTCCAGGTCGGAGTCTGATTTTCAACATGGGGATGTCTTAAAGTGACGTTATTTTCTTTTATAAACTGTTTGGATTTAGATGATCAATGTGGCTTTTTTCAAAACTGTCATACAGGCAAAAAGGACCCGGTGTATCCTCTTGTAGTCCGTCCTGTTTCTAGCTCTAATAGTTTCAGAATCTAATGAATTGTAATGAGGCGTAATGAAATGTTTTTCCTTGCAGAAAAGGCATAAGGCAGACAGTGCAGTGAATAAAAAGAAAACAGTAGGTAAGACTAAATTTTAAGTATTTGAAGTGCAAATATTGAATACCAGAACATGTTATGTTTTTTAAAAAAACAGTGCTGTTGCTTAAACCGTCATAATGGTAGTGAGTGAATGTCTTTTTGGACTAGGTGCATTAGCACCAAACCTTACACAGTGTTTCAGATTGATGCTGGCAGTGTCACACCTGGGGGTGAGAAGTGGGGGGATGAAGCTTTCAGAATTTAATCACTGATATAACTTCAAGGTTGCCCAAAGTAGACAATTCTCAGCCCCTCCATGAAAACTAAGCGATCTTCTCCCCCTCCAGAACACTGTCCAGACTGTTCAAAACCCACCAGATGCTGTAAAAGTTTTTCAACTTTTTTTTTTTTTCTTTTCATAATTGCATAGCCTGGGTTGGACAGCTGAGGCTGTATCTGGTAGAACTGTACCTTCTGGGGACTTTGGTGCTCTCTTCAAATGAGCTACGTGTGTGAATTGCATAGGACCGAGGAGAAAATTGTTTACACCTCAGATAGAGGGGCCAGGCTCTTCAACCTTCATCTGTTGCACACATTTCTGTAATACATCTGTACATCTCTAAAGACTGGCCACAGCTGTTTTCAGTGAAGGGTTTGGTCTTATTTAGGTGTATGTGATGTGCTCAGAGCTGGACTGGCCTTGGTTACCTGACAGTGGCTGGGCATATATAAATATATTTGACATTCCTGCTTAGGTTAGGGTCGTATAAAGTACATGTGGGAGTACCTGAAGAGCTACTGGGCAGACAGTGTTCCTGAGTAGATGATCAATGAGTGTGTTAAGACACCATCGGACCTGGGCCCTACAGAAGCCAAGGCCTGCTTCAGTTCCTTGCTCCCCCCAAAACCCCTCTCCCCCATCCCTTTCAGCTTTGACGCTTAGGATTCTACTTCTGTCAAAGTTGATCTTTGCTTTTTGGTAGGGTTTTGGGTCTGATTGACACTGAAGTCTAAGCCCTGTAGGGTGAAATGAGATGGTAGTGAAGCTAGCTGGATCAGAGGGAAAATGGAGTGAAATACAGGGGAATAGATGAGAAACAAACAAAAAAGACTCATATGGTGAAGGTGCTTCCCAGTACTGATTAACAATGAGCAGTGGTGCCCTTTTATTTAAGGAGTAAGTAAAGATGTCCACCTCCTGCAAATGAAATGCCAAGAAGAAATCAGGCCACCAACTATTTTCTATCAGGCAACCAAGTGATTGCATGTAAACGTTAAGACAATCCTCTTTTATTTTATTTTTTTCTTTGATGCATGTGTCTACAGCTTTGGACAAAATGTGGTCCAAACTTCTGAAAAGTATTTTTCTGATTTGTGTGCTAGTTCTCACTCCAGTCAATGTTCCCTGCCGCTGATCTAGTTTTTGAAATTTGCCTGTGTTTTGGTTATTTATTCTGATCTAACTTCACATTTTCTTTCCAGTTTTAAGAAATGGGATGTGGCAGAACATTATATGGAAAGAGGTAAGTAAAACTAGGGGAAGGAGGAGGTGTTCACAGATTTTTACTGCTGGAATAAAGTAAGAGGCCTTGAGTTACCATGCCTTGCGTGAGAATTCCCTGTGACCTGGGGTGGGAGGGATCTTCTGTGTTACAATAATGAAAATTGCCATGAGCAAGGCACTGAGTACCAACCTTAAAATTTTAGTACTATGTTTCAGACAGATGCCGATGAACTGTTTTAAGTATTCTTGCTTGATAGTTAATATGCTCCAGGGTACAAAAAGTATTTTGTTCTCTGCCCGTGTCTAGAAGAGGAACTTTCACTGCAATGTTGTACTTCTCAGAGAAGTTTAACAGGCTTATATTGATATCTGTGCTCAAAAGGTCTTATGTTTGGAGGCTAATTAGTAAGGGGTTTGCTCAAGTAAGGAAGAGAAGCCCTGCAGCATGCTGAATCCAGGTTGTGAGCAGCCCTGTCCTGGGGCCTGCTGAGATTTATTGGTAGAGTTTGCTGAAATCCTTCAGGATGCAGTGATCTAACTGTGGCTCTTAATTCCCTTTAAAGACAAAATTAGCTCTGTTAACTAATAAAGGAAACTAAGGAAAAGTACAGTCTTTTATAACCTCTGGGAAATGAGACATAGCTCATGAGACCTAAATGCAATCCTGCTGAAGTGTTAGACTGTAACAGAACTAAACTAAAGATTCCTGGGGATTCTGAAGCCTCGTGGTAGTGTTTGTTTATGCTGGTCGATGCCCTGTTTGTAACGAGGATACCGAGTGCAAAGATAATAGTTGAAGCTGAGCCTGCAGTCTGTGGTTGTTCCTTCCCCTTCCCCCTTGTTTATACCCTTCGTCTTCTCAAGCACTTCCCAAATGGGTCTGTGTCTCGCACCTGCATATTGCCCAGGCTTGCTTATGTTGTTAGAGATGAACTGTTCTGTGCTATCAACATGTTTACTCCAAGACAGACTTCCTATATTTTTTGTGCTGAAATAAAAGAGAATTTGTTTTCAGTGGGATCCAAACAGGACTAATGACTTTCCCTATGCAAACATGCCATCTGTTTTATTTTTAATAAATTAATGTGTTCAAGTATTTTAGGCCCATTTCAATGGGCAATACAGGGGATGCTCACCAGTCTGATATACTTCGGGTGGTCCTGGCTTACTGTCTTGAGAGTTGCAAGGGACTTCACTGGTAAGAAGGACTGAGTATGTGACACCTTTTACAGGTGCTGGAAACTCTTAGGTCTTCTGTACTCCAGAAATTATAACTTTGTGAATCTCGAGTGACTCCAGGCCAGTGAAGAACTAGTTGATGCTGTCTATCTGTAGAAACGATGCTTCTTGCTAGGGACTAATACAAGCAGTGCCTTGTGCATTACTTAGGTGTGTGAGTAATATGGAGAAAAAATATGAGAAACACTTGAGGAGAGTAACCTTTAAGTAAAGGTACTTTTTCACCTGGAGAAATCTTTCTGTGGGTTAGATAAGACTGTACTTAAAGAAATGAACTCAAATTTGGATAATAGCTGGATTATTGAATAAACCAATCACTTTTTCTACAAATAAGCCACAGAATTTTACACTCTTCAATAGAGTATATATTTAGTTTTTCTATAGAGAATACCTTACTTAGCCTTCAGAAAAGGGAAGGTTTTGGCACTAGATTTTCAAATTTGCAGTGAAAACTACTCTGACTTCCAGTAGCACTGTCTGTAGTTGTTTTGTGCATGATGTTCTGTTAGGTGAAGGAAAATAACCAACTAACATTGCAGACGAGCATACTGTTTGTTTTTCTCTTCCATGCTACTGTTCTCCTGCCCCTGATTCACCAGGTAGCAGTAGGCGATATTGTGAAGGTCACCAATGGGCAGCATCTTCCAGCAGACATGATCATTATATCTTCCAGGTATCCTGAGTGGGTGTGGAAATGTCTGATGAACTGAGGTGCAGAGGACTCTAAACTCTGTATTTGCTAGTGGTAAAAACAGGCATCAGATGACACTACGTCTTCTCCACATCTAAAATCAGACTTCTACAATGTCAAAACATGCTTTACTAGGCAATTATTATTATTTTTTTTAGCATTGCTGATAGGTTCTTAAGAAAGAAGGCTTCTTAAAGACTTAGTAGCATAACTACTTGTAATACACCAGGTGTATCATGGAGTTTGGAAGATGGAAGGTCTGGTGCACAAGCTTGGTGCAGTTAATTGTTTTGTGGCCCTCTGAGGACCCCTCCATTTAATCAAGGAATTTTCCGTTTTCTTCCAGTTAATTCCATTGAATTTCCAGGATATTTTCTTGCCCTCGAGGGAAGATTTCTTCGAAAGCTGTTAAAACAATTTCAAAAGGCTAGCCCAGCTGGCATCTAAATAAATAGCCAGCAGAATAGGTTTTGGGCTTCGTTCATACGCTCGTTGCCTTTGGGCCATACATATTTTGCCTCATCCCTAGTGTGGTAGCAACAGCAACATGAGTACTTCTCATTCCCTCTTGTGGGATATGGGACAACTTACTTAAACAGATATGGTGAAAAATAAAGGCTGGTTGGTGATTCGAGGAAGCATTTAGGTGGTATTCAGCTGATGAACTATCTTATATATTTTGTTGGACAGCTTTAAGGGGTCAAATCAACACCACTAAGCACACAGGCAAGAGAGATTTGAACAAGAGACAGTAGTGCTGTTTGTGTTCTCGCTTTTTTTTTTTTTTTTTTTTTTTCCAAGTAGAGACAGGCACCTTGCTTTCATGATTTTCTTCAGTCCACACAACTACTTTTCGACAGAGATGACTGGTTTTGACAGGTTGCTCTGGTCTCCCTCTTGTCCTGTCATTATCTGATTGAGCAAAAAGTCACTTTCTGTCTTTTTTTTTGATAAGTCCCCTTTAAGTACTGAAAAGCGGCAAATTTAATGTGATAAGGGTAGAGGTATCTTTTTTTAAAACAAAAACAGACAATTTTTTATAATGAGCAGTTGTCAACCTTCACATGCAGTTAATTAGGCTACTCTTAGACATAAACAACTTTCTGTTTCAGTATTGAGAAATACTTGTTTCTGCTAGAACTAAAAAAAAAAACAAACAAACACCACAGAACAACAACAACAAAAAAAACACTAATTTCTGATTTATACCTTAACTTGCATGGGTCAGCTTTTTGTTCTATATTATTCTACTAACTTGTTATCATTGCTAATCACATAACTGAAGAATTAAACCCAAAGTATTTTGATTTTAGGAGATGCTTTGCTTGAAATAAATAGCAATTTCTATGGCAGTTCTGCTATACAATTGGTTTTATTTCCATGAGTCTTTTAAATGATGATGCTAAGTGTCCTCAGTTCACCAGAAGGCATTGCATGCTCTGAATGGGTGAGAGTTTCTTTTGTGTGTTGACTTTCCTGTCTGAACTGAGTCTTGGAGTTGAAGTAGATGATTGTTTGTTATCTTGATTCTTTTTTTTTTTTTTTTTGCTTCATAGAAGAAAGGTGACATCATATGAAGTTCACATACAGAATAAGTTTACATGAAACAAAAATGAAGTGATTTAAACCCAAACAAAGCTTTGTATGGAAACACTTCTACATTTCTGTGGAAATGCAAGGAATTGCCTTGTGAGAGATCTACCTCAGGAGTTAACCACTTCAGCTGTTGTGGATAAACTGTTTCTAACAAGTACAATTGGAACCAAGCTGAACTTTCACTATGACTTCTTTGGGTTTGGGTTCAGGTTGATCTTACAGGAAGAGGTAAAGGACAGTCTCTGCACCTTTCTTCTTGAAGAAACTATCAATGGAGAGAAAAATCTAGCTACTTACTGTGTTATATGTGTACCTGTCCGTTTCTTAACAATACTTTTCCTAAGGAGCCTTTTGTTGCTGATGCTTCTGCTAATTATGTTTGCTGTAATTGGTTATTTTGGAAAGCAAATAGCAACATCTCAAGAGTATGAATAGTGATATGCTGAAGGAGCACATGATTTGGGTCCAGGTATGAAACTGATGTTCCCTAACAGCCTAAAAAGGCAGTGGTAAAAACAGTTTTGGTGGTTCCATACAGAGGTTTTAAATCTTAAGCAGTGTGTCGGGAAATAATTGGTGTTAGGTAGTACTGTAATAAGGTAGTGTTGTTCTGTGCAGAGATTTTCCATTTTAGATATAGGTAAGACCTCGACTAACAGCAAATCTGGACAACTATGAGGAAGATTTTTTGCTACTCTAGAAGATGCAGCCCTCAGTTTCAATCTTATCATACCTTTTCTCATTTTTTTTTTAAAGGGGTGAAATAAACACTGCTTAGCAGTGACTTCACGTGTACTTCCAGAAGTTTCTCAACTTAAAGGTGGTGCTGTGGCCACAACCTTGTGTGTGCATGGTTCACAGACAAAGCTCAGTAGTAGAGGGCACCACCCTCTTCATCCCGTTGCGTGTCCACTTCTTGCACTCCTCATTAATTAGCATTGCATTTATCCATAGCTCATGCAATCTGAAGCAATATTACGGACTACAGAGTAAAATATTTTTTTCAGGCATCCAAGTTAATTGTGATTTGTAAAATTCTTTAGACCTGTCTTTCTGTATAATTTAATATTAGAGCATTCATATTCAAAGGCATGTCTGAAAAGTATGTGCTCTTAGCTGGCTCTTTTATGGTTTTATGCCACGAGTATTGATTTTTCTCTTCTGCAGTGTATTGAAGACATGTGTCATGGACCACTTCACTGCAAAAGTAGTATATAAAAAGTAATTAATTTTCAATATTGACAGTCTTGTTGTGCTCCTTACAGTGAACCTCAAGCCATGTGCTATATCGAAACAGCCAATCTCGATGGGGAGACGAATCTTAAAATACGACAGGTAAAACAAAGAGAACTTCGCTGTTTTTCTGCTAGGTACTCGTGTTAGCTGCAGGGCAGACGGTAGCTTGCATGACAGCAATACTCGTACTATTTAAAATAAATAAAATAAAACAAGACAATAAAATACGCATCTGTTTCCAGGTTGCTGTAAGCCTTTTTTTTCCTGACAGATACAAACCCAAGCAATAATGCTGAATGTACAAATCGAAGGAACTAATCCAGAGGAAAGGGGGGAACATAAGCCTAAAAGAGGAATCAAGCAGACCTTGGCTGTGTTTTGCTTGAGGTGCAGGGAGTACTTTTACCAGTCTTACTGCTTGCTAATGATAGCAGTAACTTCTGTCAGAATAATGTGAAACACTCCAAATACTTAGATTTTTTCGTCTGCCTCTTTGAGTCAAGCTCATCTCTAATCCCGAGAAGATGTTGAGGTATCCACTCTTATATGCACGTAGCATTGTAGCTGGGAGAAGCCTAGCGTAGGTTTTCTGGTGGATGGTTTGTACTGAGAATGAGTTGTAGCTCTTGCATTAGTATTTATTGGAGATGCAAAAGCTACAGAACTATTATTAAAAACTGTGAACGTACTATGGATCTGCTCTCTACTCCCTTGCTAAATGGGATCTGTTGACACAGCTTTTGGAATAGATTTTCAGGTAGTCTTTTATCTATTGGTGCCTTTTTGCTTTCCCTAAGCCATGATAAATTTTTCCCCAAAGGTGGAGTTTTTAAAGACTTGGTGAATACAATAATGGCTTAATGGCTTTTTTTTTTTTTTTTGTGAGTTTAAACTCTTTTTGGACTTTTCTCCATTTTTGGAGAGATGGTGAAAGTCTAGGCTAAAGCAGAGAGTAACACTGCTAGTGCTCTGAAACTCTGAGAGTGAAATATGAAGCTAATTGTGCCCGTTGATGGATGAGTTTTTTTTTATCAAGTAACTATTTGATAATACTGATCTTACTGGGAAACCCAGGCATTTCTTACTAATTTAATATAAAGAACTTCAGCAAGAAGTTGTGTTGATACACACTGCTTCCAAAGAGTAAGCAGAATGGAAGTGGTAAAGTGCTGTATTTAGCAAAAAAAATAATAATAAAAAAAAAATCTTGTAGTTGTGGTCAGAGATGCAATTTCTGCTCTCACATGTGCCAGTCTGTTGCTTCTCCCTCTGGAGTGCTCAAAGGAACCTTTTATTATGCTTCAGTTAACTTGTTCCCTGTTGGTGGTAAGTAGTGGGGTTAAGTTTGATGTTTCTAGTTTTGTTGAAGAAATCCTTTTCATTATGGTGTTTAGAAAGAGTTCAGAATCTCTTTGCCTTCTTTCCCAGAGTTAGGAAAAATGAGTTTGGATTAGAATTTTTATATACTGAGTGATATATACATTTATACATATATGTATATATAAAAAATATGGTTTAAAAGCTTGTTTACTACACTTGAGGAAACATGATTTCCTGTTCTGGGTCAGCCTGATAGGTCAGATTGGGGTTCTTGTCAGATTTTATTTCCTTCTGGACACGTGCTTAAAATATAAAAATAAGGTTGTGGAGGGTTTCTTCTTAAAGACTTGTTCTGGCTTGCAGTGCTGCAGTCAAATTCTGGCAAGAGAAACTGAAAAATGGATCGCTCTTAGCAAGTGGAGGTAATCAGGTGGAAAGCAATGGAGTGTTGTGAGTGCAGTCTCAGATGGAGTGGCGATGTGTTAGGTTAGGGTTGCATCGTGGGTTTGTAATTAACCTTGAGCAGGGTCAGAGCACAACGGCTGTAGTGAGCTAGGAGAGACTACACTTAAGAGGGACTATATTTAGCAGCAGTAATACATCAGCAGAGCTACACTTTGAGAGAAAAGCCAAGCTTGCGCATGCTGCTTCTATCCTACTTCCTCCTGCACATGTGAACATTTGTGGATGTGAATTTCCTCTTCATCACAGAGATCGTGTAGGCTTTTTGGTAGAGGGGTTTAAGACAATCCTATATAAGCAGGCTCATGTACGTCCATGATAGTTAAGTCTTGCAGGAAAGTTATTGATTACTCATCTAAAAACAAACACAAAAAGAGAAAACCCCAGAGTCAAGCACGTTTGTTATCTGAATTATTGGAAGAAATTATTTTTTTTTCCTAGTTGTCTTTCTAATTATTTTTTGACAAGAACCTCTCTTGGATTGGTCTGTGCAGGGATTGTCTCAAACCGCTAGTCTCCAGTCAAGAGAAGAACTGATGAAGGTATCTGGGAGGATCGAGTGCGAAGGGCCGAACCGCCATCTCTACGACTTCACTGGGAACTTGCGCTTAGACGGTCAAAGGTACCAGCTTGACAGCAGAGCCGTAAACTCTTTTGGTTGGGAGAAATAGTTCCTGCGTGCTTTTCGTCTCCAACATTGATGAGATGCCTGTTTTGGGTGGGGTGGGCACAAGGCAAACAATTATCATCTGTGAGTCAGAGCATCTGCCAGTGTAAGATGACATAGTTCTGCCTTTCTGTGGAGTCTTCTGCTTTTTAAGCAAGACATGGCTTCTTTGGAATCAGCTCTTCTTTTAGTCTAAAGAGACACTTAAGAAAGAGCAGAGGAAATGGTTGTATTTTTAGGGGTGTCCTGCTACAGGAGACATGGAAAGGAAACTGGAACCCTTTACTATCCAACAGGAGCCAAAGGCTGTACCAAGTTGATATATATACAGGAAAATGATTCCAGAATCTGGAGTCTTATCAGTGTGACTTGTATCTGTTGCAACTCATGAAAGAAAAGAACTGAGAATATACATTCAATACTATAAGTAGTAGGACTTGAAGAGTCAGCAGGAGCGTACAGGTTTTGCCTTGCTGTACTTGTTTTCCTGCACCAAAGGTATCCCACTTGGCTATGTAAGCTGAATAGTGCCAGATGCAAAAATAGTGTCAGATCACTTGCTTCTCGCTTGAAAAAGTCTCATGGGTAATGCAACTTTACCAAAATGTTTCTGAAATGACATGTGTAAGGCTATAGTGTGCTTTGAATGCATTGTCTGTTTTCAAGTGTGATGCTTCTCTGTCATGGGTGTGAGACTTTGGCTAATAAAATGAAGCACAGAGTAGGCTTAGAGCTGCCTTAAGTTCTGGGCAATTACAGCAGCTCTCTTGAATCGCCCGCCTTCTGCTGTGCTTAGGGTTTTAAAACAGCACTGAAAACCGTGTGTTGCATGGATAATGTAAGATTGTGGGCAATATAAGTTCATTAAAATACTTTTTTTTTCTTATTTTGAAAAGTTTTGAAGAGGGGGGAGTAATGCTGAAAGGCTAACTATTTCCCGAAAGCATTGTCCAGAACTGAGAGCTGCATCCTTCTTGCTTTGCAGCCCAGTTCCTGTTGGTCCAGACCAGATCTTGCTAAGAGGTGCACAGCTGAGGAACACTCAATGGGTCTTGGGTATTGTCGTGTATACAGGACATGATACAAAACTCATGCAGGTATACCTTTAAAGATTTGGAGCATGTTCTTCTAGAAGCTGGTGTTCTTCCCTGAATTCTGCCTGTATTTAGACTTGAATTCATGACATGGTTTGACTCATACCTGTTTAAACTAAATCTTGAGGAATACAAGGAAGCTATTGAACTTAAAGTTGTATGTGCATAAAAATTTATGGAGGTATGTGTCTCACAACACTTCGTTGTGTCAGTAAACTAACTGTATTATAACTTGTTAGCTATACAGCATTTAAAAGTGAGGGTTAGCTACTGAGGAAATAGTAAAGACTCCCTACAATTTTAGCACTTGGAGATAGTGAGGTTAAGACTACAGTTTGTATTGCCTTAATGAATCACCGTTGTGGGGGTGTTCAAGGAGAGGTTGGACGTGGTGCTTGGGGACATGGCTTAGTGGGTGACACTGGTGGTAGGGTGGTGGTTGGACCAGACGGTCTTGGAGGGCTTGTCCAACCTTAATGATTACATGATGGGGAGGGCTTGGAGAGTCCAGAAACATGTATGTACTGTTCACCTCTGACCATCAATGGCATGTCCAGCAAGGAGATGTGTACTAGACCTTCAGAACTGAATGTTTCTCTTGTCCAATCTTCTGTCAATTTAGCAGTCGTTAGGAGTATTGGCTCCTCTTAGGACCTTGTTGGCCTTTGCATACAATATCGAGCTACATAGAGTTGAAGCAATGAGTTGTGTAACTGACTAAAAACGAAGAATGAATTTGCTTTTGCTACTTGATACTGTTCAAGGCATTATCAGACTCTTTCTGCTGCTCTTCAGAATTCAACCAAAGCACCTCTGAAGAGATCAAACGTGGAGAAAGTAACCAACGTGCAGATCCTGGTTTTGTTCTGTATTCTCCTGGTCATGGCCCTCGTGAGCTCTGTAGGTGCCTTATTGTGGAACAGAACACACGGCGAGGTCGTCTGGTACCTTGGCTCCAACAGTGAGTATGCTGGCAGGGTGCTCAGAATGCATCCTGGATATATAAAATAAGAAATAGAAAAAGAAAGACACATGAGAAACAAAGCCTGTTGCTAACTTTTGATGGCCCAATTATTTTTTTAATTATTATTTTTTTAGAATGGACTGGCATAAATTAACTTGCCAGCGAGGCTTCTGTTAATAAAGCATTTGAAAGGTTAGGTAGCTGTCAGTGGGTTGCCACCTAAGGGAGCAGGAAAGAATCAGAAGAGTGGCAAGAGTGGTGTTGGCTGTTCAAGTTTCAGCACTGTGGAGATACCATGCATCTGCAGAATTTGGTTTTAGAGTAGGTCATGTACTACTGCCTTGCCTATCATGTCCGTACATATCATGTACGTGACTAAAGGGTAGCAGGTCCCAGATATACGGTGCTAACTTGGGTTTCATGCTTGTGTATAGAAGAAAAGGATTTGTCTAGCTGTGTTGTTTCCTGATTTTCAATGAGATATGCTAATCTGTTGCAGAGAACTGAAATGCAGGCTAAACCTTGTGATGTTTGTATTTGCTGTGTGTTTCAGAGTTGCTTTGGCTTCTGACTTCCGTCATTAGTAATGAGAAAACTGCTTAGCATGCTTAAAGGGGGTTATTTGTTTTTATTCTTAACTCCTTGAATTTATTAGTTCAGATATCAAAGATGGGCCTTATGCAAATGCCTAGCAAAGAAATACAGTGCTGCCCAGCAGACTTCTGTCTTGGGGGTTGTATTATCCAGGTATAAAATGTATTGTTACAAACACCTGGAGATGTAAATCTGAAAACAGTTCTCACTGCAAACTGTCTTTCTGGTGGTGATGGTAAAAACAGGTGGCAAAAGGGATCTTCAGGAGTTTAAAACAAAATGCAGTCATGATAGTAATGGGGGAAAAAGAACTTTTATAGGAAGTACATAGAAGTGCCTCGTACTTCACTCCGATTTTTGGTGGTTGTAATGTCTTGTAGTAGCAGTATCAGTGACTCCAAGTTTCTTCCCTATCCTCCACCCTGCTTTTAATGAAGAAGTTCAAGTTTGTGCCTTCAAGTGACACAGGAAAAGATGAAGAAAACAAACTCTCAAACTTCTGCTAATATGAAGCAGATGCAACCTTTAATAGACAGATATAAGGCAGTAGTTTGTGTAGATGCTTTCCTATAAATTGAACACACTATTTCCGTCACTTCAGTAACTGTGGGAAATGCTTTCTTCAGGCAGATAGGGAGACTTGGAATCTTTCTTAAATGTCTGATTTATATAAGGACTGTATTAGGAAGAGTATTTTCCAGTCGGGTGTGCTTCTGTTCTTTGTGTTAACTGAGCAAAGATACGGAATTCATCTGTGTTCATGCTTGGAGGAGGTTCCTGAGTCTAAACTACAATTCCTTAGCTTTTATCTCCTAGTTTGCTCCCCTGCCTTCATCCCAAGTCATTTGTAACACTAAAAATCCCATAGTTATGGGCTATGACCATATTGCACTGGGTGTTCTGCTGATTGAAGTGGTTCCCTAAGCTTCGGAGCCAGGTGCAAGCACTTAGACTATGTATGGAAAGAGGCTGTGGTTGGCACCATGGACAGGAGATGCTGCCCTGTGCTCTGCTGGACCACTTCTGATCCAGTTTGTTCACTTGGTGTCTGAAATCATTTTGTTTGCTTATTTCTATAGCGTGAGTGACTCCTCAAGTCTGCTGATGCTGACAACTTTTAGAACAAATTTTATTATTTGTTCTGTTTTTAATTCACTGTTCCTGAAGGGTGAAGTTATGTTACTAGTGATACTGGTGGTTCTTAATTGGGGTAGTTGACACATCGGATAAATCACTAAATTTGGGTTATAGTGTGGAACATCATACATCTTGCCATCCGTTCAGCAAAAAATATTCAGCAAGTGTTCTGATCTCTAATACATATCCTCAGCAATCTCACTCTTCTTCACCTGACGTGGTATGCTGTGTCTCCAGGCGCATGTTCTTTGGGTGCTTTTATATATTTAATATTGAAATCAGTATTGAAAAGGCCCTTTTGCTAAGCCTTAACACAATTGCTGGTTATTTTAGTGCTACTATATACGATCAGGGCAACTACAGGAAGATGATTGCCCCTATATTGTGTCACTTAGATTTCTGCCATCTGTATGATGTGATGTGTCTTTCGGTCCACAGAAATGCTGTCTGTCAACTTTGGATACAATCTGCTGACATTTATAATCCTGTACAACAACCTTATTCCAATCAGTCTTCTGGTGACGTTGGAAGTTGTCAAATTTACTCAGGCTCTTTTTATAAATTGGGTAAGTAACGAGACTAAGATGTATTAACATCACTTTGGCAAAGTTTCATGAAAAACCTGAAATCTTTACCAGACTTTCTGGTGAGTTCCCGATGCAACTTCTGGGAAAGGCAGGGAGAAGTTCAGGAGATCTAATCTGTGCTGTGCTCACTAAGAAAGGACAAGATGTAGTTGCAGGAAGCTCTCCTGTACAAATGATTGCTTTTGTATATTTTGGGCTTTCAAGATGGGCGAGGTCGTTCAGCAGACTCATTCATGGTTGGTTAGATAGCTTTTGAAAACTCCTTGGTACCCTGTAGCTTCTCTTGGCCACAGCAGAAGGAAAGATGGAACTTGTTTGTGCTTTTTTTAAACCCTGAGGCTGGTAGTCAGGTCCACCATGGTATGAGTCGTGATGTTTCTCCAAGGAGATGAGTTGGTGGTGCCTTCTGTTACAGAGTGGTGATACCTCTGTTCGTGCAGGCGCTGACTTCAAAGTGTTTCTCTTCGCTTATGTACTGAAAATACTTGAGAGATGTCTTAAGCTCAACTGTAACAAGTGGAGGAGAAACATTCCTGGTCTTGGTATGCATTAAGACTTGGACTTTCAGTAAGGTTAGAGAGGTTCCTCTAAAACGCAAGTAAATAAGATCTGGTTTGCGTGTGTTCTCTGAACTGCTTATAGCAGCTATTTTGTTCACCCTTCCAATTAAATATAGTAATCAAAAGTTGATTTTACTAAGTCACTAATTGTCTCTTTTAATCACGGGTTGCAGTAAATTGTATTGTTCTTGTAACTTAAGACCTATATTTAGAGCGGCCTGTTAGAACTTCCCATTGTATGTAATTCTTAAGCTGGGGGTGCAATGAAGAAAATACCAAATTACCATTAATTGAGTCAGACTTTTCTCATGTTTATGCAGTAGGGAGGCACCCCGTGGAAAGGAAGCCCTGCTAATCAGCTTGGTTGTTGTTTGTCAGAACTTCCACCGATGGAGTTAAGGCAGCCAAGCCAAGTTGGAGCTCAACACAAGAAGACTGGAGACTGCAGTATTTAATTTGCTCAGCATGCGTCTAACTTTGCTCTCATTTCAGGACATAGATATGTACTATCCTGAGACAGACACACCTGCAATGGCCAGAACCTCAAACCTTAATGAGGAACTTGGGCAGGTAAGAAAAAACTTAGGTATGTATGATGTTGTTCTGTGACTGGGGAAGCTGGAAGGTGTGAATGAACGCTGTGAGCTGTGCTGTGTTCTGTTGTGCCGTGGCTCAGGTCAGTGGAACTTCTTTACTTTCATTAGTCCAAGTCTTACCAGTATGAGACATCACAAGATAAATTCAAGGTCATACAAGCAATTATAAGCCTAGGAACTGATTTTTATTTTTATTTTTTCCCATCTTTGCTCTAAATTGACTTTGTCCTTGAGCTGTGTGTACCAAAACAAGATGTACAGGGCTAAGCTTGGCTAAAGAGCAGGCCAGAACAGCCTTAGCCTTTCTTAGTTCTTCAAGTTTCTGACTGCCTAACAAGAAATGCAAGTCAAAAAAGATGCAGTTTTAATCTTAATTGAGATTGTATTCCTTGACAAGCATTTCCATTTTCTTCTCATGTAATGATTATTGTATATTAACTTGTAGTTCTTAGATATTTATTGCAAATACTGCGCAATTCTGCAAGTGAGACTTTCAGAATGGAAGGGTTTTCCAAAACAAGGCTACTGCAGAACACAGCTTTGCCACTGAAGTTTTGTAGTACCACTGAGAAATGCTAGCTTTTTCCTGTGACCACCAAAATCGTAAGTGTGTAACTGAACCACATGAACTTTGAAGTTCCTGTGTATTCCACCTTGGAGACAATATTTATGTATGCAAAATATGTAATTATTGTGTCCAGCTCAGCAGGACAACTGTCAGTATCCATGCTGTTGAATTAAATGGGGCTTTTCTTTATGAGTGTTAAAATCTGATTTGTATTTGCACTGCTTCGTTGTGAAGTTACTACCGTAATTTGAAGGTTTCCTTTTGCCTGAAATTAATTACATGATATGGTGTAACATAGCTAGTTGGCCCTTAAGATGTTTTCAGAAATAGCTTACCATTGATTCCTTGTAAGGAGCCAGAGTTTTTGGATTCGTTAACTACTTGATCAGATGTGTTTTAAAACTTTGGTATATGTCAAAATTATTAATATCTCAAAGTTCCTCAGATTTTGGGTACTCACTTTGACTTCTGGCTTGCACAGCTGATGATGGCTGTGTATCTCGGACTTCAGGACCGGCTCATGGATAACAGAAAAAGCTTCTGCTTGCCAGTGAAATACCACTCAATGATATTCCCTGCAGAGCAGTGTTTGTGGGTGTAGGGGAGAAAAACACATGGTGATCTTTAGAAAACAGAGTTTCTTCAGTGTTAAACTCTAGCAGTTCTTGAAGAACATGAAAAAACATTTAATTCAATTCCAGTCTTTCTGTATGATGTTAATACAGCTGAAAGATTCAGTGAATGTTCAAGTAGCGTAAGCCAGCACATCCATACACTGGAGCCTTGGCAATTGATACCTACTTCTTGGGCATTGATTCATTTACACATAAATAAGAAATAATGCCATTAGGGTTCTCCTGATGGATTTTTGTTTAGCTTTGGTACAACAAACCGAGCTGTAATAAGCCTCCACTGGCCAATACTATGATGTTTCTGGGTCTTATGTCACTTCCAAAATTTTCTTGAAACTTATTATGTTTTTGGCTTGTTTCAGGTTTTGTTACTTTGCAAGTTAAAATTAGTTTTTTTTTTGTTTGTTTGTTTTTGTTTTCTTCCAGGTAAAATACCTGTTTTCTGATAAAACAGGTACTCTAACATGTAATATCATGAACTTCAAGAAATGCAGTATTGCTGGAGTGACATATGGGTAGGTATGACTTTAGAAACTCTCTAGCTAAATATGTGCATGTTGATGATACATACTGGGGTATCAGAACAGGATTAGAACATTCTGTTCAGTTTACATTGCAGCATATTTTATGGTCACAGTTTAAAGCTTTCATTTTCACGTCCTGCAACCAAAACTGAAATGCAAACCCGGAGAATACTCTACATGTAAAGAGAAATCTTTTTTGTTTCTTAACTTGTCTGATTGTAATTTAAAGTAAACCAAAAGTAATTTCTGACCCTTTCCAGAGGGAAGGAAGTGAAGCCTAAAAACAGCAATCATCAGTTGTGCTTCTGTGACTTACTCAAATAACCAGGATTTCACTACAGCAATATAACTGTAATTGTAGTCGTCAAAAAGCAAGAGTTGAATATTCCATGCACGGGAGGGATGCACACTTAAACTGTTTTTGTTCTGTTTTTATCAAAGGGATCCCTTTCAGTTACACCGATATTTCATAGCACTTGGCTTTTTGACTCTCCAGTACTGTATCTTTTGTTTGTGCTAAATTTTAAAAGACCAGTCTTAAGATCTCCATGCAAATTAGCCTTTGAGTTTCAGAGTAGCTAAATCAGATATCTCATAAGGTAGAGAACTTGATTCAAGTGTTTGAACAGCTGAACCCATGATTCCAGTGTTTATATGTATGATGACTCATTGATCTGCCTTCTATCTACTTCTAGTTTGCAAAGTGGAATAAATGTTCTTTTTTTCCTCCTCCTACTCCTCAGTCACTTTCCAGAGTTGGAAAGAGAACGTTCATCAGAAGACTTTAGGTAAATATATTTGAAGATGTCTTATTCTGTGTAGACGATCTATATAAACAGACTGCTTTCAAATTTGAAACAGCAAAGAGCCCAAGGGAACAATGTGTTTGTGTGGAGGCTCCTACTGGAAGAGCATTTTATGCAGAGCTAGTGGGTGGTGACACAACTTTGCACAGAGGAGAGACGATGGGAGAAGGGAAGGTGGGGGATGCACAGTGGCTGGGCTGGCTTGGATGCATGCTAATGCTTAGTTACAATTGCCAACAACCAAGTTGCAAGGTAAGAGTAACCTTTACAATCAGGCTCTCGATCTGAGAGTACTGCTGATCATTGGCATCAGTAGGTTCAAATCTGACAAGGAAAATGAAAGAACCCCTGTATTAAAATATTATGTTTTAATAGATAAACTAGATGTGGCAATGTCTCATGTCATTTACTGTGAGAGTGGTGAGGCCCTGGCACAGGCTGCCCAGAGAAGCTGTGGATGCCCCATCCCTGGAGGTGCTCAAGGCCAGGCTGGATGGGGCTTTGGGCAACCTGGTGTGGTGGGAGGTGTCCCTGCCCATGGCAGGGGGGTGGGACTGGGTGATCTGTAACAACCCTTCCAACCCAAGCCATTCAGTGATTCGATGTCACGAGAAGCACTCTTACTCAGATTTAATGAATAGAGGTGAAGTGTCTCTCCCACTCCACAGACTGAAATGAAAACCTAAAAGTGCTACACAGGAGGCGTCACTGTACCGTGTTCAGGTTAAGAAGAAGGGGGAAAGAGCCAAAGAGGGCTGATACGTTTTAGAATATCAAATACAGTTAAGTGGGCTCCCATCAAAAAAACATGTAGATTGAGTGTTGTTGGAAACTACTTCCTGATGAGCTCTTATACTTCTCTAGTGATCCTGCTAACTTTTGTCATCACCTTTTAGGAAGAAGGTGGTATGATGTGTTGTTATTTCTGCTGAGATGGAATTTCTGTGAATGCCTCTCTTCTATGCTGTGGCTTTCTTCATCGCCATCTTTTCTCTCCTTTATGCTTCCTCTTCTGTTGAAGAGTTTCTTCCAGATAGTAACTTGGAGTACTTGGCCTGAAAATCCTCCAGGGATCAATTTAAAGCAAAACTCACTGACTAGAGAGGAAGCGTAGGGATATTGATCTTTGGCCTATCTTGATTTCAAGTTGACTTTTTATTTATGTGTTTTAAGAACATTTAAAAGCTGTTTCTGCTACATCTGTCCTAGGAAGTATGCTGACACTTGAATCTTGAAATGCACTTCTAAGCATAACTGTTCGAGGCCTCTTGTTGGTGTTCCGAAGAAACTATTGCTCATTTTCAGCATTTTGTGTATTAGCCATGTGATTTTTTTTTTCACAATATTTCCAAGGACAGTGGATTTTTATTTTAGTTTTGTCTCCAACAATATAGATCAAATAATAGAAACAGATGATTAAGAATGGAAATACTGACATTGTTATATTTGTCTCCTCTTGCTCCACAGCCAGCTACCTCCCACCAGTGAGTCATGTGAATTTGATGACCCAAGACTGCTGCAAAACATTGAAAATGACCATGTAAGTCCAGTTCTTGAATGCCACATGTCTCTTGAACACCCTGTTAGTGGTCTGTCTGGAACTGACTGCTCAACACATCTGCTTGGGTGATTGTTTGCTCTGCAGGTATGACGTAAAACAGATGAAAGCAGAGATAAATAGGAAACAAAATAGTTTCCTCCAACCTCTTCCTGACCACTTGGCTTACTACTGAATCGAAGAAACGATGACACTGAATATGAGTGCTAGCTATAAAACAGCTTCATATACAGCACTATATGGAAGATGGTGTCTTGTAGGAATTGATGTTACAAAGTATAAACCTTTAAAAGAAAAACGACTTAATGTATTATCACCTTTTATTTGAAGACTATTCAAACATCCTTCCTGTTAACCTTCCTGTTAAAATACCATTTTTAACTATACTCCCAGGCATTACAAGGTGGTTCTGTTGAGAACTGCTTCAAATATTGCAAATGATGGAAATGATGGAAAGGGCATAAGAAATGAAGGCTCAATTGCAAGCTTAAGCTTGCAATGGCTGAGACTTCAAGTGATGATTAATTTTAGCCTGATTGTGTCTGAAAGGGCTGTCCCTAGTCCTTAGGACTGTCAATTCCATTCTTATTCAGAAAATGTGCACCTACAAAGCATTTGACTGCACACGTGACAATTTGTATTGCTTGCATTTAAGAAGAAAAAAAGGCACAACCGTTGAAGTTGTCCCACAGTAGGGGACGTGGACATTGTCTGCAAGTGCAAGCTGGAGCAGCTAACTTGGTTAGCTGACCTTGTTAAACAGAGTAACATCTGTAACTGGGCTGGCTAAGTTTAGTATGAGCAACAGAAATAAAGCTACAACATACTGTTCAAAGCTTTGCTTTCTGCTGTGCTTTACAGTACTGAACTTGAAATGCAACATGATGCAGATGTCTGAAGGAATATTTAATTACTGTGCACTGCAGCGTATTTGTCAAGGTGTCAGAGCCTGAAGATGGCTCCTGTTACCTGACCTTCAGGAAGATGGCCCTCTCAGGATAATGTAGTGGCTTCTTGTGTGGCTTTTGCAGTCATCTGCACCAGAAAGACTTTGTAGTGCAGATCAGCAGGTCACTTGCAGACGAGATGTGGGTTCCCTCCCGTTCCTGTGTTCCATTTGTTAAGATGTAGCTACAGTTGGGGTTTATGGCAGTTGCACGTTCCAAGTTCTGCATTAAAGGCTACTGATTCAGGCGCAGCCTGCAGATAATGTATGCTTGGGCTCTTACTCACTAGCTGTTGCTTTTAGGGGTCTACAGGGAAGTCATCTTGTGTGTCACTCAGCTGCGCTGGAGGGATGGATGCCGCCCACTGACAAGTGATGATTTGGCACAAGACCTAAAAAACGTGTTGCATGCAGTTCTTGCATTCTTATAAAATCCAGGTCTAGTTGTCAAACCGCATCAGTGATGTGAGGGCTGGACTGCAGGGTAGTGGGAGAGTGAATACTCGCATGTTTCTGGCCCTTTGCTTTATGGCAGTGTACGAATTTTCTCCTACATAAATCTCTTTAGTGTCTTAGTTTTCATAGCTAATTGATACACGCAGATGCTATTTGAATTTGTGTGACAATCTTCAGCCATTTAGGGAACTGAGGTAATGAAATGGATCTTTTAATACAAGCAGCCCTGCGGGGTCAGATGCTGCTGTACTCAGCTGGGCAACGAATTCCCTTTAAACATTTGCCTTTTTGCAGATGGAGCTGTCAGTGTGATATCTTCCACAAACACTCAATAACTGCTCACTGCTCTGGTCTTGAAGATTGCATTTTTTTTCAATCCACTTGCATGTGTTAGTTTAGAGCTGTCTCGGTGCCAAGTAATTTTCTTTCCAAGTCAAAAATAAAAATATAATGTATTTCTCCTCCTCGTGAGACTGTCTTCCATCTGGTAGGAAGATTTTAACATCGTGCAGCACCTCTAAGTTTCATAGCTCTATTTGGCCACTGCTTTGTAAGGCCTGATTGATGGCCAAGTCCAGTCTTGACTAATAGTGGAAGAATTATTGCCCTGTAGGAAGTGCTCCAAGGAAAAATAACTTCTGAAAAAGGTGCAGAGGTTCTTGGTTTCTCTGGGCTTTTAGTGTAGCAGAAAGTACCGAGGTTTGTCTGCTTGTGCCTTTTTAGTAGCAGCTTCTGTTGGATGGGTGAACTGTGTGACAGAGCCAAGAATATGCTGCTGCCTTGTTTCTGTAGGGAAATAGTATAAGCTATTAGAGTAAGAAAAGAGCAAGTATTTCCAAAGACTTAAAAGAATGTTTGGTGATTAAGCAAAGCATTTTTTATCTTAGTGCTTGAGTTGCACGTACACTGTGAATAAACTGAGAGTGGAGAGGCGGGATTTCTACACCCCTCTTTGCATCTGCATGTGAAGAGTGCAGGGAAGATGGTCAAGAAGCAAAGAGTAATAACCTTGGATCTTGTCCTAGTCTCCTCTGTCTCCCTGGATTCTTTCCTAACTTCCTCTGCTAATTCCAGTTCTCATCTCAGCTCTCTTCTCTGGCCCCCAAATTACCACTTGGACAAGAAGCAAGCCCATGGAGTAGCTACATATGCAGGAATTTGTTCAGTGAGTATGTGTGTTGAGTAGTTTAACAGTTGGCCAGGCAGAACAGATAACCCCTGTGCTCCTGTTGAGCCTTCGCTTCAGTGAAAGTGTTCATTTCCAGCTCTCCGATGTCTGCTTAATTTTATGAAGTGTGTGGGAACCGAGCCTTTTAGTCCATCAGACTTTGTTAAAGTCACCACTGTAGTAAGATGATTCTTATTTCCTTAGGAAAGGAGAACAAGAAACACATACCACTACTTACGGGGATGAAAAGCTAGAATTTAAGGTATAGTAGGAATCTCACCGTTTAGGTGGTAAGAACCTCTGGAAGGCTTTAATTCAGCAAGTAACTGTTGCCTGTAAAACTGTCATTTTACAGCTCACAAATTGTGAGCTCACATGCTTTTCACTCCTAGCTTTTGCCCTCACAATGTATGGGTCTTGAGCATTTTTCTTTTACTCAAGCACAAGGCCGTATCTTTATCATTGATCTTTTTTCAGTGGTTTGGACAAGATAAACTTGCATTTAACTCTCAATATGCCAGTGCCACATGTTCCTCGAGTCTTTTTCCTGGAATATAGAGTCTTTTCCTGGAATATTGCCTCCAACCTTACCAGCCTCACTGTTGTACAGGTGCCCAACATGACTGGTTCCTCAACTACTCTCAAAATATTTTAATGAACAAAACAGTAGGCAGATCACTTTTTTGTATCTCTTTAAGGAGGGGAGTCGTAATTAATTCTGTTAATGACATGGATAAGTATTTTACTAGCTGTCCTTGGTGCAGATTGTGCCATACTCACTCAAGGCAGCAAGGTCAAGTTGTTAGACTGTGCCTTAATATCTTGCTGTCCATTTCTAGGCCTCTTGCTCAGAAACCTCTCAGTCCAGCTAACCCAGGAATATCACAAAGAGACTGATCTGATGCTGCTAGAAGTGAATAGAGATTGAATGTAATCCTTAACTTTATATATAATTTCCTTGTAACTTCATCTGGCTGTGAGTAGCTCGCTAGAGTGGTGCAGTGTCACTCCTTAGGAGTGAGGAGACCCAGATCACTGCACGTGGCATGCAGATATGTAGCTCTGTGGAGTACAACTTGCCCCTCAGAAGACTGAGTTTCACCCCCTTGTTTGTTCCCTCTGTCTAAGGAAGAGCACCTTATGCAAAGGGATGAGAACTTTTGATAATATTTCCTGACTAGTGGTCCGTGCCCTGCTCCATGGTGGATAATGCTGTGTCTTCTAGATAAGGCAACTCTACTTTCATTGTAGGTCATGCTTTTAAATTGTTTAATCAGTGGGATATGTCACTGATGCAGGAGGTTATAGACCAGGTGTTCCACACTGACCTTGTTCCAAGAGAAGCAGTGGCTTTGACTCAGAACTGCTGGTTCTCAGGGAGAAAAATGGTGGAAAGAAGGAACCTACAAGGAGAGAGACCTGTGGGCAGAGGAGCAAAAGCCCGACCACAACCTTTGCTCCTGCTGCAGATAAATGGAGCAGGAAAATAAAGCTGAGCTTCAAACAAAAGGCAGGCAAGGAATGCCTCACAGACAATCAGTAAGAATTTGATTAGCAAAGTTGCTGAGCTTTGCTTTTATAGAGGAAAATAAATAATAAAGCAAGCTTTAAGTCCTGCGGGTTAACTGATCTTCTGCTGGGGTTAAGCTTCACGTGGTGCAAGGGATGTGTGATCACAGAAGCCAGTATGACCACAAGGTTGGTTGTTAACAGCTCTGAAGCAATTATTTGAACACTCTGCCCTGATTCATGCCAGTGCAATAAATATTGTGTCAGTGTTGGAACAACACAGGAAGGTAACAAATGACAGCTGCGTGCAGGAGCTGACATGGGCCTCTGCTGATCTGCTGCTGTGGATCTGGAAGGCTGCCACGTAGCCCATTGTGAGCTGTGAATGTACCAAAACAGCACCAAACTACACTGCTGGCTTGACAGCAGAAACATAGATGTGGGAAGGAGCAAAATCAGTGGCATCACCAGAGCCAGGTTGCTTCTAGCTGGTTGAACACGTGGCATGAAAGCGTGCAGGAGGCCAGGTGAGACACTCGTAAGAAGGACATTAAAGGTCTGCAGCAGTGGTTGCTGAAATGAGAATCGGGCAGGCTGTTCGTTTTGTGGAGATGAAGGTCTTGCAGTGCTTCCGCTGGAAATAACGGAGCAGCAGTGACCTCCTGACCAGCAATTTGCTGTGGGCTTGCTGTTTCTCTCGCTCCTGCCGATGTGCAATCTCTCATTTCCCTGAACACAGCCTCTGCACTCCAGCCTGTCAAAAGTGATGGCTGTTACTGCAGGGACATGTGACACTACAATTCAGTAGCATGTGTGCAAAGATAAAGGTCCGTGAAACAGTCACTTCCTTTATCATGTTTTTTCAAAATACGTGAAGTAAAACAAGATTGTGGATATTGGCTCTGCAGTCTGACTTCATTACATTTCCTTTTTCTGATAGATTTCTTGTTTAGCCGTGTTAACACGGCATGTATTAGTTGCCACTCTTCTGTGGCTTCTGTAGTAATTTCTTTTCTTCTAACAGAAATCCTGTTTTTGCCAGTGAATCCTTCTGTCATACAAACATGTAGGTTGTGTTCTGTACATTAAATAAATAAAAGCAAAGACAAAAACAAAGAAACCCAACAGTTTCCCTGTTTTACTACAATCTTGTACAAGAACTTTAAAGTTGGTGTCTTTCTACATCAGATCTTGTTTTTAACATTACAGTAGTGTTTCTTTTGGCCTGATGTTGTGCTAACATCTCTTGTAATGCTCTTGACTTCACAGTGGCTCTGTTAAGTGAAAGTATCTATAAAATATGCTATGCTAATGAGAACATTGGAAACGAGGTGGCATTTTCACATGCTGAAATTCTGATGAAAGTTCACAAGCTCAGCTGCAAATGATGACTTTGGGGACTTCTGCAGAGGTGGACCTACCAGAATCGTATGATCATGGAATATCCCAAGCTGGAAGGGACCCACAAGGGTCAATGAGGCCAACTCCTGGCTCCACACAGGACCATCCTAAAATCAAACCACGTATCTGAGAGCACTGTCCAAATGCTTCTTGAACTCCAGCAGGCTCAGTGCTGTGCCCACTGCCCTGGGGAGCCTGTCCCAGTGCCCGAGCACCCTCTGGGTGCAGACCCTTTCCCTAACCCCCAGCCTGACCCTCCCCTGTCCCAGCTCCATGCCGTTCCCTCGGGTCCTGTCGCTGTCCCCAGAGAGCAGAGCTCAGCGCCTGCCCCTCCGCTCCCCTCGTGAGGGAGCCGCAGGCCAGCTGGCCTCCAGCTCTCTGCTCTAATGGCTAGAGCAGAGTTGAACAGAAGCAGTTTCAGCCAACTGTTTTAGCAAAGAAAGTCCATGTGAACTGTGGACGAACCTAATGTGCTGGGTTGTGAGCTGGGCAGTTGAGTGCCATTCCTGGCTGCTGCGAGACTGGAAACGCTGAGCAAGAGGGGAGGGGTGCAAAGCAGGCAAGAATGGGGTGGGAGGGTTTATTTTAAGTCTCTGCAGCAAATTCTGGCAATTGTAGCTAATCAGAGGCCTGTGACTAAGTGCTGCACCATTTTCAGCGTTGTAGACATGACCCGTGACTGCGCAGCCTGTGAACAGCATTGTGTATTTCGTGTTTTCGTGATGCTCAGCATGCAGGGACTATTGATCACATTTTTGCTTGGCTGGAAGATGTATTCTTCTGGAACGACACACGATGGTGCCTTCTGCTGGTTAGGCAGCAGCTGTCTGCTCTGGAAGTATCTCACTCA